>NW_006408553.1:11535008-11540170 GCF_000296735.1 Chrysochloris asiatica
AATGGACTCAAGTGTGGCAACAATAGTGAAGTTGGCCCAGGATCAAGCAGTGTTTCGTTCTGTTGTGCATAAGGTCACTATGGGTTGGTACCGACTAGAAGGCTCCTAACAACAATAACAACAACAATCTGATGGTAACTGTACCTGCTTAGTAGATCTCTCTTACTAGATTTCCTTATAATACTAAATTGCTGAGAGCTATTATCTTGAATTGGTGTTGAAATTTTTCAAATGCCTTTGATTTTTAAAAATCTATCGAAATATACTTTTTCTTTAGTTTCTTTGTACAAATTACTAAACTTGATTGAGCATTGCATAATAAACTTACCTAGCATTCCCAGGATAAAGCCCACTTGATCTTGATGTATTATTCATATTCTGTATTTCTAGATTGGATTTTTTTAGCATTGTTCAGCATTACTAATCTGTGTTCATAATTTGAACATTGACATTGATCTTTTAATATATTCCCTTGGTTTGGCCAGCATGCATTGATATAGAAACTGTTCTCATTTATTCTAGTTTCTGAAAAATGAGTAGGATTGGTATTGTTGCTTCTGTAAGTGTTTGATTGCAATGTCAATTGATTTCATCTGGGCTTTCATTTGCATTTGTTGCAAAGTTTTAAACTATTACTCAATTTCTATAATAAGCATAAGGTAATTTCATTTATCTCTTTTTCCTCCATTGTGTTTTTACCTGAATGAGTCTTTAAAATTTGATGTGCTCCAATTTAATTGTAATTTCAATGAAATTACTTTTATTATCTGTGTGTCCTCTTCTCATGTCTATCTCATTAAAAGTGTGTTGTTTAATTTCTAAATATTTGTGCATATTCAACATAATTTGCTTTCAATTACCTTTTAAACTATATTATGATCTGAATATTGTTGTTATGTGCAGTCAAGTCAGTTTCTACTCATAAGCAACTTTGTATAGGGTTTCTGAGGCTACATATCTTTGCAGAAGCAGAAAGCCTCCACCGTTCTCTGTAGAGTGTCTGGTAAACTTGAACTGCTGACTTTGTAGCTTGAAGTCTAGTGCTTATCTTACAGAATCACAATGCTCCCCATGATCTAAATAATTTATTTAAGTTATTTTCATTGAGACAAAGTTAGTTTCATGGCATATAGCATGTCTGTTGTTAAAACTTGCAGAGGCCACTGGTAAACATATGTATACTACTGGCTGTTCAAACCTACCAGTCACTCTTCGGAAACCATATACAGAGTTGCTAAGAGTTAGAACTGACTCAAAGACACTTAACAACAACTACTACTATACTACAGTTGTTGTAGGAAAAACAACTTCTAATATTCAGTTAGAACAATTTTCTTAATATTGTTCTTCAGTTCTTCTATATACATAGTAGTTTTCTGATTATCTATAACTGAGAGAGGAGTGTAAAAACTTCTAAATATCATTGTGGATTTCTCCTTCGAATTCTATTAAACTTGCTTTGCGTATTTTGAAGCTCTATTGTTAACCACATACATGTTTAAGATTGTTACATCTTGAAGACAGACCTCTTTAACTTTATGAAATGTCTCTATTTGTCCCTAGTAATATTCTTTGTTCTTAAATATACTTCAACTGACATTAAAAAAAGCTCCTCCATCTTTGCTTTTTTGTTTACATAAACCCTATAGGATAAGCACTGGGCTGTTAACCATAAAGTCGGTAGTTCAAACCCACCAGGTGCTGCTTGGAAACACGAAGCAGGGTGGCTATGAATTGGAACAGGCTCAAAGACACTCAACAACAACAACAACAACATTTTAAGACTCTCTAAGTGTTTATATTTAAAATGTGTTTCAGGTGTTCTTATTTGTTAAATGCCATGGAGTCGGTTCCAAGTCAAAGCAACCCTATATTACGTTTCTGAGAAATAACTGGTGGGCTCGAACCACCAACTATGTAAGTAGCATACTAGTGCTTAGCCTATGTGAATGTTGTTGTGACCTATGCACAACAGAACGACATACTGCCCGATCCTGCGTCATCCTCACAATTTTTGTAACACTTGAATCCATTGCAGCTGCTACAGTGTTGATTCATCTTGTTACATGTCGTTCTCACTTTCTCTGATCCTCCATGTGTACTTCTCCAGGGACTGATCCCTTCTGATAACATGTCCACATATGCAGTTATTGAACATATCATTGCTTGGATCAGGTGCACCTTCGTCCTTGCTCTTCAGCACTTTAAAGAGGTCTTATGCTGTACATTTACCTTGACTGCTGCTTCCATGAGTGTTGATAGTGGATCCAAGAAAAGCAAAATCTTTTAAAACAAACTTTTTTCCATTTATCATGAGATTATTGATTGGTCCAGTTTGAGGGACCTTTGTTTTCTTTACATTGAAGGATAATCTATGATGAAGGCTGTGGTCTTGAATCTTCATCAGTAAATATTTTTATCCTCTTTGCTCTCAGCAAGCCAGGCTGTATTATCTGCATATCACAGGTTCTTAATGAATCTTCCAAACACAAGGCTATGTTGTGTGGTTTTTTTTAAGTTTTTATTGTGAATTTAGTAAAAGTTTATAGATCAGCAGTTTTACATTGAATAACACATATACTTTGTTTCATGAAAATGATTATAATCCCCTCCATGTACCATCATTTAACAGTATTTCTCTCTATTCATTTTAGCTTTTTTTTTTTACACTGAGGCATATATAATAATTTAAACCACCAAAGGGCATATTCTGCAACTCTGCATCCTGGCTGCCAGCTCTCAGTCCCTCTCTTTCCATGAATCTAGAATCCTCAGCTGCTTCCTCTCTCCATGTCCCCATCTCTGCCTCCATCTCTAATGTCACTGCTTCTCTGGATAAGAGCCCACATTCCACTTGTGCTCTTCTTCCTTGATGATCCTAAGGTCCTTCATTTCTGGACTGTAAGATCAACTATTCTCCCATTTTTGTTACAAAACTTCTACCTTTACCATTGTGACAGTCGCAATTAGTCATGAAAACAATTACTCACTGTTGAATCATAAGAATCTTATCCCTATCTCTTTTTACCAGACCCATCTAGACAAGAATGAACCTATCTTCCCCCACACACTCTCAAACTAAACTCCTTGAAACCTTGTTGTAAGTCACTCATTCCATGCCTTTATCATCCCCTCATTTTAGGTAGCCAATAACTAACTTGCCCATCCCTATCTACTCTGTGTACAGAGTGGATAGCATTGATGCTTGATGTGAAGACTCCTTTTCTCTGTGTTGGTATTTAGCATTACTACCTCCATGAATATAGGTCAAGTTCATCAAATTATAGCAATTCACTCTCATTTCCTGTATCAAAAATTGTTTTGTTTTGTTTTATCTTCCTCTACCAGCCGCTCCGTGGGAGAAAGATAAGGCTTTCTACTCCCGTAAAGATTTACACCCTCGGAAACCCTGTACAGGGTCGCTATGGGTCGGAACCGACTCGACGGCACTTAACAACAACAACAACAAGTTGAGTTCTAATTATCAAGCCATTGAGGCTAGGTCAAATGGGTACTATCGGCAAGTTTGAGTGTTCTCACACAAACTGGATGCTTCACTCTCAGCTCTAGCCCTCTGTGGCTATGTTCTTGGCTATGTTCTGATTGGTATTCCAATCAGTTATAGGCTGAAGATGAATTTACAAGCTTTCTGTAATCATGTTTCCTGACATTCCTTTCTATCCCACTCTAGTGTCTATTTTACAATAGTAGGAAAGGGAAACTAATATTCATAAGACAGTCAAGCATCTTAGTATTATGACCCCTCTTCAGGGTAAGCCTCAATCCCTATATCACAGAGCCCTATTTTTACAAGTTTGAGCATGCATTAGTATTTACCTCTGTCCCATTTAGCCCATGCATACCTGTTCCCCTATCTACCTTGTTCTTCCACCCCTCCCTCTTCTTGTGTATGACTTCACCAGCTCCCGAACTACAATGTGTCTGCCCTCTACCCTGTGCTCTACTGTAGTCTCCCTCCACCATCCCCAAA
The DNA here is from genome assembly GCF_000296735.1 of Chrysochloris asiatica. Taxonomy (NCBI): domain Eukaryota; kingdom Metazoa; phylum Chordata; class Mammalia; order Afrosoricida; family Chrysochloridae; genus Chrysochloris; species Chrysochloris asiatica. The sequence goes on from NW_006408553.1 coordinate 11,539,000, forward strand.
TCCCCCAACTCCACTCCCATCAGTCATCAACAAAGAAATTTTATATTCCTTTAATATGGGTATCTTAAAATTTTACAATAATGGTCTTATGCAATATTTGTCCTTTTGTAACTAAATAATTTCACCCAGCATAATGTCCTCAAGGTTCATCCATGTTATGTGGTGGCTTACAGCTTCCTAATTATTCTTCAAGGTAGCATAATATTCCATTGTGTGTATGTACCAAAGTTTGTTTATCTATTCTTCCATTGATGGGCACTTAGACTGTCTCCATCTTTTTACTATTGTGAATAGTGCTGCTATGAACATTGGTGTGCATATATATACTCATGTTATGGCTTGTATTTCTTGTGAATATATACCAAGTAGAAGAATTGCTGGATCATATGGTATTTTTATTTCCAACTTTCCGACAAAGTGCCATACTGTTTTCCAAATGGTTGGAACATTTTGCATTCCCACCAGCAATGTAGGAGGGTCCCATTCGCTCCACATCCTTGCCAACATTTATTGTCCTCTGCATTTTTTAACTTCATTGTTGTTGCTGGTGTGAGATGATATCACATTGTTGTTTTGATATGCATCTCTCTAATGGCTAGTGATCATGAACATTTCTTCATGTTTTTTTTTTCTAATTTTTTTCTAATGTTTTATTGAAAATTATATGATAGTTTACATGGAAGAACTTTAGTTTTACATTCATTCCATTGTATATCATCTCACTGCCATGGTTCCAATCCCCTCCATGCATCATCGACCACCCAAAGGGTATATCCCAGAAACCCACCCCCTACACTTCTCCCTCCTCCCCCCAGTTTTCGGCCCACAGTCCCTTTCCCTCTCTGGGTCCAAAGTCACCAGTCGCTTCATCACTCCACGTCATCATCTCTGTCTCCATCTCAGGCATCTCTGTTTCTCTGGGTAGAGTCCCACTCTCGGCTCTTCTTCGTTGATGATCCCAGAGGCCTCCGCTACTAGCCTGGAGAATTAATCACTCCCTTCCTTGTTACGAAACTTCGACTTTTGCATTTCCAACCCTCATAATCCATCTTGATAAGCATTATTCCGTACAGTATCATGAGTTACCCATCTGTATCTCCTTTCATCAGCTCTGCCCAGACAGATTGAATAGTACCTACTGGAGATTCTGCCTTCTGCCATGCTCCCTAGC
>NW_006408553.1:11542345-11549089 GCF_000296735.1 Chrysochloris asiatica
CTACCCTCTTTTAGTATAATTTCTTTTTCTTAGTCTTTTACAGTAGTGGTCCTATGCAGTATTTCTCTTTTTGTGACTGACTAATTTCACTCAGCATGTCTTCAAGGTTCTCATATGGTTTTTGGCTGTCAGCCTGTCTTCTTTGATGAAGTGCCTGTTCATGTCCTGTGCCCATTTTTAAATTGGGTTACTCATCTTTTGTTTGTAGAGGTGTTGTATTTTCTATAGATTTTAGAACGTAGTCCCTTGTCTGATGTGTATTTGCAAAGAATTTTTTCCCATTCTGTGGGCTCCCGTTTTACTCTTCTGGTGAAATCCTTTAATGCACATAATTTTCTAATTTTAGAATGTCCCAATCATCTATTTTGTCTTATTTTTATTTGTTTTACTTTCACAATGTTTGGTAATCTGTGGATGCTCTGGATTAGAGCTCTTAAAATTTTTCATTGATGACCTTTATAATTCTGGGATTCACATTTAGTTCTTTAATCCACACTGAATTGGTCTTTGTAACATAATGTAACAGTCCCATTTCAATATTTTGCATATTGATTTCCAGTTCTGCCAGCACCATCTGTGTTTTCCCCACTCAATGTACTTTGGCCCTTTGTCAAAGATCTGTTGTCTGTGTGTGGGTGGGTTAATTTCTAGATTCTCAATTCTGTTCCATTGATCTATGTATCTTTCATTGTACCAGTATCAGGCTGTTTGGACCACTGTAGCTATGTAGTAAATTTTGAAATGAGGGAGTGAGAGGCCTTCAACTTTGTTCTTTTTCTTAAGCAGTGCTTTGCTTATCCTGGATCTTTTTACTTTCCATATAAAGTTTGTAATTGTTTTTTCCATCTCTATAAGGAATGACATTGGAATCTGGATTGTGATTGCGTTCTATGTGTAGATTGCTTTGGGTAATATTGACATTTTCACAATGTTAAGTCTTACTATCCAGGAGCATGATATATTGTTCCATTTTTATAAGTCTCTTTTGGTTTCTTGTATAGAGTTTTGTAGTTTTCATTGTATAGGTTCTTTGTTTCTCTGGTTACATTTATTCCTAAATATTTCATCTTTGGCTACTATAGATTTCCTAATTTCCTTTTCAGCATTGACATTATTAATATAGAGGAATCCAACTGATTTTTGTATAATGATCTTGTACCCTTCAACTTTGCTGAATCTTCCAATGAGTTCTAGTAGGTTTTTTGCTTTTTAGGGTTTTCTATATATAGGATCATATCATCTGCAGAGAGTTTTACTTCCTTTTTGCCAGTTTTGTTGTTGTTGTTAAGTGCCATCGAGTTGGTTGCAACCCTCTTGATGGTTTCCAAGGAGCAACTGGTGAGCTTGAACTACAAACCTTGCAGCTCAAAGCAACAGTGCAGTGTAGCACATTAACCCACAGTGCCATACCAGGACTCCAATTTGGATGCCTTAATTTCCCTATCTTGCCTTATAGCTGTGGCTAAGACTTCCAACACAATATTGAATAGGAGTGGTGATAAAGAGCATCCTTGTCTGGTACATGTTCGCAAAGGGTACAGTTTCTCTCCATTGAGAGTGATGTTTGCTATTGATTTTGTATATATGCTCTTAATTATGTTGAGGAATTTCCTTTCAATTCCTACTTTGTTGAGTGTTTTTACCTGGCGTAGATGTTGGATTTTGTCAAATGCGTTTTCTGCATCAAATGATATGATCATATGGTTCTTTTCCTTTTTATATGGTGGATTACATTGCTAATTTTTTCTAATGTTGAACCATGCTTGCGTTCCTGGTATGAATCCCACTTGATCATGACATATTATTTTTTTGATGTGCTGTTGGATTCTGTCAGCTAGGATTTTGTTGAGAATTTTGCATCTGTGTTCATGAGGGATATTGGTCTATAATTTCTTTCTTAGTGATGTCCTTCCCTGGTTTTGGTATGAGGGTTATGCTTGTTTCATTGAATGTATTGGGAAGTTTTCCATCCTCTTCTATATTATGGAATAATTTGTGTAGAAATGGTGAGAGCTCTTCCCTGAATGTTTGGTAAAACTCACATGTGAAGCCCTCTGAACCTGAACTTTTTTTGGTTGGGAGGTTTTTGATGACCTGGTCAATTTCTTCCTTTTTTATAGATCTGTTCAAGTTTTCTACTTCACTTGGTGTAAGTTTGGGTGGTGGTGATGTGTCACGGAGTTGGTTCTGACTCATAGTGACCCTGTACAGGGTTTCTGCAGCTATAAATCTTTAAGGAAGCAGAAAGCCACATCTTTCTCCCATGGAACATCTAGTAGTTTCAAACTGCTGATCTGAAGGTTCACAGCCCGATTCGTAACCACTATGCTACCAGAGCTCGTGCTTTCCTAAAAATGTACCCATCTCCTCTAGGTTTTCAAATTTATTGGAGTACAACTCTTCATAATCTATTATTGTCCTTTCTATTTCTATTGGTTCTATTGTGGCATCACCCATGTGGTTTCTTAAAACATGTTATTTGTGTCTTCTCCCTCTTTTCTTTTGTTAGGTTTGCAAATGATTTGTTGGTTTTATTAATTCTTTCAAAGAACCAGATTCTTCTCCTGTTGATTCTTTCTATTGTTTTTCTGTTTTCTATCTTGTTTATTTCTGCTCTAATCTTTATTGTTTCCTTTCTTCTGTAGACTTTAGGTTTACTTTGCTGGTCTGTTTCTATTTGTTGCAGATGCTGTGTAAATGTGTTGATTTTGGTTCTTTCTTCTTTCTGTTTGTGTGCATTTATTGCAATAAACTGTCCTCTCAGCACTACAAAGGCTATAGTTTTCTTCATATAATCCAGTTTTTCAGATTATTTACTCAAATACAGATTGAATATGTATTATGAAAGAAAAAACACTGGTGCACACTTTCCCTGATTTTAAAACATTCAGCATCCCATTGTTCTGTTCAAATAACTGCCTCTTAATCTATGTACAGTTTCTTCACGAGCACAATTAAATGTTCTGGAATATTCATTCCTCTCAAAGTTATCCATGTCATGATCCACACAATCAAAAGCCTTTGTATAGTCAACAAAGCACAAGTAAGCATCTTTCTGGTCTTCTCTGATTTCAGCTAAGATCTATCTGAAGTGAACAATGATTATCCTAGTTCCATATCCTCTTTTGAATCCAGCATGAGTTTCTGGCAACTCCTTGTCAATGAAATATAACAGCCATTTAAAAATTATCTTCCTCAATTTTTTACTTGCATGTGGTATTAATGATATTGTCCATGATTTCCAAATTCGTTTGAGTCACCTCTCTTTGTAATGGGCACAAAAATGTATCTTTTCCAATTGACTGACCAGGTAGCTGTTTTTCAGATAGATATATGAGCTTCTCCAGTACTGAATCCGTTTGTTCAAAGATTTCAATTTGTATCCTGGCAATTCCTTAGCCTTGTTTTTTCACAATATCTTCAATACAGCTTGGATTTATTCCTTCAGTAACATCAATTTTTGATCATATTCAAGAAATGGTTAAACACCAACCATTTCCTGTTGGTACAGTGATTCTCTACATACCTTCCATTTTCTTTTGATGCTTTTTGTATCATTCAATATTTTGCCCATAAAATCTTTCCATTTTTCAAGTTGGTGTTTTTATTTTTTCTTCAATTCTATCAGCTTGAGAAATGCTGAATATATTCTTCTTTTTTTGCTTTTCTAATTCCAGGTCTTTGCATTTTATCATAACACTTTTGTCTTCTTGAGCTGTCCTTTGAAATTTTCTGTTCAGCTCTTTTACTTCATTTTTTCCATTCGCTATATCTCTATGCTGGAGAGCAAATTTCCAATTATCTTCTGACATTTCTGTTTTTGGGGAGACTTTTCTTGCTTTCCTGTATTTTTAATGACCTTTTGCTTTTTTCTTGTATCATGTTTTTTTATGTCATCTCACAGCTCTCCCGGAGCTGACTGTGGAACAGACCCACAATTACTCATATGCAAGTTCAGGCTGAACCTGAAGAAAATAAAAGCAAGTTTATGAAAGCCATAATATGACCTTGAACATAGCCTACCTGAATTTAGGGACCATCTCAAGAACAGATATGATGCATTAGATACTAATGACTGGAGACCAGGAAATGAGATTGACTGCTTTTCCGCTGTCTGTTCCCACATATGCAGTCAATATGATTCTTGTGTATTTTATCTCATTATGTCCACATGTATAATTACCTTTTATGTTTTTAAAAAGCTTTGATTGTGAATTGAGTGATAGTTTACATGGCAGAACTTTGATTTTGCACTCAGAAGCTCTTCAACTACCTCCTCTGTTTTTGTTGTTGTTAAGTGCCGTCGAGTCAGTTTCGACCCATAGTGACCCTGAATAGGGTTTCCGAGGCTGTACATCTTTACTGGAGCAGATCGCCTCATCTTTCTTCCACGGAGCAGCTGGTAGTTTCGAACTGCTGACTTTCTGGTTCGCAGCCTGATTCGTAACCACTATGCTACCAGAGCTCCTTACCTAGTTTTCTTTAATTCTTCCTGTTCTGGAACTCCAATCACCCATAGGTTATTCCTCCTTCCTGGATTCTGCTCCAAACCCACTCATGGTAAGCCTTCAATCCTCCTAATTATCCCTTTATATGAAATTGGGGGTTCTAGGATCACCCTTTGAACCTGTTTCATCTGGTATTCCATGTTATTACTGGTGGAGGTCTGCACAGACTTTCTTCCTAATCTGCAATCAAACCCTGCCTCCCTTTTATGTTGTTTTAAAAAGGTTTTTGCAATGAAAGAAGTCATTGTCCTTGAAAAATTCCATCATGTGATCTGCAGCATCACATCTATCACCAAGAGTATATTTTCTAATTACTAACCCTTCCTCTTTGCTTCTAACATTCACAGTCCATTCACCAGTAATTATCAATACACATTGAATGCATGTCTCATCAATTTCAGACTGAAAATATCGATTGCTGGTGTTGTTGTTGTTAAGTGACGTTAAGTTGGTTCCAACTCATAGTAACTTTATATAGGGTTTCTGAGGAGCAGCCGGTGAGTTTGAACAAGTTTGTTCTAACAAAACTTATAACCCAGTGCTTTATCCATAATGCCACTTTAGTGATTGGTGCTCAAACTTGAGTAATAATGGTATTAACTAATCTTCCTTGTAGGCAAGTACATATTATCTTATCACAGAGTTGTACTTCAAGACAGAGCTTGAATTTTTTTTTTTTTTCAATGATGACTGGTAGGCCATTCCTCTTAAATGTGTCATTCTCAACCTAATAAGCAGTATGATTGTCAGATTCAAAAGGGCCAATACCTGCCCATTTCACCTCTCTAGTGCCTAGGATATCAATCTTTATGCATTCCATTTCACTTTTGACAACTTTTAATTTTTCTAGATTCATACTTCATACATTCCATTTTCTGATTAGTAATGGATGTTTGCAGCTGTTTCTGTTCATTTTGATTTGTGCCCCATCAGCAAATGAAGGTCCTGAAAGCTTTACTCCACTCAGATATTTATTGGATCTATTTAGAAGAGAAAGCTCTTCCCCAGTTGTATTTTGAGTGCCTTCCAACCTGAATGGATCATTTACTGGCATTATACCTGGCAATATTCTGATGTTATTCATAATGTTTTCTTCTTCTTTCACTATATCTGACAATTATCTGCTGCTATTCATAAGGCTTTCAGTGACTAAACATTCAGAATTAGTCTGCCATTCCTTCTTCCTAGTCTGTCTTAGTCTGGAAGCTCTGTCGAAACCTATCTACCATGGGTGACCCTGCTGGTCTTTAAAATACCAGTGGCATAGTTTCCAACATCTTAGCAACACTTAAGTTAACATAGTACAACAACCTGACAAACCAGTGATGGGCAGCACTCCTATAGGTAGCAGTTGTTATACAATTTGAAATTATCCTTTAAAAAGTTATCTTGGGGAGAGAACAAACAAGATGGTGGATCGGGTGGAAGTGCAGTAAGGAGATCCATCAGCAACAACACAGAATACAGGACCAAGCAGGCTCAGGGAATGGTCCCAGAACTCTGAACCACATATAAAGGCTATTTAGAAGGTTAGAAGGTTTACAGCTAAGGGAATTTGTAGCAGAAGAAAGAAATCCATTGCTTTCTAATTCAAGATGCTCAGCTGCTCCAGGAGCTGCCATCTTGGGTGAGACCAAGTGGGGGAAGGATCAGAGCAGCCACAGACGCCTGACAGAACCATGGAGATAAAGATGTGGACATTCTTTTCTTTTGATATCTGTTCATTGGTCCCTGGCTGTCTGTGTACCTCCATTCTGGTGACTATAGGGGTGCCTGAGCTAGTGGACACCCCAGCCCCACCTTCTGAGGGTTCTACTACACATGCACACAGATCTCCTCAAAATTTAAAGAGACAGTTTCCACTTAAACCAAATGGCCACAGCTGGCCCTGAACTGTTTAAAACTAGAAAAAAAGGCCTGAACAGTGATTGTGGAGCAGGACAGGCAAACAAAAAAGGAAATATGCCAAAATTTAAATCCCAAGTTACATCAAAACAGCCAACAGTGGCATCTTGAAATTTCTCATGAAAAAGAATGAAAAGGGAAGCTCATTTCCGGATCACATCTACCTAGAGGCAATCAGAAAGCATTAAAAATACCAAAATGCACACCCATCTAAGTATTAAAGCCATAGATAATCCCTGAATATGCCCCCAAAACAGAAGCAGATGACCATATCTGCACATGTCCAGAAACGAGATAAAGTGACTGAGGCAAATGAGCTGGAAGTAGACCT
>NW_006408553.1:11550204-11552272 GCF_000296735.1 Chrysochloris asiatica
ACTGTCTTAAATGGAGGGAAGAACTAATGGAATATAAGGTAACCACAATGGGGTTGGGGTGGGGGATTTAGTTTGGGTGTTGGGGAGGACAATACAAGAAGTGGGTAGGAGGCAGAAGAACACTAAGACAGGTTTGCATGGCCCAGTGGGACAGAGGTAAATAGTGATGCATATTCAGCCTTGGAACAACAGGGCTCTGGGATACAGGAATCTAGGTATAGCTTGAAGAGGGTAAATAATACTAAAATCCTTGACTGCTTTATGAATATTAGTTTCCCTTGCCTACTATTGTAAAATTAATATTTGAGTGGGATAGAAAGGAATGTTGGGAAACATGATTAGAGAAAACTTGTAATCCCGTCTTCAGCCTATAACTGATTGGAAGACCTAAAAGGGGTCCTAGAACTTGCCCAGTGAAATAGCCCTCATGCAAAGGCTTTACAGAGTATAGGACCTTAGGTGGAATCCTGAGTCCCATCCAAAACCTTATGAGGTGGGACATTCCCACTAGAAAGGACAAGCAGACTGAGTAGCTAGAGTGACAGAAGATACATCTTCAAAGAAAGATCATTAGGAAAAACCCAAAATAAAAATGTCAGTATGATTGGCTACTACACCCTTTTAATACTTATCATAGTATAGCCCTGCTGGCAATAATAGTTTGTGTTTTTTTTTTTTTTCCAAGATAGTCTTTGTTTCTTTTAGTGTTGATATTTTTTAATGAGTATAAGCATGTTAATTTGTGTAGATTTTTTTTTTTTTTCTTCTCCCAGCACCTTAAAGACATAGCTTCATTTGCTTCTGATTTTACATGGTTTATAATGAGAAATCCGAAGTCATTCTCATTTATTTCTATGTTGGCAATGTGCCTTTCCCCCCTCATCTGAAAGCCTACAAGATTTTCTTCGAGTTTTACCATCCTGAACATGACATCCATGGGCGTGTATGTGTAAGTATGTGTGGGGTCTCTAATTAACTTTCATCTTATTTCCATTTATCTTACTATGAATTTCTTTGATTTGTTGTTTAATTTTTATCATTAAAATTTTTAAGTTTCACTCATCATCTCCTTAAATATTTATTCTCCCTTCTCTCTTCTTTCTGATTGCAAAAACTACATGGTAGCCATGTCTGATTTCCCCTGGCTTCACAAGGGGGAAACAGAATGAAACTCCAAATCAGCCCAAGGCCAAATCCTAGGGAAGCAGAGGTCAGCAACCTTCCTTACCCTACTCTGACAACAATCATTCCTCCCACAGCACTCTCTGCTTCACATCTGGGTTTGATAACCCATTTCAATGGCTCCAAAGAACTTATAACAAAAGTCATGATTATGGGGTTGACTAGGGAAATGAGCAGGTAACAATTCAGGATCAAAAATCTTAGGACACAGCAGTTCTTCAATCAGAAACACCTCTTGCCTGCCACATTGCAGGCACGCCTCACTCTTATCTTCGGCCGCTAAATTATGCAGTTCCTTGCCATCTGCCCTGCTTAGGCAAGTGTTACAAAATTCTTTTAGCCAATCTGTGAATGCCCATCTTGAGTCTCCTATCACTTTAATCCTCGGTCTGCCTCCTGGAATCCGGTTCCTGTAGGGCTGGCCCCTGCAATGATGTTTTATTGTTGTTGTTGTTATTGTTTTGATGTGCTGCTGGATTCTGTTGGTTAGGATTTTGTTGAGAATTTTTGCATCTCAGTTCATGAGGGATATTGGTTTATATTTTTTTTCTTAGTGATGTCCTTTCCTGGTTTGGGCATGAGGGTTATGCTTGCTTCAAAAAATGTATTAGGAAGTTTTCCATCCTCCTCTATATTCTGGAATAATTTGAGTAGAATTGGTAACAGCTAAATTTGGAAGACAACTATCTGGCCGACTGATTGGAAGAGATCCATATTTGTGCCCATTCCAAAGAGAGGTGACCCAACGGAATGCGGAAATCTCTTGGATATCTCAAGCGAGTAAAGTTTTGCTAAAGGTAATACAGAAACTGCTACAATCATACATTGACAGAGAACTTCCAGAGGTTCAAGCTGGATTCAGAAGGGACCGTGGAACGAGAGATAT
>NW_006408553.1:11552962-11562353 GCF_000296735.1 Chrysochloris asiatica
CCTCATATGGATGCAAAAGCTGGACAGTGAATAAGGAAGATCATAGAAGAATTGATGCCTTTGAGTTGTGGTGTTGGAGGAGAATACTAAAAGTGCCATGGACTGCCGAAAGAACCAATAGATCTGTTTTGTAAGAAGTGCAGACAGAGTGCTCCCTGAAGGCCAGGATGGCTAAGCTTCGTCTCTCATACTTTGGATATAGTGTCAGGAGGGAACAGTTTTTGGAGAAGGATGTCATGCTGGGTAAGATGGAGGGTGAGAGAAAAAGAGGAAGACCCCCAATGAGATGGATCGGCCAGGTGGCATCATTGATGGTGTCAAGTGTGGCAGCGGTAGTGAAGTTGGCCCAGGATAGGACATTGTTTCATTCTGCTGTGCATGGGGTCTCTATGAGTCTGTTCCGACTCAATGGCACCTGACAACAACAACAACAGCATTCCCTGAATGCCTGTACAACTCACCAGTGAAGCCATCTGGACCTGGACTTCTTTTGTTTGGTAGTTTTTTGATGACCTGTTCAATTTCTTCTATTGTTACGGGTCTGTTCAAGTCTTTTACTTCACACTGTGTGAGTTTAGGTAAGTTGTGTTTTTCTAAAAATGTATCCATATCTTCTAAGTTTTCGAATTTTTGGAGTACAATTCTTCATAGTATTCTGTTATTATCCTTTGGTTCCATTTTGACATCGCCCAAGTGGTTTCTAATGAGTGTTATTTATGTCTTCTCCCTCTTTTCTTTTGCCAATGTTTTGGCAATTTTATTAATCCTTTCAAAGAACCAACTTCCTGTTCTGTTGATGCTTTCTATCATTTTTTTGTTTTCTATCTCATTTATTTCTGCTATAATCTTTATTATTTCTTTTCTTTTGGTGACTGTAGTTTCCCTCTGTTGGTCTGTTTCTAGTTGCTGGAGATGCTGTGTTAATTTTGATTCTTTCTTCTTTTTGGACATGTGCATTTATTGCAATAAACTGTCCTCTTAGCACCGCTTTCCCTGTCCCAAAAGATTTTGGTATGTTGTGTTTTCATTCTCGTTTGTTTCTAGGAACTTCCTGAATTCACGTTTAATTTGTTCTTTATCCAGTCGCTCTTCATCAGGGTGTTATTCAGTTTCCATGTATTAAACTTTTTTTCCCTTGGTCTTCTTATTGTTGATTTCTACTTTTATGGCATTGTGGTCTGAAAAGATGCTTTGTAGTATTTTGATGTTTGTAAATTTATGGAGGCATGCTTTGTGGTCTAACACATGGTCAATTCTGGAGAATGTTCCATGTGCACTGGAAAAGAGTGTGCATTGTGCTGTTGTTGGGTTGAATGCTCTCTCTGTACACATCTATACGGTCAAGTTGGTTGACTGTGCTGTTTAGTTCCTCTGTAGCTTTGTCGACTTTCTTTCTGATTGTTCTATCCCTTTTCAAAAGTAGTGTATTAAAATCCCCCACTATAATTGTAGATTTATCTCTTTCTTTCTTCAATTCTAGTAAGGTTTGCTTTATAAATTTTGGTACTGTTTCATTTGGAGTGTAGATGTTAATTATGGTTATGTCATATTGCTCAATTGACCTTTTAATCATGAGGTAATATCCTTCTTTGCTGGTTTTTTGCCCTAAAGTTTATTTTATCAGAGATTAGTATTGCCACTCATGCTTGTTTTTTATTGCTGTTAGCTTGGTATATTTTTTCCTATCCTTTAACTTCTTGAATGTTTATCTTCTCATCCTTCAAGATGTTAGGAAAATTTTCTTCCAGAAGCTCTTCAACTATCTCTTCTGTGGACTTCTGTGATTCTTCTTGTTCCAAAATGCCAATAATTCTTAAGTTATTCCTCTTCATGTTATCCAGCATGAATCTTAGACTCTCTTCAGATTTCTTATTCCTTTTTTCTGCTTGCTCTTCCATCTTAGCAGTATTGAATGATTTGTCTTCCTGCTCACTGGTTCTGGTTTCCATCTCTTCCATTCTACTCCTTTGCCCTTTCAGTGTATTGTCCATTTCTTATATTTTATTATTAATCATCTGGGTCTCTTTTTGCAGGTTTTGGATTGTTTCCAATGCTGTATCTATCTTGTTTGATGGCTCCTGTAGCACTTTCCTGACTTCTTTATTTTCCTCCACCCCTTTTCGGAGCATTTGAATTTGTTTCCATATCATTCTTCTGAATTCCTTCTCAGGCAGATCCACAGCCTGCTCTTCTGAAAAGTCTGTGTATGATTCCAATTCATTTGCCTCAATTACTTTTTTCTGTTTGGGGACATGTATTGAGATCTTTAATTGAGTTTTCTTGGACATTGTTCTGCCTTTATGTGGGTTTTTAATGCTTAAATGGATGTGTGTTGCTTTGTTGTTAAGCTTGCTGAGCATCTCCTGGTGGATATGATATGGAGATAGACTTCCCTTTTCACATGTAATGCCTGAAAGCTGTTTTTGGCTCTTGTCCAGATGGTGGGGTATTACAGCGTATGCTTGTAGCTTGGCTATATGGGCATAGTTGCTGTTTCTTCTTATGTATGGTAGGGGCAGAAAGCTCCAACCCCAAGGAGAACAGTGAGGCCAAAAGGACCAAAGACAGAAAGCATATAAAAGCAGAGACAGAAACCACCAATCAAAAACAAAAATAAAATTGTGATTGATACTGTCCACTGGCCTTTGCAGTGCAGGCAGGGATAAAGGGTCCCATCCAGGTCAACTTTGGGGCTGGGTTACAAAGTCAAGATGTCATAAGAAGCAGGCTGCGTGTTTCCTCTCTGTGCCATTGAAATCTGTGAGTGCAATGTTGGACCCTTTTGGGGGTGTGCTCCGCCTGAAGGTGTCTGGGCTGGGCAGTGAGGGCACAATTAGAATGGAAAGGAAAGATACATGAAAAATGAAAAGTGAAAGATGAAAAATCGGTCACACCTCTCCCTCCAGATGCAGCTCCGCTGCTCATAGCACTGGGCACTACCTTCACTTGCTGTGGCCCTGCCCTCCGACCTGAGGACTTCTGACTGCCAGCCACCGCTGCTGTATCAATTCATAAATCACCATATTTTGCTTCCACAGGCAGATTTTTTCACAGCTGGGAGCAGGAAATTGGCACCCGGAACCTTATATAAGATTCAATGCTCCTCAGTTGTTCTGCAGACCGCTCTTTCTCTACTTTTTTGGTTTGGGGCAGAGGAGTTTTCAGTATCTGTCTCTGCTTGCCTACCCCCAAACTGGAAGTCCTTTTTGTCTTCTTAATGACATTTTGCTTTCTTCCTGTATGATGTTCTGATATCATCCCACAACTGCTGTGATCTTCAGTCTTCAGTGTTTAATGTTTAATGTATCAAATCAGTTCTTCAGATGATCTCTAAATTCAGGTGGGATATATTCAAAGTCATACTTTGCCTCTTGTGGACTTGTTTTCATTTTCTTCAGCTTCAGTCTGAATTTGATATGAGCAATTGATGGTCTGTTCCACAATCTGCCCCTAACCTTGTTTTGACTAATGATATGGAGCTTTTCCATTGTCTCTTTCTGCAGATGTGTCAATTTGATTTCTATGTATTCTACCTGATGAGGTCCATTTGTATATTCATCTCTTATGTTGTCTAAAGAAGGTATTTGAAATGAACAAATCATTGATTTCACAGAATTTTATCATGTGATTTCCAGCATCATTTCTATCACCAAGGCCATATTTTCCAACTACTGATCCTTCCTCTTTGTTCCCAAACTTTGCATTCCAATCACCAGTAATGTTCAATGCATCTTGATTTCATGTTTGATCGATTTCAGATTGAAGAAGTTGGTGAATTCTTCTATTTCATCCTCACTGGCTTTAGTATTTGGTGCATAAATTTGAATAATAGTGCTATTAACTGGGCTTCCCTGTAGGCAGATGGATATTATCCTATCCCAGACAGCATTGTACCTCATCACTGATCTGGATATGTTCTCTTTGACAATGAAAGCAACAGCATTCATCTTCAATTTTTCATTCCTGACATAGTAAACCATGTGGTTGTCAGATTCAAAATGGCCGATACCAGTCCATTTCAACTCACTAATGCTGAAGATATCAATGTTTATGTATTCCATTTCATTTTTGACAATTACAATTTTCCTAGATTTATACTTTGTACATTCCATGTTCTGATTATTAATAGATGTTTGCAGCTGTTTCTCCTCATTTTGAGTTGTGCCCCATCAGCAAATGAAGGTCCCAAGGGCTTTACTACCACAGGCTTTACTCCATTTGTGTCATCATGGTCAATTCTACTTTGTGGAGGCAGATCTTCCCCAGTTGCATTTTGAGAGCCTTCCACACTGAGGGGCTCATTTTCCAGCACTATATCTGACAGTGTTTCTCTGCTATTCATATGGTTTTCAGTGACTAAATATTCAGAAGCAGTTTGTCTTTCCCTCTTCCTAGTCTGTGTTCATCTGGAAGCTCATCTGAAACCTGTCCATCATGAGTGACTCTGTTGGTATTTAAAATACCTGTAGCATAGCTTCCAGAATCAAAGTAACTCAAAAGTCACCACAGTAGGACAAACTGACAGACGAGTAGTGGAAGTTATCTCTAAGTGGTTTCAAATCACCAACCCTTGGAGTACTTAACTGTTTCCACAACCCAGGGACTCATTGGCCTTGAGCTTTCAAACTTTAGTAATTAATCACAGAAGCTAATAAATATTTGCCTCACATAGTGTACCTGTCCTCCAAGTTCCTTGTTGTGTGCCATCGAGTTGGTTCTAACTTATACTGACCCTTTATAGGGTTTCTGAGGCTGTAAATCTTTATGGGAATAGAAGGCCTTCATCTTCCTCCCATGGAACTGCTGGTAGTTTCAAACTGCTGACCTTGAGGTTAGCAGCCTGATTTGTAACCACTAGCTACCACAGCTCCTTACTGGGCTACTTACTAATCACAAATTTGAGAATTCAAACCTGCTAGTCACTCTGTAAGAGGCTTCCTGTTCCAGTAGAGATTTGCAGTATGGGAAATCATAAGGAGTTTTTATAGGGTTGCTATGAGTCAGAATTGGCTTGATTTCAGTGAATTTTAATGAGCAAGGTAAAGTAATCCTTAGACCACAAACCATTATCATTTTTGGTGGTACACCTATAGTTCATACCCCAACGCAAATGTTCTACTTCTATAACAGAGAGCATGTCTAAAGTTTACCTTCTTTTCCACATAAAGGATTGACTCCTAGACTCCTCCTTATCCAAGTCATATTACTAGGGTACATTACCCAGGTACAGTTTGGATGTTGTTGTTGTGAAGTTCCGTTGAGTCAGTTCCTACCCATAGCGACCCCGTATAGGGTCTCCATGGAGCAACTGGTGAGCTTGAACCACCAACCTTGAAGTTCAAATGGCTATGCAGTCTGGCACATTAACCCACAGTGCCACACCGGTTGGGATGTTGTTGTTGTTATGTGCCGTGGAGTCGGAACCGACTCATAGCGACCCTGTACAGGGTTTCTGAGGGTGTAAATCCTTACGGGAGTAGAAAGCCTCATCTTTCTCCCGCGGAGCAGCTGGTAGTTTCGAACTGCTGACCTTGCAGTTCACAGCCCGAGTCGTAACCACTACGCTACCAGAGCTCACAGTGCCACACTGGTTGGGATAGATTACATCAAAAACAGAAAAGTACCTTCAACAAAGCATAAAAGCAAGAACTACTGAGGCACTGCCAAGGACAATAGTGTGGTGGTAAATGGTATACAATTGCATCTCTGGAGGGGAAAAAAAGCCTGGATTTTAGGTTTATCCATTTCATTAAGGCCAATTTTTAAATTACAACATGGGAAGCAAAGTTGGGAAAAGACACACATAGCACACCATAATATTAGTAATTTTTATCAACAACAACCACAGAGATATGCACAGTAGAGAGAAACCTCAAAATCAAAGAGCAAATCATAAGAAAATAATTGTTGTGAATATTGATTTTGTTTATTATTTAAGTTTATTTAATTTGACATTTTTAATATTGACTGTTTATAACATCTATCTCAAGGAATTGCTGAAATTTCAATGATTGGCTGTGGTGTACCTGGTGTGGCATTGCAGGATAAGCACTGGATTGCCAAACACAAGGTCTGCAGTTCAAACCCACTAGCTGCTCCTTGGAAATACTACACAGGTTCTCTATGAGTTGTAACTGATTTCATGGCACTTAATAACAATTGGTGAACTAGTATGAGCTGACTCTAACACACCACTGCCAAGCAGATTGGTTAACAGCAGAGGCAGATACAGGTTCTGTGGGACTTGATATATATAAAATTTGACAAATCCTCTCTAAAAATATAAAATCAGATCTGTAATCTTGGAAAGGGCCTGTGGAAGTAAGTAGCTCTTAAAGTTTTGTTTCCTCACCTTCATGGTGAACCTATTTCTTATAAGCAGATGTCTCAATATAATAAGGCTGGTATACAATTTCCAAAGAGGTTCATTAGCAGTAAAAGAGGTATCAAAATTCAGAGACTATACAAGTAAATAACTGGGGGCAAGTCACAGGTTAGCTCTGAATGGAATGGGGACAGGGAGGAAGATTCAACTCAACCTAAAAAACAGAAAGAAAAGAGCACTTTGCCCTTGGCCATAAGACTGAACTGGCAACACCACTTGTCTTCAAGGGCAGAGGATATAAGGCTGTATTCCTCTGATTTAGAGAATTTCTTTTGATTCAAAATGTTGGGAGTTTGCCTTGCAAACACAGAAAAAAACACTAGATACAATCTGAGGACTTCAGGCACAGATGATTTATTAGTAGTTTTAAACCCTTAGTAGTGACAACAGGTAAGGAAAAAAATGTATGCCTTGCTACCTCCTTGGTTTAAGCCAGTTTCTGATGATGTATTTGGTACTCTCCTCTCTCTGGGCCTTATCATTTCAGAGTTGTTAGAGACTGTTGCTGTAAGAGAAAGCAAAACACAGCATATACAAAATGTCAGTGTTGCCAGTTTTCTTTTGTAGCTAATATACTTCTAATACCAGTGATTTCTAAAAGCACAGGCTACTAAAAAGATTTACCAAAATGAAAACTAATTCTATAAAAAAAACAATTACCTTCCTAACCCCAATTTCAAATTCCCTGGAAAAGTTTTACAATAAAAGTTGTTGTTTATTTATCAATGTCTGTTACACCTTTATAAATCAATGAAACAAAATGTCTCCAAATTTATAATGTACATATGTAAACTGCTGCAAGATTAGGATTAAAAAAAAATAGTGCTAATTCTAACTACTCTCACATTTTATAAAATATAAAAACACAAACACACAGATGTGTGCATTTACATGTCAAAAGTGTTTAACATTGATCATCCCTGGATGCTAGGATTAATGATAATATCTTTTTCAATCTTATATTTTCTAAAATGAATGTGTATTTTTGATTAGTACTATAGTAAAAACAATGATTCATGCACTCATACACATACAAATGTATTGAATAAATTAAAAGATGAGATGCAATCCTAGGTCTTTGGGTAGAAAAGGTTCTAATACCACAAAAAAACTAAATTCAACCTTCAAAATTAAGAAATTACTTAATCATAAAATTAAGTTAAATGTTTGTTGTAAACTTAAATACAAAGTTGAAAATGACAAATATTTTTGGACTCAAACATAATAATGTTTTTTAAAAAAAGGAATCTATTACTAGTGAGGCCTAAAATACCAATTTACATAACAGAAAATTCAGTTGAGTGACAGGTGGGAAACAGTTAAAATATAGAGTTGCTGTGTTAGAATTCTCTCAACAGCACAAAAACAAACATCCCTCAAACTAAAGAGAATCTCAGAAAACGCCTCTAATCCCATATCATTTTATAGTGAATTTTCTTTACTTTTGCTGTCCTGGTGTGGTGCTGTGGACTAACGGGTCAGACTGCAAAGTCATTTGAACTGTAAGGTCAGTGGTTCAAGCTCACCAGCTACTCCTTGGAAACCCTATACAGGGTTGCTATGGGTCAGAACCGACTCAACAGCACTTAACAACAACAACAATTGTTATACATATTGTAGAAATAGCTCATAATAAAACTAAAAAAGAATACTGGTATTAAAAAGAAATTAATGGGATACTTCAGACTAAGGGCTGGCATAGAAAGACGACTAGGATCTGGGTTCATGCTGAAACTGGGATTATAGGGTTGGATACCTATGCTTGAGTGTTCCTGCAGTGACAGAGGAAGACAGCGAACACCTTTCAATCTCATATATTACTGAGTCTGATACTATGTTGGAAGTTTGAAAAGAAATTTCAAATTTAGGCAGCCAACAGGTTCTGTATCCCAGAGCATGCAGTTTTATAATGGTGCGGAGTAAATATAATGATGATTAATCTGTATAAGTATAGTGCTGCTTAAGGAGCTAATGCCCAAAGGAAGCAAGGAGGAACGTCAGGATTTAAGGAATATAAAAAGACCATAAGGTATGTGTGAGGGCTGCTACAGATAGAGCCCCAGAACAACCAGGCCAAGGCACTGGAACATCTCATTGACAAAGCCATAAAGAAAGATGGACTGGTGGGCATGGCCCTTGTTGGCAGAATTAGCTGGATTTATTGGACTTGCTGTATCCAAGTCCAAATCCTGAATGCAACTGCAGCTCTTCTGCCTGGGGGAAACAGCCTGGCCCAAGATCACAGGCAAAGAAGCCTGCTGAGTTTAGGATCTAGGCATGAAGGACACTCGAGGGCCCCATCCTCATTGGCCCTTGCCTGTTCTTTCCCTGTCCTTTGTCACTGTCTTCTATGGCCTCCTTTCCCATAAGACCTATCCTGTAGACCCAAATAATGTGCTTTAAGATGAGTGTACGTACAATTGGGCTTTGGTTTTGGGGGAAAAAACCAGATAGGACAGTAAAATAAAACATACTAAGACTCAGGAAATAGACCACTCACATGTTCATTTGATTCAAAATAATTTACAAAAGTTGCAACTTGAGAGGGAAAAACAATAATGTAGTGGCGAGCTAAGCCCTACAATATGGAGAGTGAAGCATTCAGTTGATAAAAAAGAGAGGGCATATGCACAAGAACACCCACACTTGCAGATAATACCCACTTGACCTGGCTTCAATGACTAGATGATAAGAGCTCAACCAGAAGAAGAAATAAGAGGAAAAAAAGAATAATCTGATGCAATTTGATGAACTTGACCTACACCTATGGAAGTAGTAGGTCAAAAGAGGGAACAAATTCTTACAGCAAAAATCATTCCTACCCCCTCCACACACAGAGTAGACAGGGATGGGCAACTTGGACATTGGCTATCCAAAATGGGGGAGGGGGGCTAGGGCTACAAAGGCAAGAAGTGACTGGCTTACAAGCTTTCAAGAGGGAACCTAGAGACAGGAGGCCTGGAGGAAGGCAGAATCTCCAGTGAGTAGCATCCAATCTGCCTAGGC
>NW_006408553.1:11562515-11564795 GCF_000296735.1 Chrysochloris asiatica
GGAGAAGAGACAAGAGCGGGACCCTACCCAGAGAAACAGTGATGCCTGAGATGGAGGCAGCAACAATGACATGGAGCGATGGAGTCGCTGGGGGCTTTAGATCCAGAGAGGGAAAGCGACTGTGTGCTGAAGATTGGGGGGGTGGGGGGATAGTGTAGGGGGCAGGCTTGCAGGGTATACCCATTGGTTTGTTGATGATGCATGGAGGGGATTGTAACCATGGCAATGATACGATGTACGATAGAATGAATGTAAAACTAATGTTCTCCTATGTAAACTATCATATAATTCATAATAAAACACACACAAAAAGATTGAAAAAGTTGCAACTTGAAACAGATACGTTAGTTGTTATTGGCACTTTTAGGTTCTGTCAAGTCAACCAAATTTTTTAGGTTTGGCCATCTTATAGCAACCTTATGTACAACAGAAAGAAACTGCTGGTCCTGCACTATCTGCACAATTTTTGTTACACAATAGCCCCTTGCTGCTTTCACTGTACCTATTCATCTTCTTAGGGTTTTTCCTCTTTTTGCTGACCGTCCACTTCCTTTTCCAGGGACTGGTTTCTCCTAATAACATGTCAGAAATATGAAAGACTAAGTCTCACCATCCTGGTTTCTAAAGAACATTATGGCTGTCCTTCGACCAACACATATTTGTTTTTTCTTCAAGCAGTCCATGGTACTTTTAGTATTCTTATCCAACACCGTAATTCAAATGTATCAATTCTTCTACAGTTGTGGAACTTTCACATACAACTGAAAATACTATGGCTTGGTTCAGGTGCACCTTACTCCTCAAACCAATAGCTTTTCTCATGAACACTTTAATGAAGTCTTGTGCAAAAATCTGAATTAGCCTAATGCCATATGCACTTTGATTTCTTGACTGTTGCTTCCATGAGCATTGATTGTGGATCAACATTGACAGCTTCAAACTTTTCTCTGTTTATCATGTATCTATTGGTCTAGTTGGGAGAAATTTTGTTTTCTTTATATTGAGGTGTAATTCATATTGAAGGCTATGGTCTTTGACATTCATCAGTAGGTATTTTAAGTCCTCTGTACTTCCGACAAGCAAGGTTGTATCATCTGAATATTGCAGGTTGCTAATGAATATTCCTCCAATCCTGATATTATATTCTTTATATAAATCAGCTTCTCAGAATATTTACTCAGCATAAAAATGGAATGTTGTTGTTGTTGTTGCTGTTGTTAGGTGCCATTGAGTTGGTACCAAGTCATAGCAACCCTATGCACAACAGAACGAAACACTACCCGATCCAGGGCCAACCTCAATATTGTGGCCACGCTTGAGTACATTGATGCTGCCACTTTGTCAATCCATCTCGCTGGGGGTCTTCCTCTTTTGCTCTGACCCTCCACTTACCAAACATGGTATTATTCTGCAGTGACTGGTCCCTCCTGACAATGTGTCTGAAGTATGAGAGATGAAGTTTGGCCATCCTGGCCTCCTAGGAGCACTCTGGCTGCACTTCTTTCAACTCAGATCTGTTGGTTCTTTTGGTAGCCCATGGCACTTTCAATATTCTCCTCCAACACCATAACTCAAAAGCATCAATTCTCCTATAGTCTTCCTTATTCACCATCCAGCTTTCGCATGCATATTAGGTTACTGAAAACACCATGGCATGGGTCAGGTGCACCTTATTCCTCAAGCTGACATCTTTGCTCTCCAACACTTTAAAAAGGTCTTGCGTAGCAGATTTGCCTAATGCAATACATCGTTTAATTTCTAGACTTCCATGAGTGTTGATGGTTGATCCAAGAAGAATTAAGTCCTTGACAACTTCCATCTTTTCTCCGTTGATAAGAATGTTGTTTATTGGACCAGTAGCAAGGATTTTTCTTTTCTTTACATTGAGATGTAATCCATACCGAAGGCTGTGCTCTTTGATCTTCATCAGTAAATATTTTGTCTTCTTCAATTTCAGCAAGCAAGGTTGTATCATCTGCACATCTTAGGTTGTTAATGAGTCTTCCTCCAATCCTGATGCCACGTGTTTCTTCATATAACTCAACTTCTTGGCCTATTTGCTCAGCGTACAGGTTGAATAAGTATGGTGAAAGAATACATCCCTGTCACACACCTTTCTTACTTTAAAACCATTCAGTGTTCCCATGTTCTATTCTAACAACTGCCTCTTGGTTCAGGTACAGATTCTTCATGAGCACAATTACGTGTTCTGGAATACTCATACTTTGCAATGTTGTCCATAGCTTGTCATGATCCACACAATCGAAAGCCTTTGCGTAG
>NW_006408553.1:11566372-11576892 GCF_000296735.1 Chrysochloris asiatica
TTCCTAGATTCATACTTCATACATTTCATATTCTGATTATTAATGCATATTTATAGCTGTTTCTCTTCATTTTGAGTTTTGCCCCATCTGCAAAGAAGGTCCCGCAGCCTTTTCTCCCACGGGCTTTACTCCATTCGCATCATCATGGTCAATTCTCCTTTCAGGAGGCAGCTTTTCCCCAGTCCCATTTTGAGTGCCTTCCAACCCAAGGGTCTTATTGTCCAGCACTATATCTGACAGTGTTTCTCTGCTATTCATAAGGTTTTCAGTGACTAAATATATGGAAGTAGTTTGTCACTCCTTCTTCCTAGTCTGTCTTTGTCTGGAAGCTCATCTCAAACCTGTCTCGTCTGTCAGTTTGCCATACTGTGGTGGTTTGTAAGTTGCTGTGATTCTGGAAGCTATGCCACTGGTGTTTTAAATACCAGCAGGGTCCCCCATACAAATTGAATAAGTATGGTGAAAGAACATAACTCTGTCCACACCATTTGTGATTTTAAACTGCTCAGTATCACACTGCTCTGTTCTAATGATTGCCTCTTGGTCTTTATATGGTTGCTCATGAGCACAGTCAAGTATTCTGAAATACCTAATATTTGTAAAGTTTTCCATAGCTTGTCATGATCCCACAGTCAAAGGCTTTTGCAAAGTCAATAAAGCACAAGTAAACATCTGGTATTCTCAGCTTTCAGTTAAAATACATTTGATGTCAGAAATGATATTCTTAGTTCTATGTCCTCTTCTGAGTATGGCTTGAATCTTTGGCAGTTCACTGTCAATGACTCTTGCAGCCATTTTTTAATTACTCTCAGAAAAATTTTACTTGTATGTGATATTAATGATATTGTTATATGATTTCTGCATTCTGTTGGGTCACACAAACATGGATCTGTTCCAGTTGAATGACAAGCTAGCTGTCTTCCTAGTTTCTTGACATAGATGAATGAGCACTTTCAGTGCGTCATCAGTTTGTTGAAATATTTCAATTTGCATTCTCTCAATTCCTGGAGCCTTCAATGTTTTTCACCAATGCCTTCAATGCATCTTGGACTTCATCCTTCAATAACATTAGTTCTTGATCATATGGTTACTTCTTGAAAAGATAGAACATACACAATTTATTTTTGGTACAGTGACTCTGTGCATACTTTCCATCTTCTTTTGATGTTTTCTACATCATTTAATTTTTGCCCATAGAATCCTACAATATTGCAACCTGAGGCTTGAACTTTTTTTCAATTGTTTCAACTTGAGAAATGTTGAGCATGTGCTTCCCTTCTGTTTTGTTTTTGGTTTTTTTTTTAACTCCAGGTCCTTGCACATTTCATTATCATACTTGACTTTGTCTTCTCGAGCTGACCTTTGAAAATTTCAGCTCAGCACTTTTCCTTCCTCATTCTTTCCATTAACTTTAGCATCCGTATGCTGGATAGTAAGTTTCAGAGTCTCTTCTGATATCTGGGTTTTTTGTTTTGTTTTGTTTTAAGGTTTTTATTGTGGATTGAGTAAAAGATTACAGGGCAGATCATCAGTTTTACATTCAACAAATCATACACCTTGTTTCATTACAATTATTATAATCTCCTCCATGTACCTTCAGTAAACAGTATTTCTCTATATTCAAATAAAAAACACTCAAGCATATATAATAATTTACACCTCTAAAGGGCATATTCTGCAAGTCTGCCTCCTGGCCACCAGCTCTTAGTCCCTCTCTTCCCATAAATCTAGAGTCCTCATCCGCTCCCTTTCTCCATGTACCCATCTCTGCCTCCATCTCCGGAGTCACTGCTTCTCTGGATAAGGTCCCGCATTCTCCTTGTGCTCTTCTCCCTTGATGGTCCTAGGATTCTCTGTTTTTGGACTGTAAGATTAACCACTCCCCTGTTTTTGTTACATAACTTCTACTTTTACAATTATGACAGTCACAATTAGTCATGATAACAATTATTCACTATAGAATCATAAAGCTCTTATACCAATCTCTTTTCACCAGACCCATTTAGACAAGATGAAAACTATTCAGCGGGGCCTCTTTGCCACCCCCCCACCCCCAATAGTCTTAAACTAAACTTCCTCTTAAACCTTGTAAGCCAGTCACTTTGTGCCTTTATTGCTCCCTTATTTGAGGTAGCCAATGTCTAAATTGCCTGTGTACAGAGGGGATAGCAATGATACTTGATATGAAGACTCTTTTCCTCTCTGTTGGTATTTAGAGTTGCTACCTCCATGAGTATATGTCAGATTCATCAAATTGTAGCAATTTACCCTTGTTTCCTTTATCAAAATCTTTTTTTGGCTGTAATCTCCCTCTAGTCGAGTACTGATTATCAAGCCATTGAGCCTAGGTCAAATTGGTGCTGTTTGCAAGTTTGGGCACTCTTGTGCATTTTCCCTCACTTCATATCAGCTGGATGCTTCACTGTCAGCTCAAGCCCTCTGTGGCTATGTCCTTGTCCATAGGATCAAGTGTCCCCAGGTCTCACCACAAAGTGAACCAACCCACACTTTCTCTTCTCTCTCTCATCTCCTGGTCAATGGGAGTCAGTGAACTGTGGTTGAATGCAGCCCATTTTTTCATTGCTGCTATTCCCCTCTTCCACTACCAGTAGACCAATGTGACCACATGTAAGCCAGCAGACTTATATACCTGTTCATGTGTTCCCTTTGAGTTCCAGTCTTAGAGGGGAGTTTGTCCTGAAGGAATTTGACTGCTTGTCTTGATGGTTTCCTGGTGAACAGCTTACTTATTCTTATAGTAGCCAGTAATGCTGACATTTTTGTTTTGGGATTTTCCTGATGATCTTTCTTTGAAAATGTATTTCTGTTGCTGTAGCTGTTCCAGGCTGGTCTGCTTGTCTTTTCTAGTGGGAAGGTCCCACCTCATAAGGTTCTGGATGGGACTCAGGATTCCACCTAAGGTCCTATACTCTGTAAAGGCTCCATACGAGGCCTATTTCACTGGGCAAGTTCTAGAACCCCATATAGGTATTCCAAACAGTTATAAGCTGAAGACAGTCTTACAAGTTTTCTGTAATCATGTTTCCCAACATTCCCTTCTATCCCACTCAATTGTCTATTTTACAATAGTAGGCGAGAGAAACCAATAATCATAAGACAGTCAAGCATTTTAGTATTATTTTCCCTCTTCAGATTATACTTAGATCCCTGTATCACAGGGCCCTATTGTTCCAAGGTTGAACATGCATCACTGTTTACCTCTGTTCCACTTAGGCCATGCAAACCTGTCTCAGTGTTACCCTATCTATCTTGTTATTTTGCCTCCTCTACCTTCTTGTACTGTTTTCCTCAACACCCAAACTAAACCCCTCACCCCAATCCCACTGTTGTGGTTACCTTATGTTCCATTAATTCTTCCCTCCATTTAAGACAGTCTGTTTTATCCTGTAATCTACCTGATCTTCTCACCACCTGTATCTCTGTTCCTCTGTGTTTACCTTCTTTCACACTGTAATTGTTTTGATCATAGATTGACCTCCCAGATCCTCTGTTCTTATCATTTTATTCTGTTCTTGACTCTTTCATTTGTCAATTGAGTTCAGTGTGAAGCTGCCATATATGTCATTCTCTGGTTGTTGTCTGTTCTTTTTGGTTCTGAGTCCACAGAACTCCCTTTAGGATGTTTTGCAGCACAGGGGTGGCTTTGGCAAAATCCCTTAGCTTCTGTTTATCCTGGAATGTTTTGATTACATCTTCATATTTGATTGACAACTTTGCTGGGTAGAGGATTCTTGGGTGGCAGTTTTTTTTCTTTCAGCATTTTATATATTGCTCCCCACTGCCTTTGCCTGCTTGGTTTATGTTGAGAGATCCTAGCTTAATCTGATTTACTTCTTTTGTATGTTACACTTCTCTTTTCCCTAGCTGCTTTCAGGATTGTCTCTTTATCTATGAATTTTGAGAGCTTGCTTATTATATATCCTGGTGATTTTCTTTTAGGGTCTATCCTTCCTGGGGTTTGTTGAACCTCTTGAATGCTTATCTTTTCACTTTTCAAGATGTTAGGGAAATTTTATTCCACTAGCTCTTCACCTATCTCCTCTGTGGACTTTTGTGACTCTTCCTGTTTCAGAATGCCGATAATTCTTAAGTTATTCCTCTTCATGTTGTCCAACATGAATCTTAGACATTCTTCAGATTTTTTTATCCTTTTCTGTGCTTGCTCTTCTGTCTTAGTAGTGTTGAAAGATTTATCTTCTAGCTCTCTAGTCCGGCTTCTATCTCTTCAATTCTACTCCTTTGCACTTTCAGTGCATTGTCCATTTCTGATATTCTATTATTAATTGTTTGGACCAATTTCTGTAGGTTTTGAATTGTTTCTAATGCTGTATCTATCTTATTTGATTGCTCCTGTTGTGATTTCCTGACTTCTTCTTTACTTTTCTCAACTCCATTTTATAGTGTTTTGATACATTTTATAATAATTTTTCTGAATTCCTTCGCAATCATTTTCAAAGCCTGCCCATCTTCCAGTATGGAGTGTAGGTCTATTTCCAGCTCATTTGCCTCAGTCATTTTATCTCATTTCTGGCCATGTGCTGATATGGTCATCTGCTTCTGTTTTGGGGGCATATTCAGGAGTTATCTGCAGCCTTAATACATAGATGGGTGTGTATTTTTATATTTTTTATGCTTTCTTATTGCCTCCAGGTAGATATGATCAGGAGATGAGCTTCTCTTTCTACTCTTCTTCCTGAGAGATTTCAAGATGCCACTGTTGGTTGTTGTGATGAAACTCAGGATTTAATTTTCAGCCTATTTCCTTTTAAGTCTGCCTGTCCAGCTTCACAGTCCCTGCTCAGGCATTTTTCCTAGTGATAAACAATTCAGGGCCAGCTGTGGCCATTTTTCACTGCCATTTGGTTTTAAGTGGAAACTGTCACTTTAAATTTCGAGGAAATCTGTGTGCATGTGTAGTAGAACCATCCAGGGGTGGGGATGAGGTGTCTACTCACTCAGACACCCCCTCTAAGCACCTGAATTGAGGTGCACAACTAGCGAAGAGACCAATGAACAAATTTAAGAAAGAAAAAAGAGTGTCCTTTATCTCTGCCATTCTGTCAGGTGTCCGTGCTGCTCTGATCCTTCCATCACTCTGTCTTGCCCAAGATGGTGGCTCTGGGAGCAGCTGAGCATCTTGAATTAGAAAGCAATGGAATTCTTGCTTCTGCTACAAATTCCCAAATTCCCCAATCCTTCCAACCTTCTAAATATTCCTTTATATGTGGTTCAGAGTTCTGGGAACATCTCCTGAGACTGCTTGGTCTGTTATTCTGTGTTGCTGCTGACAGAGTTCCTCATTGTACTTTTACCTGATCTGCCATCTTGTTTGTTCTCCTAATATCTGTTTTGATGTATTTTTTTTCTCTCCTTTCTTTTTAATGAATGCTTGCTTTCTTCCTCCATGCTGTTTTTGGATGTCATTCCACAGCTCTTCTGGGTTTTGGTCATTAGTGTCTAATGTATCAAATATGTTTTTGAGATGGTCTCTAAATCTAGGTTGGATATGTTCAAGGCTTTCAAGGACTTCTTTTCATTTTCTTCAGCTATAGCCTGAACTTTCATATGAGCAATGATGGTCTGTTACACAATCAATCTCTGACCTAGCTTTCATTAGTAACATTGAGATTTTCCACATTTTCTTCCAACAGATGTAATCAATTTGATTCGTGTATGCCATCCAGTGAGGTACATGTATATAGTCATATTTTATGTTGTTTGAAAGATATTTGCAATGAATGTCTTTGTTCTTGCAAAATTCTATGATACTATATCCAGCATCATTTCTATTACTAAAGCTGTATTTTCTGATTACTGATGCTTCTTGTTTCAAAAACTTTGCATTCCAATAAACAATAATTATCAAAGCATCCTGATTAAGTGTTTGATCAATTTCAGACTGCAAAAGTTGGTAAAATTCTTCAATTTCATCATCACTGGTTTTAGTGGTAAGTTGATAAATTTGAATAATGGTGTATTAACTGGTCTTCCTTGTAGGTTTATATATGGTATCCTATCACCTACAACACAGTACTTAAAGACAGATCTTGAAATGTTCTTTTTGACAATGAGTGTGAAGCCATTTGTCTTGAATTTGACATTCCAGGCATTGTAAACTATATGATTGACAGATACAAAATGGCCAATACCAGTCCATTTCAGCTCATTAATCTCTAGAGTATCAATCTTTATGCATTCCATTTAATTTTGACAACTTCCAATTTTATTCAATTCATACTTTGTACATTCCATGTTCTGATTATTAATGTATGTTTGTAGTTGTTACTCCTCATGTTGAGTTGTGCCCCATAAGCAAATGAAAATCTCAAAAGCTTTATTCCATTCGAGTTATCGTGGTCAACTCTACTTTGAGGAAGCAGCTGACAATGTTCTGCTGCTATTTATACGGTTTTCAGTGACTGAACATTCAAAACTAGTCTGACTCTCCTTCCTAGTGTGTCTTACTTATTCTGGAAGGTCTGCAGAAACCTGTCCACCACAGCTGACTCTTCTGGTATTTAAAATAATAGTGCCATCATTTCCAACATCATTGTTGTTCGTTGTTAAGTGCCTCGAGTCGGTTCTGACTCATAGTGACCCTGTATAGGGTTTCAAAGGAGTGGCTGATGAGTTTGAACTGCCGACCATCATCATAGAAACCACAACATTAAGACAGACTGACATGGAAATATTTCATTGCCTTTTAATGCAACTTTTACAGAAGCTCCCTTGTATGTTTTGCAATATATAATATATATATATATATATATATAAGCTCTGGTAGCATAGTAGGAGCTCTGGTAGCATAGTGGTTATGAATCGGGCTGTGAACCCCAGGGTCAGCAGTTCGAAACTACCAGCTGTTCCGCGGGAGAAAGATGAGGCGTTCTGCTTCCGTAAAGATTTACAGCCTCGGAAACCCTGTACAGGATCGCTATGAGTCGGAACCGACTCCACGGCACATAACAACAACATATATATATAAACTTAGAATTTTCTCTGTACACAGGTATCATCTGCAAATTAGTACTGTATTTCTTCTTCATTTTCAATCTTTCTACTTTTCCTTTCTCCCTTTTTGTCTTTACCTGATTTTATTGTCCAAAACCACCCACACAATGTTGAGTAGAAATGTTCACAATGGACATCTGCATGACCTCAGGAAAAAACATTTGTCATTTCACCATTAAGTCTATTTGTGTTTTTGCAGATGTCATTTATTGGATTGAACAGCTTTCCTTTTCAAATTTTAATGAATTTATTTTGTTTAGAACTGTTGCATTTCTAATCAGAAACTTATCTATACTTCTTTTCTTTTTTATAGTATCTTTGTGTTAAACATTAGTATAAAATTTAGGCTGGCCTCATGAACTAACTTGAAGAATTATTCCTCTTTTTCTATTCTCTACAAGAGCGTATGCAAAAGTAGTATTAAGTATTCACTAGATATTTGAAAATACAATATTTTACATTATTATTCTCAATTCTTCATTCTTTTCCAGGTATATGGTTATTCATACAGGATCCTTCCCATGTGAGTTTTCAGTACTTCTAGAACATTAGTGTAAGTAGAATATATTGCAGTTCTCACCACTGGTGTGACTTTTTTCTTGTGACTTTTTTGACCACTGTAATATGAGCTGAGGGGGCTGAGCAAGTGTTTGCTTAATTTGGCTTAGTTCTTGGTTCCTGATAATATGCTATGAAAACAATTTGCCCTAGTAACAACTTTGTGAGAAAGTTTTTAATAACAGTTTACAAGTCTCTAGTGGGATTGTTTGTTGTTGTTGTTTTATGTCATCAAGTTGATACCGACCCATAGCCACCCTGTACAGGGTGTCTAAGAGATGTTGGTGGGTTTGAACTTACCACATTGAGATTGGCACAGTTAGCAGTACAGTGCTTATTTGCAGCATCACACAAGGACTCAAAGTTTGGCTTGTTAGGAATGGGTATAGACATATTTACAGAAACATTTTTATATTCTGTATTCCACTTGGTGAAGAATAAAGAACTTATGCATTTCATCTAAATTTCTTAATTTATTGGATTGAAGTCACTAATGGTATCTTCTTATAAAAAATTATGCCATTTTTATTCCTGATATTGGTAGCTTATATCCTTTTCTGTCATTCTTTTGAATTACCTGCCAATTTTTGTCAATGTAAGCAATCATTTAATTGAATGAGCTTTTGTCTTATCTTATTTTTCTTTTTGTTTATTTCTGCTCTTAACATTTGTTATTTCATTACACCTACCAATTTGAGTGAAGCTGTTGTTGTTGTTGTTACTGTTTTTTTATAGGGGTTATATACCAAAAAAAAGAGAGAGAGAGAGATTTTTCTATATCCAGTACTATGCATCTTCCTGTGATTAAAATATTTAAAGTGTAGTCTTGCCTAAAACATATATATAGTCCTAATTTTTGTAGAACCTAAAACTGTCTGCCTAGACAGTAGGATAAGGATGGTATCTATACTTGCTAATAAACCTCTTAAAATTGGAAGTTCTCTCAACTCAGATATATATCTCAACACTGACTAAATGAGTAATAGCAATGTGTCACATGGAACTGTTAAGGACTGGCGATCCAAGAGAAATTGAAAAATAATCTTGGATACTTTATGAAACATTTTCTTCTTTTTTGTTTCTTTATATTTTCTACTATTCATATCCTCTTGGGTATATAGGCATGTGAACTTTTCTCTTTGGTGAATAACAATAATTATAATTTGTTGATGTTGTTAAGTACCGTTGTCAGTTCCAACCCATAGCAACCCTGTATAGGTTTTCAGAGGAGCGGCTGGTGAGCTTGAACCGCTGACTGCAGTTCAAGTCAACTTTGCAGTTAAGCACATTAACCCACACACCACACCAGGACTCCATAATAAAAACAGTAATAGTCCTTGCTAGAATTATAATAATAATTGCCTGCATTTATTGAGCCTTCGTTATGTGCCAGGTATTCTTATCAGTCCATTACTTACATGTATTAAGTGATTTGATTTTGTTGTTGTTGTTGTTCAGACGGACCTGTAATAAACATATCATAACAACACAGAGGATGGCAGCATCCTCTGTGGCAGCATAGTAACCTGACCTTCCTGTTTCAAACAAAAATAATTTATAACGCTTTTTTATTTTAGTGAGAAAATAAATATACACTGTTTCCCTACCAGTACATGAAAGGAAAACAGATACCCCACCCCCCAAAAAAGAAAAGGAATTTAAAAATATCTTTTTTTTCCCTCTTCCTTCTCATTTCTTTCCTTTTTTTTTAAACTGCCTTTCCTGTCACCCAACTTGTGGCGCTGTAGGATAATGCACTGGGCTGCAAGGCCAGTTTGAGCCGCAAGGTGGCAGTTCAAACTCACAAGAACCTCCTTGGAAACCTTATACAGGGTTGCTGTGAGTTGCAACTGACTTACTTGATGGTACTTAACAGCAGCAACAACAACACTCTGCAGGCTAAAGCACTGGACTGCAAGGTCAGTTTGACCCACATGGTTGTTGGTTCAAACTCACTAGCCTCTCCTTGGAAACACTTTACAGGGTCCCTATGAGTCTGACCAGGAGTCCTGGTGTGGCGCTGTGAGTTAATGTGCCAGACTACAAAGCTGTTTAAATTGCAAGGTTGGCGGTTCAAGCTCATCAGCTGCTTCTCGGAAACCCTATACAGGGTTGTTATGGGTCGGACCCAACTCAACGGCACTTAACAACAGCAACAACAAATGAGTCTAACCAACTAGATGGCAGTTAACAACACATTCTACTTAGTGAACAATTCTCCCCTTCCTCCCACCCTTAGTAACCACCACAGAAAGTTTTTTTTATAGAATAAAGACCTTTTCTTGACTTTTTACAGCACTGATTTCATATAATATCTATTCCTTTGCAACAGATTAATTTCACTCTGCATAATGTCTCCCATGTTATACTGTGTTTTGCAGTTTCATCATATTCCATGGCGTGTATATATCAAAGTTTGTTCAAGCATTCCTCTACTGATGGGCATCTAGGCTGTCTCTTATCTTTTGCTGTTGTGAGTAATGTTAGAATGGATACAGGGATACATTTATTAGTTTTATGGGTCTTATTTTTGAGGATACATATCAAGTAGAGGGATTGCTAGGTCATACAGTATTTCTATTTCCAACCGTCTGAAAATGAGCCATACTATTTTTCACAGCAATTGCACCATTTTACAGTCCCATTAGTAGTGTAGGAAGGTCCCAGTCTCTCCACACTCTCACCAGCATTTGTTATTTTATACTTTTTTAAACTTTACTATTAATGCTGGGATAAGATGATATCTCATTGTTATTTGGATTTGCAGGCTCTCTAAAGGGCTACTGATTGTGAACATTTATTTGTTCATGTATTTGTTTGCTGCCTGAATGTCTTCTTTGGTGAAATGTCTGTTCATGTCATCTGCCTATTTTTTAATTAGATTATTTTTATTCTTCTTAATCAGGTCCCTTGTCTGATATGTCATTGCA
>NW_006408553.1:11577266-11591677 GCF_000296735.1 Chrysochloris asiatica
GCCAGACTGCAAAGTTGTTTGAACTGCAAGGTTGGTAGTTCAAGCTCACCAGCTGCTCCTTGGAAACACTACAGAATTACTCGACAACACTTAACAACAACAACAGTCATCTATTTTATCTTCTGCTGTTTGTGTTTTATCCATTATGTTTGATAGTGTATGTATGCCAGGAATCAGAGCACCTAAATTTCTCCCTATTTTTTCATTGATGATGATTATAGTTCTAGATTTTACATTTAGGTATCTAAGAGATGTAGAGCTCATTTTTGTATATGGTGTGAGATGTGGGTCTTGTTTCATTCTTCTGCAAATGGATTTACTATTTTGCCAACCACATTTGCTGAAGAGACTATCTCATCCCCATTTAATGTGTTTCTGTCCTTTGTCAAAGATCAACTGAGCATAGGTGGATGGATTGACTTCTGGGTTCCCTATTACACTGATCTTTGTGACTCTCATTGTACCTGTACCAGGCTGTTTAGATTACTGTGGTTGTGTAGTAGATATTGTGACTGGGAAATGAAAGGTTTCATATTTTGTTCTTTTTTAGTAATGCTTTGCTTATTCGGGGCCTCATTCCTTTCCTTTTGAAGTTTCATTTTGTAGTAAGTTTTTCCATCTTTTTAATGAATGTTATTGGAATCTAGATATGGATTGCATTTTTTGTATAAATTGCTTTGACTAGCATTGATATTTTCACATTAAATTTTTCTATCCATAAGCATGATATATTCTTCCAGTTTTTTAGGTTTCTTTTGATTTCTTGTAGCAGTACCTTGTAGTCTTTTGTTTCTCTGGTTACATTTATTCCTAAGTATTTCATTTTTTGCGTGGCAATTACAAATGGTATTTTCCTACTTTCCTTTTCGGAGATGACTTTATCAGTGCAAATAAATACAACTGATTATTGTATGTTGATCTTGTACCCTGCCATTTCACTGAATCTTTCAATGAGTTGGAATAGTTTTCTTGCTGAGTCTTTGGGATTTCCTAAATATAGGATTATATAATCTGAAAACAGAGTTGTACTTCTTCTTTGTCAATTTGGCTATCTTTAATATCTCTTTCTTGTCTTATAGCTCTGACTGAGATTTCCAACACAATATTTAATTGTTGTTGCTAAGTGTCATAAAATTGGCTCCGACCCATAGGGACCCAGCATAGGGTTTCTGAAGAGTGGCTGGTGAACTTGAACCACCGATATGTTGCGATCCAAACAACTTTGCAGTCCACCGCATTAACCCACAGCACCACAGCAGGACTCCAATGCTGAAAGGAGTGGTGATAAATGACATCCTTGTTTGTCTGCTTCCTGTTCACAAAGAGAATGGATTTAGCGTCTCTCCAATGAGAATGATATTGGCTGCTGATTTTGTATGTATGTCCTTAATTATGTTGAGAAATTTCCCTTTATTTTAAACTTTAATTAGTAATGGGTGTTCCACAAAGTTAAGTTGAACCACAAGGTTGGTGGTTCAAACTCACCTACACAGGGTTGCTATGAGTCAGAACCGACTCGACAGCACTTAACAATTTTTTAAATGCTTTATCTTCATCAACTGATAGCATCATGTTTGTGTGTATGTGTGTGTGCACCCTTTATTTATGCGGTGGATCAATCATGGTTGATCATGTTTCTAGTATTGAACCATTTCTGCATATCTGTTAAAAATCCCACTTGTTCATGATGCATTATTATTATTATTATTATTTTGGATACAGTGTTAGATTCTATTGGCTAGGATTTTGTTGCAAATTTTTACATCTATGTTCCTAAGAGAAACTGGTCTATCATTTTATTTTTTAGTGATGTCTTTGCCTGGTTTGGGTATCAGGATCATACTTGCTTCATAAAATGAACCCTGGAACTGTTAATTTTCTATATTCTGGAATAACTTGAATAGAATTGGTGTCAGCTCTTCTCCAAATGTTTTTGTATAATTCACCACATGTGCTCAGTCATGTTGTTGTTGTTGTTGGAATATTTTTAATGACTAGATCAGTTTACTCTTTTATTATAGCTTTGTTCAAGTTTTCTACGTCTGTCTGTGTTAATTTATCTAGGTCACGTGTTTCTAGAAATATGTCCATTTCTCCTAGATTTTCAAATTTGTTGGAATGCAAGTCTTCATAGTATTCTATTATTATCCTTTTTATTTTCATTGGTTCTGTTGTGACATCACCTATGTTGTTGTTGTTAAGTGCCTTCGAGTCGGTTCCGACCCATAGTGACCCTGTACAGGGTTTCTGAGGCTGTAAATCTTTACAGGAGCAGAATGCCTCATCTTTCTCCCGCGGAACAGCTGGTAGTTTCGAATTGCTCACCTTGCGGTTCGCAGCCCGATTTGTAACCTCTACGCTTCTAGACATCACCTATAGCATTTCCTATTCGTGCTATTTACATCATCTTATTTTCTTTTGTTAGATTTGCCAATGGTTTGTCAATTATACTAATCCTTTCAAAGAACCAACATTTTGTCTTATATCCTCTGTATTGCCTTTCTGTTTTCTATTTCATTTATTTTTGCTTTAACCTTAATCATTTATTTCTTCTGGTGGCTGTAAGCTTATTTTTCTGTCTTTGTTCTAATTGCTGGGGATGTTGAGTTAAAGTATTGATTTTGGTTCTTTTTTCTTTTTGGATGTATGTGTTTATTGCTATATAAATTGCCACCTATACACTGCTTTTGCTGTGACCCAAAAGTTTTGGTATGTCGTGTTTTCATTCTTTTTTATTCAAAGAGTTTTTTATTTCTTCCATTACTTTGAGTTTACTACTCAATTTCCATGTATTAGAGTCTTTTCCTTGATCTTCTTATTTTTGATTTTTAATTTTATGGCACTGTGATCTGAGAAGATACTTTGTAGTATTTTGATATTTCTGCATTTATTGAGGTTTGCTTTGTGAGTTAACATATGGTCTATGCTGGAGACTGTTCCACATGCACTGGAGAAAAAAGTATGTTTTGCTGTTGTTGGGTTGAGTGCTCTGTATAAATTTATGAAGTCAAGTTGCTTGATTGTGCTGTTTAGTTCTTCTATGTCTTTGTAGAGTTTCTTTCCTGTTGTCTTGCCCTTCATTAAAAGTGGGGTATTAAAATCTCCTATTATAATGGAGTTGGCTGTGTCTTTCTTCAATTCTATTAGTTTGGATTATGTATTTTGAGGCTCTTCCATTGGGAGAGTAGATATTTATTACGTTATATCCTTTATCCTTGTACTCAATTGAACCTTTAATCATGATATAGCTTTTTTTTTTTTTTTTTTTTTTTTTTAGTCTCTTTTACTGTTTTTTTGCTTTGAAGTCTATTTTATAGGCTATTAATGTCATTATTCCTGTTCATTTTATCACTATTTGCTTGATATACTTTTTTCCATCTTTTAAATTTTTAGTCTATTTTTGGTCTTTGTAAAGTGTGTCTCTTACTGACAGCATATTGAAGGATCCTGTTTTCTTATCCATTCTGCTACTCTCCATCTCTTGATTACATTCAGTGTAATTATCAATAGCTGTTGTTGTTAGGTGTCATCAAGGTGGTACTGACTCATAGTGATCCTATGCACAACAGAATGAAACACTGCCCAGTACTGGGGCAAGCTCAAAATTGTTGCTATATTTGAGCCCACTGATGCTGCCACTGTGCCAATCCATTTTGCTGGAGGTCTTTCTCTTTTACTCTGACCCTCCACCTTACCAAATATGATATCCTTCTCCAGTGACTGGTCCCTCCTGACAATATATCCAAAATATGAGAGATGAAGTTTGACCATCCTGGCTTCCAAGGAGAACTCTGACTGTACTTCTTGCAACACAGATTTGTTTGTTCTTTTTGTAGTCTATGGTAGTTTCAATATCCTCCTCCAACACCATAACTCAAAAGCATTAATTATTCTATGGATATACTTATTAACTGTCCAAGTTTCACATGTATATGAGGTTATTGAAAATACCTTGGCTTGGGTCAAGTGCACCTTAGTCCTCAAACTGATATCTTTGCACTTCAACACTTTTAAAAAAAAGTGTTGTACAGCAGATTTTTCTAATGCAATACATGCTGCTTCCATGGGTGTTGATGGTTGAACTGAGAAAAATGAAGTCTTTCACAACTTCAATTATTTTTCTATTGATAAGAAGGTTGTTTATTGGTCAATTAATGAGGATTTTTTATTTTTTTATATTGAGATGCAATCCATACAAAAGGTGTGCCTTTGGTCTTCATCAGTAAGTCTTTCAAGTCCTTTTCACTTACAGCAAGCAAGGTTATATCATCTGCATACTGCCTACTGGGTCCTCCACCAATCCAGATGCCACGTTTTTCTTCATATAACCCAGTTTGGATTATTTGTTCAAGATAGAGATTAAATAAGTATGGAGAGAGAAACAAAACCCTGTCATACACCTTTCCTAATTTTAAACCATTAGATGGTCCCTTGTTCTGTTCAAATAACTGTCTCTTGGTGTATGTACGGGTTCCTCATGAGCACAATTAAGTGTTCCAGAATACTCATACTTTGCAAAATTGTCCAAAACTTGTCATGATCCACAAAATCAAAAGTCTTTGTGTAGTCAATAGCACAGGCAAATATCTTTCTGATATTCTCTGCTTTCAGTCAAGATCCATCTGACCTACACCTATGGAAGCAGTAGCTCAAAAGAGGGAACAAGTCCTTCCTTACAGCAAGAATCATTCCCACCCTCTCCACACACAGAGTAGACAGGAGGGATGGGCAACTTGGACATTGGCTACCCAAAATGGGGGAGGGGGGGCTACAAAGGCAAGAAGTGACTGGCTTACAAGCTTTCAAGAGGGAACCTAGACCAGAGGGCCTGGAGGAAGGTAGAATCTCCAGTGAGTGGTATTCAATCTGACTAGGCAGGGCTGATGCAATGAAATGCAGACGGGTCTCTTGTGATACAATAGTGAATAACTGTTATCAGGATTGACTGTGAGGGTTGAAAACGTAAGGGTGGACATTTTATAGCAAGGAGGGGAGTGATTGACTTTTCAGTCTGGGAGCGGAGGTCCCTAGGACCATCAAGGGAGAAGAGCAGAGAGCGGGACCATACCCAGAGAAGCAGTGATGCCTGAAATGGAGCCAGAGATGATGATGTGGAGCTATGGAGCAGCTGGCGACTCTAGACCCAGAGAGGGAGAGCGACTGTGTGCTGAAGACCTGGGGGGCATGGGGGAAGGATTGCATGGAGGGGATTGTAAACATGACAATGAGACGATATACGATAGAATGAATGTGAAACTAATGTTCTCCCATGTAAACTATCACATAATTCACAATAAATCATTTGAGAAAGAAAGAAAGAAACAAACAAACAAACAAAAGATCCATCTGACACCATCAATGACATTCCTTGTTTACTGTCTGAATCTGGCTTGAACCTCTGAAAGTTCTTTGTCAATGTATGGTTGCAGCCATTTCTTTATTACCATTAGTAAAACTTTACTTACATGGGATATCAATGATTTCCATATTCCACTGGGTCATCTCTCTTTGCAAGGGGCACAAATATTGTCTTCCAAATTTCTTGGCATAGATGAGTGCCTCAAGTGCTGCATCACTGAGTTGAAATATTTCAATTTGTAGTCCATCAATTCCCGGTACCTTGTTCTTTGCCAATACTTTCAATGCACCTTGGACTTCTTCCTTCAGGATCACTGGCTCTTGATCATATGTTAACTCTTGATATGGTTGAACATTGACCATTTTCGGTACAGTGATTCTGTATATTCTTTCCATCTTCTTTTGTTGCTTTCTGCATCATTCAATGACTTGCCCAGAGAATCCTTTAATACCGCAAGTTGAGGCTTGCATTTTTATTTCAGTTCCCTTGGCTTGAGAAATGCTGAACACATTCTTCCTTTTTAGCTTTCTGACTCCAGGTGTTTGCACATTTTGATATAACATTTGACTTTGTCTTCTCGAGCTGACCTTTGAGATTTTCTGTTCAGGTCTTGTACTGCCGCACTTCTTCCACTTGCTTTAGCATCTGTATGCTGGAGAGCAAGTTTCAGAGTCTCTTCTGACATCCATTTTGGTCTTTTCCTTCTTTCTTGTCTTCTTAATGACCTTTTGCTTTCTTCCTGTATGATGTTCTTGATGTCATCCCACAACTCCTTTGGTCTT
The DNA here is from genome assembly GCF_000296735.1 of Chrysochloris asiatica. Taxonomy (NCBI): domain Eukaryota; kingdom Metazoa; phylum Chordata; class Mammalia; order Afrosoricida; family Chrysochloridae; genus Chrysochloris; species Chrysochloris asiatica. Next base: position 11,583,408 of record NW_006408553.1, read on the forward strand.
TGGTCGGTAGCGTCTAATTTATCAAATTTATTCTTCAAATGATCTCTAAATTCAAGTGGGATATATTCAAGGTCATATTTTGGCACCTGGGGACTTGTTTTCATTTTTTTTCAGCTTCAGTCTGAATTCGCATATGAGTCATGGATGGTCTGTTCCACAATCTTCCCCTAGCCTTGGATTGGCTTATGATAATGCAGCTTTTCCACCATTTCTTTCCACAGCTATAGTGGATATTTGATTTATGAGTATTCCATCTATATAGTGAGTTGTATAGTCATCTTTTATGCTTTTTAAAAACGGTATTTTAAGTGAACAAATCATTGGCCTTGCAGAATTCTATCATGCAATCTCCAGCATCAATTTCTATCACCAAGGCCATATTTCCAACTACTGATCCTTCCTCTTTATTTCCAACCTTTACATCCCAGTTACCAGTAATTATCAATACATCTTAATTGCATGTTTGAACAATTATCAATAGATATGAATTAATTGCTGTTATTTTGCTGTATGCTTATTTTTGGTGTTGCAGGTTTATTTGTTACATGTAATTTTATACACTGAGTTCATTTTGTTTGTGGGTTTTCTTTGCATTTTATTTGTTTCTGTTGCTTTGTTGTTATGTGCTGTGGAGTCGGTTCCGATTCATAGCAACCCTGTACAGGGTTTCTGAGGCTATAAATCTTTATGGGAGCAGAAAGCCTCATCTTTCTCCCACAAAACAGCTGGTAGTTTTGAACTGCTGACCTTGAGGTTTTAGCCTAATCTGTAACCACTACGCTACCAGAGCTTCTTTGCTTTTAATGTTTATTAAATATTTCTTATTTTTCTTTTATTTTTTTGTGATGTGAAGGTGTATTAATTGTCGTTGAGATTGCCCTGTGATTTATTAACTTCTTCCCCAGTTTAAAACAGTCTGCTTTATCTGGAAATGTACTTGACTTCCTCCTCTTTCAGAAGTTCTATAGCTACACTATTCTCTTTTTTGCTTTATGGTTTTCACCATTAAAAATTGTATCTCTGGTTCCCTATTTTCAGTCTTGTTGATATGTTTACTTTAAATACTTCTATTTCTGAACTGAGTTTTTGGTGGTTTTGTTATGTTTATCTCAAATTCTTTTCTGTTCTTCATGGTTCTCAATCTGAAAAAACTCCTGCATTTCTTGTAAATTTAGTCTGCTTATTACAAATTCCCTGAATTTCTGTATATATGCAAATATCCCTAATTTGCCATTGTATTTTAGGGACAGCTTTGCTGGTTATATGATTCTTGGTTAGCATTTCTTTCTTTCAGAGTTTTGTATATGTACTTCCATTGTTTTCTTGATTGTATGTTTTCTGCTTAGAAATCAGAGCTTAGTCTTATTGGTTCTCCTTTATAGGTAACTTTTCATTCTTCCTGAACTGCTCTCAGGAGTCTTTCCTTGTCTTTGATTTTGGCAAGTTTGGTTATGATTTGTCTCAATGATTTTCTTATAGGGGTCTATCTTCTTTGGTGTACTTTTGGTTTCTTGAACATGTGTCTTCTCATTTTTCATGATGTTAGAGAAGTTTTCTTCCAGCACTTCTTCAATAATTTTCTCTGTGTATTTTATTGTCTCTTCCTGTTCTGAAAGTTACTTCTTTAAGTGACTTCATGCCAGTTCCAACTCATAGCAACCCTGTGTAGGGTTTCAAAGAAGCAGCTGGTGAGTTTGAACGACTGACCTTGAAGTTCAAACAAACTTTGCAGTCCAGTGCTTATCCTACAGCACCACACCATTTATCTTCATAGTATCCCACATAAACCTTATGGTTTTTTTATTGTTCTTCTAGCTTACTAGTATTGAAATATTTATCTTCAGTCTCACTGATTTGGGCTTCCTATTCTCTCCTTTTATATTTTATCCATTACTTAGTAAAGTACGTTTTTATCTGAGGGGACTTTAAATGTTCATGGCTCCCATCCACCTGGAGAAGGGAGAGAGAAGAGAAAGTGCTGGTTGTTCCATGGTGAGGTGACACCTGGGGACTCCTGAGCCCAATGACAAGGACCTAGTCATGGACAGCTATAGCTGAGAATGAAGCATCCAGCTGATATGAAATGAGGGGAGACACGCAAGAACACCCAAACCTGCAGATGGTACCCATGTGACCTAGTTTCAATGGTTTGATGATCAGAACTCAACAAGACGAAGATACAGAAATAAAGGAAACAAGGGTAAATTGCTACAATTTGATGACCTTGACTTATACTTATGGATGTAGTAGCTCAAAATACCAAGTGAGAGGGAAGGAGTCTTCACATCAAGGATCAAACCTATCTCCTCTGTACACAGAGTTAATAGGGATGGGCAACTTAAGACACTGGCTACCTAAAATGTTGGGGAGGGAGGGGTGTATAAAGGAACAAAGTGGCTGCCTTACAAGTTTTCAAGAGGGAGTTTAGTTTCAGAGTGTGCAGGGGAAGGTATAATCCCCACTGAATTGTTTTTATCATGTCTAGACATGTCTGGTGAAAGATGAGGATAAGATTCTTATGATTTATCATGACTAATTGCGATTGTCACAACTATAAAGGAAACGGTTTCTAACATAAAGGGGGAAGTAGTTAATCTTAAATTTCAGGAACAGAGGATCCTAGGACCATCAAGGGAAAGGAGCATGAGTGGAATGTGGGACCCTATGCAGAGAAGCAGCAGCAACAACAGAGATGGAGGCAGAGATGATGATATGGACAGACAGAGCATTTGAGGAATCTAGGTTCATGGAAAGAGAAAGGCAGTGTGCTGGCGGCCAGGAGGCAGACTTGCAGAATGTGCTCTTTGGTTGTTTAAATGATTATATATTCACGAGTGTTTTTGTGTATACACACACACAAAATATATATATATATATATATATATATTGTTGAATGATGATGTACAGAAGGATTTTAATCATTGGAATGAAATGAAATACAATAGGATGAGTGCAAAACCAATGTTCTCCCATGTAAAAACTATCACTCAATTCATATTAAAAACTTAAAAAATAAATTCATGAAAAAAGCTCATTATCTTTCCATTTCATTTTTTCCACGAACTTTTTGAATTCCCCTTGTTTACTTGCAATGCAATGGGTTTCTTTCTACATATGGCCTTTCTGGCCCTGAGTTTGCAGTTCTGCATAGATGTTAAGCCACTACCTTGGAGGGATGGGAAAGTTTGATATGCAAATAAGGTATAAAGAATCTTTGTATGTATTGGTCAATTGCTATACAAATTAGGACCTACTAAAAGGATTGGTCAACTCAGCTTATAGTCTTTGTGGAAAGTTATTGTTGTTAAGTTTTGTTGAGTCAGTTCCAATTCATAGAGACCCTGTTTAGGGTTTCCAAGGAGTGACAGGTGGGTTTGAACTGCCAACCTTGTGATTAGCAATCCAGTGCTGGTGGGAAGAGTAGGCTTAAAAAGAACTAATCATATAAAGATTAAGGGGGCTATCTCACTGCCATCAAAAGGAAGAGTATACAGCAGAGTCCCTGTGTTGACAACTTCTTAGAGATAAAACTATAACACTGAAGACAGTGAGATAGGCTATGGTACAAGACAGTAGGACAACAGCACAGGTAGCAGTGGCATGAATTGTGGGAACCAGAAGACCAGTGTGAGGTGGCTTACCTACTCATGGAGTGAGAGAATTGAGTGCCTTTGGACAGGAGGCTTTTCATCAGAGTGGAATGCCTCTAGAAATTAGTTAGATGATAGATGAGTTAAAGAGTTGCAACACTGGTCTAACCAGGGCCTTATGGCAGCAAGCCCAAGAGAGAGGTCCTATTTGCAGATGTAGCCATGAAGAAACTGAGCGCTATCTTCATTGGAAGCTGTCTTGATTGAAAAATTGTATACTGTTACCTGAGTTGTATTCTGTTACTTTCAAGTTGATCCTGATCTTGAGTGGTAGCCTGTTATTTCCCTGATAAACTACATACTCATGATATAGTCTGTGAATTTTGTATGGTCATTGCAACAAATTACTGTACTCAGCAGAGGAGTAAAGAATGCAATGAGGAGGAAGAATGTTTTCAGAAATGGTGAAATAATTGGAGAGTGACAGTATGTCTGACCTTCATCATCTCATAGGAATCAGCTTTGTGGTGATGGCAATTCTCCCTCCTACTAAATTTAGCAGACTTCTTATGCTACTATATTACAATGCTAATATTAAGGGGAGGGATATATAGTTTCATAAATCTTTGTAAGTATTTTATTCTCTCAGACTTTGACTTCTAAATAAAATTTCCTGTTATGAATTAAGACCATAAAATAAATAAGAATGCCAAGGCCCTATCTAGTTCTAGTGTGGCACTGTAGGATACGTACTCAGCCACAAGGTAGGTTTGAACAGTAAGGTCAGTGGCCCAAACTCATCAGCCACTCCTTAGAAACCCTATACAGGGTCGCTATGACTCAGACCTGACTCAATGGTAATTAACAACAAAACACCTTAATCGCAATGGCAAAATAATAGACTAGCATAACTTTAGATAACTATGGAAACCTTTAGAATATCGGTCCTCTTTTCACGTGATAGTAAGAAATAATAAAATATAAAAGCTACTTTCCATTATTCAGAATAATCCTATAATTAATGTACCCATCAATACTACTTTGAGCACACTGAAAACCTCCTTCAGTGTAATTCAAACAGGAGATGGCAAGACCCTACAAAGTCAAGCTTATGGTGTATTGTTGTAGACATGAACTACAGTAAGAATGATAAAGAACATATGAGGAAATGTTTTGGATGAAAAATAAAAATTGTTAAGTGCTTCTAAATGAAGATGAAAACACAATGCAAAATTATAAATCTCATTGTTTCATTCCAGTGATGGATAGTTGATGCTCACCTTGCACTGAGGGATACCTTGCTGCTACTGCTGTTTTCTTCTGTCACAGACCTACAAAATTGATAACATTTTGTTTTAAGTGGAGGAAGTCTAAATTTTCTAACAATTAATAATTATTTGAATTAAGAATCTTTTTCAAAGAAACAGTAATTCAAACAAATGAAATGTCTATTTCCAACAAACAGAATAAAACAAAACAAACATGTTCACGATTTCAATATTAAAATGTCATCAGCCTTGGTTTGTTGATTGACTTCTCTCATCATATTTTAAAGTTTGTTACAGCATTTATGTTACAAACTTCTATCTGTACAATTGATCCTTAGAAATGATTTGTCTAATCACTAGGCCAAATTGCATCAAAACATCGAAGTATTCTTGTTAGGTGCTGTTGTGTTAGTTCTGACGCAAAGCATAGCAGAATGAAACACTGTCTGGCCCTCCCTTATCCTCACAATTTTGCTATTTGAACTCATTGTTGTAGTCACTGTGTTGATTCATATTGTTAGAGGTCATCCTCTTTTTTGCTAGCCCCCTAGTTTACAAATCCTGATGCCTTTCTCTAGGAAACTTACCTCCTGATAATACGTACAAAGTATGTGAAACAAAATGCCCCCATCCTCACTTTTAAGGAACATAATGCTGTACTTCTCTTTTAGGCATATTTGTTCATTCTTTTAGCAGTTCATGGTTTATTCAATATTCTTCACCAAAACCATAATTCAAAGATATTAATTCTTTAGTCTTTCTTATTCATTGTTCAACTTATACATCCATAGGAAACATGCAAAAATTCGATGGCTTAAATCTTACCAAGACTTAACTCTAGAAAAACAGACACTTAACACCCCTGCACTGTCATACAAAGAAGTCACAGGTTAGTACCTAGTGGTCTGTAGGTTGCACACTTTTTCTTTCTTTCTTTTTTTTTTTTTTTTTTTGTGGTCTTTATAAGAAAGATTGAGTGCTCTGCACTGCACAATAATGCTTCCCATGGTTTTAACTTTGCATTATTTTCAAAACCATGTCCAATAAGCTTTCTTAACTGCAGGATTAGCTACAAGGAAACCCGTTCCCTTCAAAGAGCAGAGCTTTTGGTGAGGAAGAGGAAAACCCATCATACTTGAACATTTTCTAATAACTTGTTTATTAGATACTGGGTTATGGAATATACACAAAGCAGGCATCACCTCAGATGGCATCTTTTAATAGATTTTTTTTTCTCTCAACACCTGGATTCCATTAACAACATATTTTTAGCATTTCTAGGTAGGTTAGCATGACCTACAGAAAAACCCTGTGTTAGACCTACAGGAGGTCTACTGCTGTTAACAGGAAGCGGGGGGAGCAGGTGCACTTGGCTATGGAGAAAGCTGACTTTGCTGGTGTGGTACAGAGAAGTCAGCTTGTTCATTTGCTTATCATATAGCTGCTTGCCCGAAGCAGAAAGGGTCTTTCATTATCTTTGTTGGGAGGCTTATTATGTATATCTTAATTCCAACAGTTAAATGGAGAAACATTGCTAGTTTCTAAAAAAAGGAAAGAAAGAAAATTTCATAGCTTGGGTCAGGCACAACTTAGTCTTTAAGCTGACATCTTTGCTTTCTAACACTTAAAAGAAATCTTTTGTAACAGACTTGATCAATGCTGTATGTGCTTGATTTCTTGACAACAAAGTAAACCTGAAAAATTTCAGTTAATTTTACTATATATTTCTTTCTTGATCTCAGAAAATATATGCATGTTTTCTCTTCCAATCAATTTTTATAAGATAAATCTAGAGGTAATTAATTCTGTGGCCAAAAAAAAAGCAGCAATTTATGATGTTTAAATCTTTTGGTAACTGAACCTTCAGATTGTTGGCATGTTAGAAAGCTATTAATAGCTCCAATTTTATATAAATACACACAGAGATTAATTTGAATTGCAAATAAATGTAATTGCTTGCACAGTTTTACATGCAAGATTGTTGTTGTTGTGACATCAAGTCAGTTCCAACTCTTAATGACCCTTTGTAGTGTTTCCAAACAGAGACTGGTGGGTTTAAACTGCTGACTTTTCCATTAGCCGTCCAGTGCTTATGCTACAGCTCCATACAAAGATTCCCACTTGCAAGATTAGAACCTTTAAAACAAGGTTTTCTGAAACTAAATGGAATTTTCCTCCTAGTACATAATGCTACCTTCCTTGTAATTGTATCTATTTATCTTATTAAGATATAAATATTATTAACTCTACATGTAATTTCTAGTTAAGGAAGCACTTGACAAATTAGAAATATCAATATTTAGGAAAATAAATATTGTACAGACAATTTCATAGATATTTTCTCTAGGAAAGTTTTTCTAATAATAATAAACATGCTAACTACTTCTCTGAGACTCTGTATTTAGTACATTTATTTTTTGTAAGTTCTTTTGAAATGCATTATCAATGATTCTCATTAAGTAAGTAAACAATTTGATATTTATATTTTTAGGGAAGAGTATGACTATTTATTTGGACCACATGACTGGACTGTCTAAATACCCCATTGGTAGCCCTATAGCCTCCTGTAGAAATATTAGTGATAAACTTGGAAGTTTCAGTAATGAATAAGCTATAAATATACAACATACATCCAACAAGTCTGTGATATATCCCTGGGTCTCTCCTCATTATTGTCTTATCCATAATAGGGGTTTTATGATAAAATATGAAAACATTTTTTCTTGACTTATTTAATAAGAGTAAAATGTATATATATGTATACATACCCCTCACTGTCACTTTCCTCTCTATAATATAACTTCCTTAATTTAGTCTGCTTTATCAATACAGCAGTAGTAATAATGAGGACAGGTAGACAAATGTAGGCAATGAGTTGAAGCTGTGTTCGAGCAGAGGCATATCTTCCCTGAATAAAACTCTTACCTAGAATGGAAAATAACAGTAATCTGAAGATTAATTTCAAATTATGTCAGAGATTTTTTTTAACCACATAAAGGTTATCATTATGTACATCATTATATATATGTTGGTAGTGATGTACATAATGACTATGTAATATATACCTATATATAGATATGTTGTTTTTAAGTGCCACTGAGTCAGTTCTTACTCATAGGAACCCTGAATAGGCTTGCCAAGGAGTGGCTGGTGGATTTGAATCGCCAACCTTGCTATTAGCACTCAAGTGCTTATGCTGCAGCATATACATATATGTATATATATATTATAAATATCAATTACTGATATGCAAATTCAAATTAAAACTGAAGAAAATGAAACCAAATCTACGAGAGCCAAAATATGATCTTGAATTTATCCCTCCTGAATTTAGAGATCATCTGAAGAACAGATTTGATTAATTAAACACTAAAGACCGAAGACCAGAAGAGTTGTGGGATGACATCAAGAA
>NW_006408553.1:11593430-11594289 GCF_000296735.1 Chrysochloris asiatica
AAGTGTGGCAGCGGTAGTGAGGTTGGCCCAGGATCGGACATTGTTTCATTCTGCTGTGCATGGGGTCGCTATGATTCGGTTCCGACTCGATGGCACCAGACAACAACAACAACAACATTATAAATATATGTGAGTCCAGTGCTGATCCAGCAGTGCCACACCAAGTGTGTGTATATCTATAGATATATATGGAGTTCTGGTAGCATAGTGTTCACAAGTCAGGCTGCTAATCTCATGGTCAGCAGTTCAAAACTATCAAGGGTTCTGGCTTTCTGCTCCTGTAAAGATTTGTAGCCTCAGAAACCCATATACACAGGTGCTATGAGTTAGAATCAACTCAGTGGCATATATATATATGAGTTAGAACCAACTTAACAGCATTTAACAACCACAACAATAAACACACACATATATATAAGTTGGAACAAACTCGATGGAATTTAACAACCATAACAATACACACACAAACACAAATATATACATATATACAAAGAGAGAGAGTGCTGGTGTGGCATTATAGTATAAGCACTAAATTGTTAACCACCTTGATCAACTATTCAAGGCCACTAGCAGCTCCATGGGAGAAAGATGAAGCTTTCTGCTTAGCAAAGATATACAACCTCAGAAATCCTATACAGGGTACAGGGTCACTATGAGTCAGAATCAACTTGACTTGATGTGGCACTTAACAACAAAGTATATAAATATGTTGTTGTTATGTGCCATGGGGTTGGTTCTGACTTATAGCAACCCTGTACAGGGTTTCTGAGGCTGTAAATATTTACAGGAGCAGATAGCCTCATCTTTCACTTGTGGAGAACAGCTGTTAGTTTCAAACTGCTGACTGTGAGATTAGCAG
>NW_006408553.1:11594802-11604192 GCF_000296735.1 Chrysochloris asiatica
ACCCATAGCGACCCTGTACAGGGTTTCCGAGGGTGTAAATCTTTACGGGAGTAGAAAGCCTCATCTTTCTCCCGCGGAGCAGCTGGTAGTTCGAACCGCTGACCTTAAGGTTCGCAGCCCAATTCGTAAACACTACGCTATATATATATATCTTCCATCCTGGTGTGGCACTGTAGCACTGTAGGATAAGCACTGGACAAAAGGGTTGTTTGAATCAGAATTTTGATAGTTCGAACTCACCAGTCACTCCTCAGAAATCCCTATGGGGTCACTATGAGTCGGAACCAACTTGACACACTTAACAACAACAATGGAATTTTAATTGAGTTCAAAATAAGGAAAACCATGTTCTTTTTCTGTCTGCATTTTGCATAAGGTTGGAGTTCTCAGTATCTCTGGAATGAGGTTCATATTATATTTGTAATCAGAAGACTGGTAGGTCAGGTGAAGTGATAAGCCTCTGTACTATAACTTACAAATTAGGTCTCAGATACTTGTATAGTCTTCGGGGTAATGGATGATACCACTTAAGTTATTTGAAAATGAATACAATTTATGCCCATATGGTCATATAAGTATATGAAGGATTTTCAGTATCTAGAAAATTTGATCTTTTTTCTCTTAAATTGTCTAATTTTAAAAATCACTACTAAAAACAGTCAGGAAATTGTTTTGTTTTGTTTTTTTAATTAACTTTTTTTCAGTTTGGTGCTCTCCATTTAATTATTCTGGGTCTCCATTTTCCATTGTTAAGACTTGGCTCTATTAATCTGCCTGTAGGCTCTTTATATATGATTTTCAGGATGAGTAAGGGTGCCATTCAAATAATAAATCTTATCTTAGACTTTTCCCTCCTCCCTTTTATTGTCACAAAGTGCTTTAGTCATTAGAACCCAAGTGTTGAATTTCAAAATATGACTTCCTAAATTACAGATCTTACCCATATCAAACTTTATAAGCAAATATCTGGTACAGAGATTTTTCTCTGGAGGAGTCTGAATCCATCAGATGTACCACTCACAAATTTTAGATTTCCTTTCCACATTCAGATTAATTTAAAAACAAAAACAAAAAAAGATGGGTTTTGGGAAATTTGTACAAAGAGTAATGCTCAAGGATAGAGCCATTTCTGTTATGTAATGTTTTAGTGTTCATCTCTTGTCAATTACATGGTTTACATAGTTACAGCTAGCTAGTCCTCCTATAAATATGTAACTTCCAGAATTATTTCCAATAATCAATTTCGATTGTTACATATATCTTGCAAAAATAATTTTAGATAGTAACTCCTGGTACCTTTCTGCTAGTAGATACTATGAGTATCCTTATGAGAAAGAATAATTGTGGTCATGCATTGCTTAGGACATCCCTTAAACAGAGAAATAGTTGTAGGGCTCCTGTAAAAATTCCTTTCCCAGGAATATTTATCAATTCATATTTACAAACCAATATCTACCAACTCAGACATTAGACTATTAAGCAAAATGATGAAATATTTAAAAAATCTTAAAGGTAACACAAGGGAAAATATCATTTCAATAGATACCATATATCCATTTTTAAAAACTTGCAAAATATTTCATGGTTAAAGCTCTGGTAGCGTAGTGGTTACGAATCGGGCTGCGAACCGGAAGGTCAGCAGTTCGAAACTACCAGCTGCTCCGCGGGAGAAAGATAAGGCGATCTGCTCCCGTAAAGATTTAGAGCCTCGGAAACCCTATTCAGGGTCGCTATGGGTCGAAACCGACTCGACAGCACTTAACAACAACAACAAAATAACTATATTAAATAGGAATCAATAAACATTTTCTCAGGAATAAAAATATACTGCATCCTCTTTATTTGTAAAATGTTACTGGCATTCCAATGAATAAAATAATAATCACCCAAAAAGGTCTTGGTTTGATGGTGCACCAAAGCAGCATAAACAACCAACTCCTGCTGAAAACACTCTGAGTTGAGTAGTAAGATTAGTGAAAAGAGAAGCCCATATCTTAATCATAAGTAGCAGGGGTCAATAAGAGATCTTAAGAATACACCAACATACACGCATCTAATTAAAGAAAATAAAACAGTGCCACAATGCCTAATAAGCAACAGAAAATTTCTGCTCATGTGCAGAAACAAGACTGAGTAACTCAAGCAAACAAGTAAGAGGTAGAGCCACAGTTTGCAATGGATCGGATTTGGAACTGCCTGATGAGGAATCTAGGAGAATGATATTGAGGTACAACCAAATGTTACAAAGAAAGGTTGAGGATAACAAGGACGGCGTCAGAAAACTGATAAGGAACAATCAAATAAGATATATATAGCATTAGAAACAATTCAAAACTGGCCAAAACAGTTTCAGACAATCAATGCTAAAATATCAGAAATAGCCAATATACTGAAAGGACAAAGGAGTAGAATTGAAGGGATGGAAATCAGAATCATTGAGTTTGAAGAAAAATCTCTCAATATTGTTAAGGGAGATGAACAAGCAGAGAAAATAATGAAAAAAAATATGAAGAAAGCTTAAGATTCGTGTAGGACAATATGAAAAGGAATAACCTATGGGTATTTGAGTCCCAGAACAGGAAGAATCAAAGAAAACAAGAGAGGAGATAGTCAAAGAGTTTCTGGAAGAAAATTTCCCTAACATCATGAAAGATGAGAAGATAAGCATTCAAGAAGCTGAACAAACTCCAGGTGGTACAGACCCCAAATGAAAATTACCAAGACATATCATAATCAAAGTCTCCAAAATCAAAGACAAGGAGAGAACACTAGAAGCAGCTAGGGAAAAGAGAAGTGTTACCTACAAAGGCAAGCCAATAAGATTACGCTTTGATCTCTCAGCAGAAACCTTGCAGGCAAGAAAGCAATTGGGAGACATATACAAAACTCTGAAAGAAAGAAACCAATCGAGAATCATTTACACAGCAAAGTTGTCAATCAAATACAATAGTGCAATCAGAACATTCCGGGATAAACAAAAGTTAAGGGACTTTACAAAATTCAAGCCAACACTTTAAAGCATTCTAAAGTAGTTATTTGGACTGAAAACCAACAAGAGCAGACAACAACCAGACATTGATATACGTGGCAACACCACCCAAAAGTCAGTCAAAAGATGGAAGAGTTCAGAATGAACAAAACTACAAGAAAGAAATCAAAGGATCTGGAAGGTCAGGCTATGATCAAAATAACTACAATGCAAAAGAAGGGAAAAATATAGAAACAGAGATCCAGGTGGTAAGAAGGTCAGGTAGATTTCAGGATAAAACAGACTGTTTTAAAAGGAGAAAAAAGTTAATAGAGTATTGAGGGTAGCCTCAAAGAAACTTATTACTTTGCAACATATCAAGAAAAGGAAACTCCAAGAACATGGAAACTTTAAAACTATGAAGAAACTAACAAGAAAATGCACACCCACAAAAAATGAACTTAGCACAGGAAGGCATGCAGATCAAAGAAAGCTGCAGCACCACAAAAAAAACATAATGACAGCAATTAATTCATGTCCATCAATAATTATACTGAATGTCAATGGAGTAAATGGACCAGTCAGTCTAGTGACTGAGAGTGGCAGAATGGATAAGAAAACAGGGTCCTTCTACAATACACACACCTTACACACAAAAACAAAAATAGATTAAAAATTAAAAGATGGAGACATATATATCTACCAAGCTAATTGCAATCAAAACTAGAAGGAATGGCAATAGCAATCTCTGATAAAATAAACTTGAAGGCAAAAGCCAGCATAAGAGATAAAGAAGGACATTATCTCATGATTAAAGGGTAAATTGAACAAGATGACATAACCATAATAAGTATCTATGCTCCCAAAGCAAGAGCCCCAGTATATATAAAGGAAAACCTAATAGAATAGACTAATCTACAACAGTAGTGGGAGATTTTAATACACCACTTTCGAAAAAGGACAGAACAACCAGAAAGAAATCCAACAAAGACACAGAGGAACTAAACAACACATCAACAAACTTGACCTCATAGATGTGTACACAGCAGTCAACCCAACAACAGTACAATTTGCATTCTTTTCCAGTGCACATGGAACTATCTCCAGAATAAACCATGCGTTAGGCCACAAAGCAAGCCTCTATAAATTTAACAACATCAAAATACTACAAAGCATCTTTTCAGATCACAATGCTATGAAATTAGAAATCAACAATAGGAAGAAAAAGGAAATAAAGTCAAAGACATGGAAACTGAATAATACCCTGCTTAAAAACTACTGGTTAGCAGAACAAATAAAGGTGAAATAAAAGGATTCCTAGAAACAAATGAGAATGAAAACACAATATATCAAACTATTTGGGACACAGCAAAGGCAGTGCTGAGAGGACAATTTATAGCAAAATAAATGCACACATCCAAAAAGAAGAAAGAACCAAAATCAACACATTGAAGACCAGCAAAGTAAACCTACAGTCAACAGAAAAAAAAGAAATAATAAAGATTAGAACAGAAATAAATGAGATAGAAAACAGAAAAACTATAGAAAGAATCAACAAGACATGAAGTTGGTTCTTTGAAAGGATTATTAAAGTTGAAAAACCATTGGCAAACCTAATAAAAGAAAAGAGGGCGAAGATACAAAGAACATGCATAAGAAAGCACATGGTTGCCATCACAAAAGAAACAATGGAACTGAAAAGGATAATAACAGAATATTATGAAGAGTTGTACTCCAACAAATTTGAAAATCTGAAAGAAATGGATGCATTTTTAGAAGAACATGACCTACCTACTTATACAGATTGAAGTAGAAAACTGGAACAGACCTACAACAAATGAAGAAATTGATCAAGCCATCATGAAACTCCCAACCAAAAGAAGTCAAGGCCCAGATGACTTCACTGGTGAATTTTACCAAACATTCAGAGACGAGCTGTCACCAATTCTACTGAAACTATACTATGGATGGAGTTAAGCCTTTAGCATTTTCATTAGCTGATGTGGCACAAATCAAAATTAGAAGAAACTTCTGGAAACATCAAATAATAATCAGGATCAGAAATATGCAAAGTGTGAATTTTTGAAACTTGGAAGTTGTCAGAAAAGAAATGCAACATATAGAGCATTAGTGACCTGAAATGGACTGGTACTGGCCATTTTGAATCAGACACACCTGTGGTTTACTATGTCTGGAATAACAAACTGAAGATGAATGGTACTTTATTCAACATCACAAAAAACATTTCAAGATATATCTTGAAATACAGTGCTGTTTATGATAGAATATCCATAAGCCTATAAGTAAGACCACTTAATATCACTATTATTCAAAATTTATGTACCTACCATTAATGCCAGAGACGATGAAACTGAAGAATTCTACCAATATCTTCAGACTGAAATTTATCAAATATACAATAAAAATATTTTGATTATTACTGGTGAATGGAATGCAAAAGTTGGAAAGAAAGAAGGATCTGTGGTTTGAAATATGATCTTGGTGATTGAAAGGATGATGGATATGGCATACTAGAATGTTGCAAAACCAATGACTTCAACAGCAAATATCTTTTTAAACAACATGAAAGGTGACTATACACATGAAACTCTCCAGATAGAATGTACAGGAATACAATTGACTATATCTGTGGGAAGAAATGATGGAGAACCAATTATCATCATCCAAAACAAGATCAGGGGTGTCATGAGAACCAAAATATGACCTTGACTGTATCACATCTGAATTTAGAAACAATCTCAAGAATAGACTGGATGCATTAGACACTAATGAATGAAGTCCAGAAGAGCTGTGGGATGACATCAAGAACATCAAATAGGAAGAAAGCAAAAGGTCATTTAAAAGAGAGGAAAGACATCAAAGACCAAAGTGGATGTCAGAAGAGACTTTAGAACTTGCTATCCAGCATAGCAATTCATCAAAAGAGATAAAATATATTGTACCAAAAAAGAATTGGTTGATGTTCAGTCATTTCGAATGGTATCATTGGATCAAAATGGTGTCAAAGAAAGAAATCTAAATTATACTGAAGGCATTGGCCAAAAACAAGGCTACAGGAATTGATAGAATACAAATTTCAATAAAAATTTCATCAAACTGATGCAATACTACAGCCATTCACTTGTGTATATGAAAAAAAATTGGAAGATAGCTATATGACCAACCTATTAGAAGAGATTCATATGTGTGCCTATTCAAAAGAAAGGTAATCTATGAGAATGTGGAAATCATCTAGCAATATCATTAATACCACATGCAAGTAAAATTTTGCAGAAGATAATTCAAAAAAGGTTGCAGCTGTACAGTCAACAAGAGAGCTGCTAGAAAACTAAGCTGGATTCAGAAGAGAATGTGGACTGATGCACATCATTGCTCGTGTCTGATGGATCCTGGCTGAAAGCAAAGAATACAAGAAAGATGTCTCCTTCTGCTTTATTGAATATGCAAAGGTCTTTGAGTATGTGGATCATAGCAAATTAAGAATGGGAATTCCAAAACGCTGAACTGTACTCTTGCAGCACATACATAAACTAATTGTCATTCATTGTAACAAAATAAGGGAATACTGAATGGTTTAAAATCAGGAATGTATGTGTCAGGGTTGTTGTTGTTGTTGTTAAGTGCAATCAAAGTCGATACCAACCCGTAGCTATTTTAATGCACAGCAGAACGAGACACTGTCTGGTCCTGGGCCAACCTCACTATCGTTGCCACACTTGAGCCCACTGATGCTGCCACTTTGCCAATCCATCTCACTGGGGGTCTTCCTCTTTTGCTCTGATATTGTTCTCCAGGGACTGGTCCCTCCTGACAATATGTCCAAGGTATGAGAGATGGTTTGGCCATCCTGACCTCCAAGGAGCACTCTGGCTGCACTTCTTCCAACACAGATCTGTTGGTTCTTTTGGTAGCCCAGGGCACTTTCAATATTCTCCTCCAACACCAAAACTCAAATGCATCAATTCTTCTACAGTCTTCCTTATTCACTGTGCAGCTTTCCCATGCATATGAGGTTATTGAAAATACCATAGCTTGGATCAAGTGCACCTTAGTCCTCAAGCTGACATCATTGCTCTTCAACACTAAAAAGGTCATGTGCAGCATATTTGCCTAATGCCATATGTCGTTTGATTTCTTGACTGCTGCTTCCATGAGTGCTGATAGTTGATCCAAGAAGAATGAAGTCCTTGACACTTCAATCTTTTCTCCATTGATAAGAATGTTGTTTATTGGTCCAGTGGTGAGGATTTTTGTTTTCTTGACATTGAGATGCAATCCATACCAAAGACTGTGCTCTTTTATCTTCATCAGTAAATATTTTAAGTCTTCTTCACTTTTAGCAAGCAAGGTTGTATCATCTGCATATCACAGGTTGTTGAACAAATTTATTCAATATGTAAACTGAAAAATAATCCAAGAAGCTGGACTATCTGAAGCAGAACTCACCATCAGGATTAGAGGAAGGTTCATTAACAACTTGCTATATACAGATGGCATAACCTAGCTTGCTAGAAGCAAAGAGGACTTGAAGCACTTATTGATAAAGAACAAAGACTACAGCTTTCAGTATGGACTACACCTCAGTGTAACAAAAACAAACATACTGATAACGGGATCAAACAATGTCATGAAAATTCGAGTACAGATTGAAGTCAAAGATTTCAATTTACTTGCATTCACAATCAACAGTCATGGAAGCAACAGTCAAGAAATCAAATGACCTTTTGCATTGGGCAAATCTACTGCAAAATTCCACCTAGAAGGGTTAAAAACTGTCACTGACAGTGCCTGACCCAAGAAATGACATTTTCAATCACCTTATACACATGTGAAAACTGAACAAAGAATATGGGAGACAGGAGAAAAATGGATGAATTTGAATTATGGTGCTGGCAAAGAATATTTAATATAAATACCATGGACTGCCAGAAGAATGGACAAAGCTGTACTGGAAGAAGTACAGCTAGATTGCTCCTTGTAACACTTCATTACTCATAATTTGGACTTGTTACCAGGAAAGGTCAGACCCTGGTAAGTGGAGAGTCAATGAAAAACAGGAAAACCCTTAACAAATGGATTGACACAGTGGGTGCAACAATGATCAGACTTAATTGTGAGGATGGTAAAGGACAAAGCAGTGTTTTGTTCTATTGTACATAGGTTACTATAAGGCAAAACCAAGTTTGTGGTACCTAAAAACAACTAATGCTCATTTTATGGCAACTAACAAGAATATAATTGTACCCTATATATTAAATTCTTACAGATTTGTTTGTTGTTGTTGTTGTTTTAATGTCGTTTATGGTCTAATTTACCTGTATCCCTGGTTGACAACCTAAATATTTTTTCTCCCTGTTGCTTCCATTTTCTCTGCCTCAAACCAAAATGAGGCCTAACTTTAGAGTGCCAGCATTTCAGAAATACTGGTCACAAACGTGCTTGCTACCTCATATTTCACCTGGGAGAGTCAGGAATCAGACTAGGAGATGCTGGGAAATGCTGAGCATGTTCACCTGTTTAGTATGAGAGCCTATTTCATTGCATAACTTGGAGAAGGCTTAATTAATGCCATTCTTTGTGCCTTTGACCACCATAAGCTCCGTTACCAGTAGAGAACTAGGTGTATCTGACTCATCTGGCCCATTACGTACTACATGAGACCTTCTGTAGAGAGCATACTCTTTACTTTTCAGTTAAAGAAGCCCCGGGGACAGAGGTCTATTTATTTGGCCTGGTCACACCACAGATCCAAGGTCTCACTATTCCTGATTTACAAATACATAACATGAATGTCCTCATTCTAGACTCTCACATCACCTCATTCCAGACATGAACCTTTTCTAAAGACAGAAGCCTAGGGAAAGCTAGGTCTAGGACTCAGCCTTGCTTTGAAAGAAGGGTCATATCCAAAGAACAAAAACTTGCACAAAAAGGTGTTCATTGTCAGAAGATAGGAATGAAAGACTAAAGAGGAGTTGTGAGTAAAGAGTCCTGAAGCAGACTATTCCTCATGACTGGTTCCTATGCCCATGTGTTTCCCCATCCCCACATAACCTTTGTTACTATTCTTTATAATTTTTTTTTTACATTTATTGTGGTAAAATAACACACACACACACACACACACACACACACACACACATATATATATTGTTGTTAAGTGTGATCAAGTCAGTTCTGACTCATAGCATAGCTGTATAGGGTTTCCAAGGAGCAGCTGGTGAACCTGAACACCGCCACCTTGTGGTTGAAACTGACTTTGCAGTTCAGTGCATATATATAAATAAAAGGAGCTCTGGTAGAGTTGTTGTTGTTAAGTGCCGTCGAGTCGGTTCCGACCCATAGCGACCCTGTACAGGGTTTCCGAGGGTGTAAATCTTTACGGGAGTAGAAAGCCTCAT
>NW_006408553.1:11604798-11617135 GCF_000296735.1 Chrysochloris asiatica
TTGCAGTTCAAATGGCTTTGCAGTCTGGCACATTAACCCCTAGCACCACACCAGGCCTCCATATATATATAATGCATTGGACTGCAAAGTCAGCATACTCCTGGTGTGGCACTATAGGATCAGCACTGGACTTCAAACCACAAGGTCAGCAGTTCAAATCTACCAGCTGCTTATTGGAAACCCTATATAGGGTCACTGTGAGTTAGAACCAACTCATTGGCACTTAATAATAAAAACAAGATAGATAGATAGATGATAGATAGATAGATAGATAGATGATAGATAGATAGATAGATAGATAGATAGATAGATAGATAGATAGATGATAGATAGATAGATAGATAGATAGATAGTCCTGGCGTGGCACTATAAGATAAGCACTTGACCCCAAGGTCAGTTTGAACTGCAAGGTTGGTGGTTCAAACTCACCAGCCTCTCCTTGGAAACCCTATATATATAACAAAAAATTTGCCATTTCAAATAAAAGTTGTACACCCTAGGTATGCTTCTCTCCTGCTCCCAAACTGACAAATAGACTCAGGAGTTTCATTATTGACTTACAAGACTTTGGTAGGAAAGTGTTTAAGGTGAAAAGACAGCCTCTGCTCCCAGACTATTTTGGATGGGCTCCAACACCTTCTGGAACAAGGGAGCATCTTCTAGTTGTTCCCTGTCTCATCCAGGTCTGCTTGATCTCAAAATACCAGCCAACCAATCAGAAATTGATGCAGGAGAATGCTAAAATCTGTTTGGAACCTTTACAATGCGAGGATGGGAGGGGGGAACCATTTATGAAGGTTTTGTTGTTGTGTGCCATTGAGTCAGTTCAGATTCAGATTTGTAGCAACCAAGGAGTGGTTGGTGGGTTTGAAGTGCTGACCTGTGATTGGTAGTTCATTGTTTATCCACAGCCACAACAAGCCCTCATTTATGAAATAATTAGGAATAAAACACAGCCTCGAATACTCAGGTGGCATTAATTTATCAGTGATTATTAACACTATTTTAAACCAGAAATATGTGAGATAATCCAAAACCAACAATTTGAATTAACTGGTCAAATTATATGCACTGGAATTTCTAGTCTTAAAAATTGCCTAACAGTAGGTATGTCAATGCTATATATGCAATATCAACTGCTGACCTTGCAGTTCGAACAGACTTTGTAGTTCAGTGCATTAACCCTCAGTGCCAAGTTGGTTTTATAAATCTGGAAAATAAAATGAATCCATGATTGCTGACATCAGTTGTTTTTTAATGTAGCTTGGAATTTTGTATTTGACAAGTAAAAATTTACAGATACTAACCACTCATAGTCGTGTGTCCATCGTCGATGCTTCCAAATCCATTTTCCTTTTCATCACAGAAAGGAGGACTAAAGCCTTTTTCACAATGGCAATGGTTAAAATTATTGCAAATCTAGAATAATCAGCAAATAAAATATTTTTAATGTAGAAGGTAGTTTTTGGTAGAGACCAAAGAATGCTCTTTATTTAGTCTAGTATTTCATTCTAAAAATATTATTTTAAGTAAGCAAAATCATCAAATTTTTTTCTTGATATTGTCCCTAAGTTTGGAAAGTGTATCTAGCTATAATTGCCAAATCATTTTTTAAACTTTTTATTGTGAATTGAGTGAAGGTTTACAGAACAGATCATTAGTTTTACACTCAGCAAATCATATTTTGCTTCATTTCAATAGCAATCACCTCAGGTACCATCAGTTAACAGTATTTAGCACTATTCACTTTAACACTAGCATGCCTCCCTGTGTCTCCTCCTACTTTCACCTTTCATTTTCTAACATTCCTCTTGTTTATATTGCCTTCCCTGCCATCCATGTAAACCTGTTTCGAACTGCTAGTCCAGGAATGATTTTTCATTCTCTGCACCAGTAATTATAACAGATTGTTTCTTTTAATAAGAGAAACTCTTCTTAGATTTTTACAACATTGGTCTCAAGAATATTTGTTGTTTTGTGATTGACTAATTTTGCTAAACAGAATATCCTCCAGGTTCATTCATGTTGTGAGACATTTTGCAGATTCATCATTATTCTTCAACGTTGCATAATATCCATTGTGTGTATTAATGTGCTTTAAGTTTGTTTAGCCATTCTTCTGCTGTTGGACATTTAGAATGTCTCCATCTTTTGATGTGCCCCTTGTATATTGCATATTGAAAGATCCTGTTTTCTTATCTATTCTGTTGTCTCTTTACTGGTGTGTTTAATCTATTTACATTCAGTGTAAATATTGATAGGTCTAAATTGATTGTATTAATTTTCCTGTGGTTTTTTTGGTTTTTTAGTGTGTGTGTGTGTTACTGCTGGTTTTTTTGTTCTACATAATTTTCTGCATTGCATTCATTTTGCTTGTGGGGTTTCTTTTACATTTTTATTTATTTTGTGTTAATGGTTATAAAATCTTTCTGATTTTATTTATTTTGTTGTGTAGGTGTATTCATTTTCAGGGTAAATTGCAGGTTACCCTGCAATCTATTAAAATTTTTCCTTATTTAAAACAGTCTGCTTTCTCTTTTTTTTTCTTTTTCCTTTTAAACTTTTTGTTGTGGACTGAGTGAAGGTTTATAGGCAAGATTATCAGTTTTACATTCAACAAATAATGCACTCTGTTTCATTATTTGTTGCAATCTCTTCCAGAAAAAACAGCTATTCTGCTTCCTCCCTGTGGATCCTATTTCTATTTCACCCACCTTTCCATCCCTTCTCAAATTTGTCCTCAAGTATGTCTGGCCCCTTTGATTTTTAATGATGGACCATTCATAATGAGGATAACGTACATCATTCATAGTGAGCATACCTTGCTAGGGACTTCTGATGTGGCACTGCAGGTTAATGCGCTGGACTGCAAGTTTGACTTGAATTACAAGGTCGGCAGTTCAAGCTCACCAGCCACTCCTCAGAAACTCTACGCAAAGTCACTATGAGTCAGAACCTAAGCGACAGCATTTAACAACAACAATACCTTACTAGTGTTGTTGTTTCCCCCTATACACTGATCTACTACTTGGCTGAAAGTTGGGCCACATGGGTGAGTTCCTTTCCAGATCTGAAGGGTGGTGGAGGACCATATTCTCAGGTTCTTACAGTCTCTTTCTGACCAGTAAAGCCTAGTCTTTTGTTTGTCTGTTTGTTTAATATTTTTGTATTTTGTTCCACAAATTATGCTATTCTATCTAGGACCCTCTAATTTGATCCCCTAGTTGTAGTGGAATCCCGGAACCACATAGTTTTTCTGGTCTCAGTGTCATGGAGACTGATGTTCACATATTCCATTAGTCCACTGGGCTAATTGATTCCATGCATCTTCAGTTCTCATCACTCTTATCTCTTATACACATGGAAAGACAAATAGTTGATCATGAACTATGCTGAGTGAAATTAGTCAATCACAAAAGGATAAATATTGTGTAAGACAATTATTGTAAAAGCTTAAGAAAAGGTTTCAAGACTAAAAGGAACAATCTTTGATGGTTACCAGGGGTGTAACACAGGGGAAAGTAATTCGCTGGCTAGAGGGTAACCACACATTAGCTCAGTTGACAAGGAGGGTAGCGTACAAGAAGAGGTAGGGAAATATACAAAAAGGAGGGTATCAAAAGAATAATGAATACAGGTGAAGAGTTATACATAGGCTAAAGGGGATGAATGTTAATAGTGATATAACCACAACCTTGGGAAAACAGTGTTCTGTGCATAGATAAGTGGATTGAGACATAGGTTTAATGGGTAAGGGAGGAAGAGTGGGATATATATATATCCTACAAATATATAAAAGTTTGAAAGAGAAAAAAGAGACATTCTTTGATGGTTTCTAAGGGTGGGAGGGGAGGAAGAACTGCTCACTGGCTAGAGGTAGACACATGTTAACTTGGGTAATGGGGAGAGCATTCTACAAGGAGAAAGGCAATATACAAGAAGAGAGAGGTCAAGTGGAAGACACAAGGATGTATACATGGAGCTAAAAAGGAAAGAGGTAAATAGTGATATATATACAACCCTGGAATAACAATGTTCTGCTGGTATATACATGGGCAGAGAGACATGCTGAATGGGTATGAGAGGAAGAGTGGAAAACAAGATCCTTCAATATGCTGGCTGCTAGAGACACATCTCACACACAGAGACAAAAACAGATTAAAAGTAAAAGGATGGGAAAAAATATACCAAGCTAATTGCAATAAAAAGCGAACAGGAGTGGCAATACTAATCTCGGATAAAATAAACTTTAAGGCAAAAATCAGCCTAATAGATAAAGATGGACATTATATCATGATTAAAGGGACAATTGAACAAGATGACATAACCATATTAAATATCTATGCTCCCAATGAAAGAGCGCCAAAATATATAAAACAAACTCTAATAGATCTGAAGAAAGAAATAGATGAATCCACAATAATAGTGGATGACTTTAATACACCACTTTCAAAAATGGATAGAACAACCAGAAAGAAACTTGACAAAGACACAGAAGAACTAAAAAACACAATTAGCCAACTGGACCTCATAGATGTGTACAGAGCATTCAACCCAACAACTGCACAATACACATTCTTTTCAAGTGCACATGGAACATTCTCCAGAATAGACCATGTTTTAGGCCACAAAACATAGCTACGTAAATTTACAAATATAAAAATACTACAAAGCATCTTCTCAGATCACAATGCTATCAAACTAGAAATCAACAATAGGAAGACCAAAGAAACCAAGGCAAATACATGGAAACTGAATAACAACCTGCTGAAAAGCGAATGGGTAGTAGAAGAAATTAAACGTGAATTTGAAAAGTTTCTAGAAATAAATGAGAATGAAAACACAACATACCAAAACCTTTGGGACACAGTGAAAGTGGTGCTAAAAGGACAATTTATTGCAATAAACTCACACATCCAAAAAGAAGAAAGAACTAAAATTAACACATTAACACAGCATTTACAACAATCAGATTTCCAGCCTTGGAAACCCTGTATAGGGTTGCTATGAGTCGGTTCCGACTCCATGGCACATAGCCACCACCACCATAGATTGACTAACAACAGTAGCAAGAAAATTATAAATGATTTTTATTTACCTGTTCCAGCATACTTTCTGTAAAATTAAGATCATTTGGTTTCATTGTATAAAGACAAAAGCTGAATTCTCCAAAATGGCCACACTAATGTCAACCAAGAAGAAATTCTTTGTCTTTCCTCCTTCTTTCCCCATCCCTCTTTAGTATCTATCTCTGACTCTGCATACCAGAGCTCTGTGTTCCCATGGATTGACTACTTACCTACTAGGCAGTAGTAGGCAGCTTGTCATCTGATTGTTTTATGGCTTTCTCCTTGAATTGCCTCCAGAGATAGGATATCCCCTGTACCACTCCCAAATTTCCCATGGAATATGGGGTTTATTTACCACATAGTATAAAAGGGACCCAGAAGCCCTTCCATTGCCCTGGCACAGCCACCACTGGAAACTGGAAACAGTTGTTGTTCTCTTACTGGTCAGTAAGTTTCCCTGTTTGCAAAACATCTGTTTTATTTTCTGTTGTAAACTGGTATCTCTAGGACTAACTCCTTGTTTATTCTCAGAAGTCTCATGCATAGAAGGATTCTCCCTTCTGTGTTTAAACCCAAACAATTGGCAAGCCGGCCAGGGGGCCTAAAAAATACAGGACTTCTGGGACAAGATATGAGGGAAAAGTTACTCCACAGGAAATATCCCTCCAACTGTGGTCCCATGACCCAGCTGTTATAAACACAGGGACCGGTACGGGAATACCCCAAAAACTGTTGCAAAGATTTTTGTAACTTCTGTAGGGAGTTGGGATCAATAACAGAAGGGGCCTGGTCACGTCAGTTGCCTGGCCCCTCCTGCGTGATGTGCAAGCTGCTACGGAAGCAGAAGCAACTGTATGGCTGGAAGCTGGAAGGCTGAAAGACAAGCTGCATTTGGAGAGGCACAGATGGCACAGCACCACCAAGGCCCTTGTCACCTGCAGATTCCACAGTAGAAACCCTGGTTTGTCACCTAGGGAATATGAAGGGGTAGTGCCCACCCCATCAGCAGGTATGTGGTATAACCAGAAAGGTAGATTGGGATTCCCTAGTGATGGGACCCATTGGAATCCTTGATCAAGTCAGAGGAGGAGGATCCAGAGAAGGAAATAGAGATCCCTCACCAACAGGCATGACTGGTCCTAGTTACCAAGATTTAAACAGACCATCCCAGTCCAGTTGGAATGGATCGCACCAATTTACAAGTCCCTGGGTGGCAGCAGCACATCACCATGAAGGACTACACTGATGCTGAGCTAGTGGAATTAGCTACCCAATATCAGCAGAAGGGGAGGAAGTCTGTTGTTGCTTGATTTCTCTGCCTGTGGGATATGGGGGTAGAAGACATAGTACTCACCAACCTTGAAATGTCTAAAATGGCTTCTGTTACTACCCACCCTGCATTGAGACCTCTACACTGCAATGAATGAGAACCAGGTAGTATCACTCCTGGTGTGGGTAACTGCTACTTGTGGGGCAGACTGAAGTCTCTCTCCATACACTGAAAAGCTATAGGGGAATTTCAGGAAGTAATTAGAGTGCTGGGAATTAAACATGTTCAAGCTCACCAGCTGCTCCTCGGAAACCCTGTCCAGGGTCACTATGGGTCAGAACCGACTCAATGGCATTTAACAACAACAACAAATATGCAGAACATTATCAGAATCTCAATAATGAGCTTCTCATGGCCAGCATGAAAGATTCTATTTTACAATCATCCCCTAACCAGTGGTATGGAACACTGTTGTGTATATTAAGCCCCATAGTGGGACATCTGGTGTCCCAGGCTGCTTAGGCTATAGAAGACCTGAGTGAAACTGACAAGTTGGTCCACCGGAATGTCTGGGCTGTAGAGATGCAAGGGGGAGGCGAGCAAGCAAGCAAGACAGAAAACAAAAATCTTGGTCTAGGTCACCAGAAAGCAACTGTGGATTGACTTGCTTGCTACTGGCATCCTCTGAGACAAAACTGACAGGCACACAAATGTGGTGCTAGTGAAGCTATGACAAAAGCTCGATCCTGAGCAACAGTTTGTTAAATGAAAAAAATGGGAGATGCTGACACTCTTGGACTAGGGGCAGGGATAAGGTTCCACCTTGCCTCGAATACAGAGGCTATCAGGGAATAGGAAGCTACATGTAGAGTTAGTCATTCATTGGTCTCCTAAAAACAAACAGACTGTTTTAGCATTAGTGGACACCAGGGCTGAGGGCACTTGATTCATGGGTTGGTTGTTCAGGATGTAGGGAAGTGGTAAAACCCTACTGCTATCCATCTATTCCATTATATTGATGATGTTATGTTAACCTATGAGTCTCTCTCCCTACGCTAACAAACAACACCACAATTAGTAACACATCTAAGTTTATGAGGATTGGCCATCAACAACACCAAACTGCAGGACCCTGGATCACCTGTTAAATTTTTGGGTGTTATGTGGTCAGGTAAAATAAACTTGGCTCCTATAGCTGTAATTTGATAAAGTATATCCCTGCCCCACCACAGGGAGTTGCAAATGGCCCTAGGAATGTTGGGTATAAGAGGCCCTTTAGCTATAGGACAATAGTGTGAATTGGATGTCACCAACTACCTGAAATGGTATGGCTGGAGTGTGTGGCAATGGCAACAAGGTCTACGTATTCCCTTATGATTTTGGTCTCATCTATGAAAAGGTACAGAAACTGATACAGCCCTCTAGAGAAACAACTTTGTTGCATATATAACAATTTACAGCTTATAGAAGATATATCAAAGAGGCCTCTGTAACAGTGCTAACACATTATCCCATACAAATGTAGGTCAAAGACTTTGTTAAGCCCCAGTCGGGAGTGGTCCAATCCAGCTCATTGATCAAATGGCATGCATATTTGCAACAGAGAAGTGTCCTCTTGACTAATCTCTTGAGTTCAGAGTTGTACCAGATTCTTGCATCAGTTACTTATGTCACTGATGAAGAGCACCGACAATGGAAGCACCTCCACAGGAGACTCACATATATGAAGGAATATGACCTATTCCTGAAGAAGGCTAGTACATGGAGAGCTCAGATCAAGGTAACCTCCCATAGTGGACTGTAGTAGTAATACAATCTGCCATGGAAGGTATGTAGATTGATCAAGACATAGGTCAGAGTAGTCAGTGGGCTGAGATGAAAGGTTCTTGGATGGTATTTATGCATAAACTGAGCCCCATAGTCTTTTGCACTAACTAGCATCCCGACAGTATAAAAAGGACTAACACTGTGGCTAACACAGTGGAAGAAGTGAGTGGCTAGTGAACTAGTGTTCTTCTGAGGAATAGACTTGTGGAAAGATATTTAGGCCCTAACCCAGGGCATGGATATTGTAGTTTTTCATGTACTGGTTAATGGCCTCCTCATTCTATCAGGGAACACTCAAGCTGATGAACTGTTCAGGCTGTGTGCCATATAACAGGTACACCTGCAGTGCAAATGACCAAATGGCTACACTGAAAAATGGGACACAAAGTCTAGGAGTGGGCAGATGACCTAGACATTCTGTGGCATTGTCATCTCCTATATAATCCAACTGCAGTCAGACTAGTAGAGCAGATGGCCAGTATCCTGAAACAAATCCTGCAGCAGGACATGCACTTATTACAACAGTGGACATGGAGACTACCAGAAGTTCTGTTATGCATCAGTGTATAACAAAGGCACACTCAACCCAATGCCTAACAGCTGCTCACCCAGGGACCACAGAAAGCCATGAGAATTCAAATATACACTGCAAAAAACTACCCCTTGCCAGTGCCAGGAGAGTCTCATAATCTACTGTTGCTGTTATCCTAGGATCTAGCCCTGGGGAAGTCCATTATCTCCCTTCTCTGGGAATAGCAAGCAGGTCCCTTCTTGGCACCATGGGGAGTAAGCTACATATAAGTGGCACCTGGATTCCTTGGAACATATCTATTGATGTGGAATGGCAAGCAGAGGCCCTGGCATACAGTCATGGCATTAAATGATACCCACTATTTTCTCACCTTGTTATTAGCTGAGACAGAGAAAATGGGTTAGGTAGTTTTATAAACCCACACGGCTAGACAGTCTCACAGCCACTCAGGGAGGTACCTGTACTCTCATTCATATTGAATCTATGTGTATATGCCTGGTTATCACCATAACATTTCTATGGCTCTGCAACAAATGCAGGACCACATTACTACCATCCAACAGTTGTTGTTATTGCTAAGTGCCATCGAGTCAGTTCCAACTGACAGCAACCCTATATAGGGTTTCTGAGAAATACCTGGTAAGGGTGAACCACTGATCTTGCAGTTCAAACCAACCTTAGAGTTCAGCATATTAACTTGCAGTGCCACCCAAGTGGCACCATTTTCTACCTGGCTTGACTCTTTGCCTTTGACATAATAAAATATGCTTCTATCAATTGTGTGAATATTCTGCTTAAGAATAGTCTTTTGTAGTTAATATTGTTGTTGTAGCCTTTTGTTACAACTCTCTAATGTCCAGACCTGAGGGATAGCATGGAACACTGGAAGTAAAATTGTACAGATCATTTAGAGGCACTGGAGTGGAGTGCAGGGAAAAAGCAGAATACTCCAAAATAGCCAAAATAATGTAAACCCAGAGGAAATGCTTTCTTGTTCCTGCTGCTTTCTCCACTCCCCTACATTACATATCCCTGACCTTGCATAATAGAGTTTTATGTTTCCATGGACTGGCTACTTATCTACTAGGCAGAGGTAGGCAGCTTGGTATTCTGATTATTATATTGCTTCCTCCCTGAATTACTTTAAGATAGAACATTTCACATATCATCCCCCAATTTCCCATGGAATGGGGGCTTGCTTACCATATACTATAAAAGGGACCCACAAGCCTTGCACTCCCCTACCCCAGTACAGAATCTTGGCTGTCAAGCTGGCTGTCACAGGAAATTGACACTGTTCTCAACCGGGTCAGTAAGTTTCCCTGTTTGTAAGCTGTCTGTTTTCTTTTCTGTAATAAACTAATATCTCTTACAATTGACTCTTTTTCACTTTTTGAATCTCTCAACAACCACATACACAGAAGGATTTTCCTTCTAGATTAAAATCCAAATACACAGTAACAGAGTCATTCTTTGGTTTATATGTAACATATACACTCCACATATTTACTAAGAATGTTATTCATTAGAATAATCTTAAATATTTTCACTCTAAGAAATAGTTCTACAATATTTGCTAATAAAATAAGATTAAAGCTATGAGACTGTCAAAGGATACCAAACAGAATAAAATAGAAAATAATATTAATAAAAAATTTAAATGTTTACTTAAATATTAAAATGATCTATTGTAATGTCCAGATCATGCTGCTTAAAATGAACTTTGTAGTTACTTACTCCTTTGTTATTGCAATGGAAACTAGCATTACACAGCGTAAAATTCATGTGGAAACGAACCTCTTCACAAGAAAATTTGACACAAAACTAAAAACAAAAAGTAAAAAATAAAGTCAGTCAAACAATCAGATTGTGAGCATGAATAACATAATGAAAATTTAAGAAAATCACAGAAGCAATATTGCCCAGGGTTAGCATGAAAAAATAAAAATTACTGTGACTGGACTGGAATAAAAATAAAATCATCTCTCTTCAGATTATAAAAATATATAAAGAGGTGGAAGTTTTTAGATCAGGGTAGAAGTGATCCAAAGTATTTCCAAGGCTCTGGTAGCTCTGGTAGCATAGTGGTTACGAATCGGGCTGTGAACCTTAAGGTCAGCAGTTCGAAACTACCAGCTGCTCCATGGGAGAAAGATGAGGCTTTCTACTCCCATAAAGATTTACACCCTTGGAAACCCTGTACAGGGTCGCTATGGGTCGGAACCTACTCGACGGCACATAACAACAACAACAAATATTTATGGAAAATTTCCATATCATCAGTCAAAACAAGGACAGGGCAGACTGTGGAACAGGCCATCAACTTCTCATATGGAAGTTCAGGATGAAGCTAAAGAAAAGCAAAACAAGTGCACAAAAGTCAAAATATGACCCTGAACAAAACCACCTGAATTTAGAGATCATTTCAAGAATAGATTTGATGCATTAGGAACTAATTTAATGTCCAAAAGCCAGAAGACTTCTGCGATGATATCAAGAACATCAAACATCACCCCCACAAAACAAAATACAAAACAAAACAAAAAACCCAGAGGGAATAGAAGCAAATACTGCTGAATGATGATGGAGAGAGGAGATTGTAATCATTGCAATGGAATGAGTGTAAAACTAATGTTCTTCCATGTAAACTAATCATTCAATTCACAATAAAAACTTAAAAAATAAAGATAAGACAAAAATGGATGACAGAAGACACACTGAAGCTTGGTCTCCAATGTAGACATGTTAAAGCAAGTGGAAAAAAATAAGAAGGTAAAGAGCCGAACAGAAAATTTTAAAGGTCAACTAGAGAAGACAAAGTCAACTATTATGATGAAGTGTGCAAAAAATCCGGAGCTAGAAAACCAAAGGGGAAGAACATACTCAGCATTTTCTCAAGCTGAAAGAGCTGAGGAAAAAAATTCAAGCCTTGCATTCCAACACTAAATGATGCTATAGACAAAATACTGAATGATGCAGAAAGCATCAAAAGAAGATTGAAGGACAGTACAAGGAGGTGGGGCTTGATGGCGGCTAGGGTGGAGGTGCAGTGAGGTTCACCATCAGCAATACCACAGAATACCAAGCAAAGCAGATGCAGGGCAGAGCTCCAAAACTCGGAAATACATAGATAGGAATATTTAAAAGGTTTGAAGGCTTATAACTAGTGGAACTTAGCAAAAGTAAGAAATTGCGTACGTTTGAATCTGCCGAGCTCAGAGGCTCAGAGCCAACAATTTGGGTGAGACCAAACAGCAAGACCAAGTGGGGGAGCAGACACACCATGGAAAAACACTGTAGGAACCTTGGAACAAAGGTGGACTTTGTAGGTTTTTCTTTGCTCTGATTTTCTTTTTTTTTTGTTATCTGTTCATTGGCCCCCCGACTATTTATGCACCTCCATTCTTGTGACTAAAGGAGGTGCCTGAGTGAGTGGAAACCCCCAACCTCACCACTAGTGGGTTCTTCTGCCACGAATGTGCACAGATACTCTCAGCTCAAGAGTTGGCCCTGAATGTTTTTGCTTTTTCAATACAGAAAAGGGGTGTGGAGAGGGAAAGAGAGTTTAAAAACAAAACAGGCTGAAAATTAAATTAAATCCTGAGGTATAGCATAACAACCAAAAGTGGCATCTTGAAA
>NW_006408553.1:11617701-11620174 GCF_000296735.1 Chrysochloris asiatica
TCCTCCTCCTCCTCCTCCTCCTCTTCTTCTTCTTCTTCTTCTTTCCCTCCTCTCACTTTTCTGCAATTATAGACTACAGTATCCAGTCTAGTTTTGCTGTTGTTGTTGAACCCATTCTCTCCCTATATTACCCAAGAAGAGACAGCAACTGCTGACATATAATCAAGCTAGAAAGAATTGTACTCTATACCAAAATCCAGGCAAGAACCAATACTAACTGCTATATAACAGGGAAGCAGACTACACCTGTGAAAGTTACTCTGAGTTAAGCAATAAGAAGAGTGAAAAGGGAATCTCACATCCAGATGCATTTACCTGAAAGCAATCAGAGAGCATAAAAAATACCAAAACACATACTCAATTAAGTAGTAAGGCCACAGATAAACACTAAACATGTCCAAGAAGCAAAAGCAGATGACCATATCAGCACATGTCCAGAAACAAGATAAAATGTCTGAGACAAATGACCTAGAGGTAGACCTGGATCCTATTCAGGAAGGAGGGTAGGCCTTGGAAATGCCTGAGAAGGAATTCATAAAAATGAGTATAAAATGTTTCAAAACACATTACAATGGAGTTGAGTAAAATAAAGAAGAAGTCAGGAAAGCGCTACAGGAACAATCAAATAAGATAGATACAGCATTGGAAACAATTCAAAACCTACAGAAAGAGGTCTAATTGATCAATAATAGAAGATCAGAAATAGACAATACACTGAAAGGGTAAAGGAGTAGAATTGAAGAGATGGAAGGCAGAATCAATGAGCTGGAAGACAAATCTCTGAAAACCACTAAGACAGAAGAGCAAGCACCAAAAAAGAATTTAAAAAATCTGCAGAAGTTCTAAGATTCATGTTGGACAACATGAAGAGGAATAACTTACGAATTATTGGCATTCCAGACCAAGAAGACTCACACAAGTCCACAGAGGAAATAGTTGAAGAACTTCTGGAAGAAATTTTCTCTAACATCCTGAAAAGTGAAAAGATAAACTTTCAAGAAGCTAAATGAACCCCAAGAAGGATAGACCCCAAAAGAAAATCACTGAGATATATCATAATCAGGCTCTCCAAAATCAAAGATAAGGAGACACTCCTGAAAGCAGCTAGGGAAAAGAAAAGTGTCATATACAAATGCAAGCAACTCAGATTAAGCTTGGATCTCTCAGCAGAAACCATGCAAGCAAGAAGGAAACAGGGAGACATATAAAAAACACTACTACAAGAAAACAAAAGAGACCTGCAATAATGGAAGAATGTACCATGCTCCTGGATAGGAAGACTTAACATTGTGAAAATGTCAGTAGTTCCCAAAGCAATTTACACATATAATACAATCCCAATCCAGATTCCAATGACATTCTTCAAAGAGATGGAAAAAACTATTACAAACTTTATATGGAAAGGAAACAGACTCAGGATAAGCAATGCAGTGCTTAAGAAAAATAAAGTTGGAAACCTCTCGTTCCCCAACGCCAAAATTTATTACACAGCTACAGTGGTCAAAACAGCTTGGTATTCGTACAGTGAAAGATACATTGATCAATGGTACAGAATTGAGAATCCAGAAATTAACCCATCCACATAGAGCCAAATCTAAGGAATTATTATTGCATTAGGCAAATCTACTGCACAAGACCTTTTTAAAGTGTTGAAGAACAAAGGTGTCCACTTGAGGACTAAGGCACACCTGATCCAAGCCATGGTATTCTCAATTACCTCATAGGCATGTGAAAGCTGGACAGTGAATAAGGAAGACCATAGAAGAATTGATGCTTTTGGGTTATGGTGTTAGAGGAGAATATTTAAAGTGCCATGGGCTGCCAAAAGAACCAATAGATCCGTTTTGGAAGAAGTGCAGCCAGAGTACTCCTTGGAGGTCAAATGGCCAAACTTCATCTCTCATGTTTCAGTCATATTGTCAGGAGGGACCCATCACTGGAAAAGGATATCATATTTGGGAAGGTGGAGGGTCAGAGAAAAAGGGGAAGATCCCCAACAAGATGGACTGGCCAAGTGGCAGCATCGATGGACTCAAGCATGGCAACAGTAGTGAAGTTGGCCCAGGATCAGGCAGTGTTTTGTTATGCTGTGCAGAAGGTCACTATGGGTCAGTACTGACTCAATGGACCCCAAAACAACAAAACATACAGCTAACTGATTTTAAACAAAGTACCTAAATATGTCGCATGGGGAGGTGATAGTCTCTTCAACATATGGTGCTGGCAGAACTGGAAAGCGATATGCAAAACATTGAAACAAGACCTTCACTGCACGCCTAATACAAACCCAATCTCAGCATGGATTAAACACCTAAATGTGAATCCCAGAATTATGAAGGCCATCAATGAAAAAATAAGGACAAATTTGAGGGCACTAGAGCTCTGGTAGCGTAGTGGTTACGAATCAGGCTGCGAACCTTAAGGTCAGTGGTTCGAAACTACCAGCCGCTCCGCGGGAGAAAGATGAGGCTTT
>NW_006408553.1:11622169-11626599 GCF_000296735.1 Chrysochloris asiatica
CCTGGCTTCAATGACTGGATGATCAGAGCTCAACTAGAAGAAGAAATAAGAGGAAAAAAAGAGTAATCTGATACAATTTGATGAACTTGACCTACACATATGGATGCAGTAGCTCAAAAGAGTGAACAAATCTTTACAGCGAGGATCATTCCCACCCTCTCCATACACAAAGTAGACAGCGATGGGCAACTTGGACATTGGCTACTCCAAATGGAAGGGGGGGGGGGTTATAAAGGCAAGAAGTGACTGGCTTACAAGCTTTCAAGAAGGAACCTAGATCCAGAGGGCACAGACAAAGGTAGAATCTCCACTGAGTAGTATACAATCTGTCTGGGTGGGGCTGATGAAAGGAGATGTGGATAGGTCTCTTGTGATACAATAGTGAATAGTTGTTATCAGGACTGATTGTGAGGGTTGGAAATGTAAAGGTAAATATTTTGTAGCAAAAGGAGGGTAGTGATTGACGAGTCTAGGAGCGGATGTCCCTGGGACCACCAAGGCAGAACAGCAGAGAGCAAGACCCTACCCAGAGAAGCAGTGACACCAGAGATGGAGGCAGAGACAATGATGTGGAGAGACGAAGCGGCTAGGGACGTTAGCCAGGGAAAAGAGACATGTTACTTACAAAGGCAAGCAAATCAAATCAAGCTCTGACTTCGCAACAGAAACCATGCAACAAGAAGGCAATGGGAAGACATATATAAATCCCTAAAAGAAAAAAACTACCAACCAAGAATCCTTTATCCAGCAAAGCTATCAATCAAATGACAGTACAATTAAAACACTCCAGAATAAACAGAAGTTAAGAGACTTTGCCGAAGCCAACCCAGGTCTTCAAAACATCCTAAAGGAAATTCTTTGGACTGAAAACCAACAAGAACAGACAACAACCAGAGATTGACAGGCATGGTAATACCACCCAGAACTCAGTGGACAGCAGAGTCGAGAATAGAACAAAATTACAACAATGAATTTAGAGGATCTGGGAGTTCAATCAAAGATCAAAATAATAACAATGTCAAAGAAGGGAAAAATATAAGAACAGAGTTCCAGGTGGTGAGGAAGTCAGGTAGATTGCAGGATACAATAGACTATCTTACAAGGAGGGAAAAGATAGTCAGCTACAGGGTAACTTCAAAGAAAGTTAATACTTCACAACACTCCATGAAAATGAATATCCAAGTAGAACATTAAAACTAAGAAAAAACTGACAAGAAATAGCACAAAAAACATGAACTCAGCATAAGAAGGCATGCAGAACAAAGGAATGAGAAGCACCACAAAAAAACTAACATAACAACAGCAATTAATTCATACCTATTAATACTTATACTGAATGTCAATGGATTAAATTTACCAGTGAAGAGAGAATGGTGGAATGGATAAGAAAATAAGACCCTTCAATATGCCACCTGCAGGAGGCACACCTCACACACAAAGACAAAAACAGACTAAACGTGAAAGGATGAAAAAAACAAAAACCAAGCCAACTGTAATAAAAAAACGAGCAAGATGACATAACCATAATAAATATCTACACTCTGAATGAAAGAGCACCAAGATGTATGAAGCAAACGCTACTAGAATTGAAGAAATAAATAGACAAATCTACAATTATAGTGGAGATTTTAATATGCCATTTTCAAAAAGGGATAGAACAACCAAAGATACAGAGAAACTAAATATCACAATCAACCAACTTGACCTTACCAGTGTGTACAGAGCATTTAACCCAACAACAGCACAATACACATTCTTTTCCAGTGCACATGGAACAGTCTCCAGAATTGACCATGGATGCCTGAGGACATAAGGTAAGCATCCATAAATTCACAAACATCAAAATACTACAAAACATATTTTCTGACTAAAATGCTATAAAACTAGAAATCAACAATAGAAAGACCCAGAAAACACAGTCAAATACATGGAAACTGAATAAAACCCTGCTGAAAAGTGACATGGTAGTACAGTAAATTAAACGTGAACTCATAAAGTTCCTAGGAACAAATAAGAATGAAAACACAACATACCAAAATCTTTGGGACATGGTGAAAACAGTGCTGAAGGGACAATTTATTGCATTCAACATACACATCCAAATGAAAAACAAACCACAATTAACATATTAACACAGCATCTACAACAATTAGAAACAGGCCAACAGAGGGAATCTACAGTCACCAAAAGAAAAGAAATAATAAAGTTTAGAGTAGAAATAAACGAGATAGAAATCTGAAAAACTATAGAAAGAATCAACAGAACAAGAAGTTGGTTCTTTGAAAGGATTAATAAAATTTACAAGACATTGGAAAACCTAACAAAAGAAAAGAGGGAGAAGACAGAAGACACAAATAACATCACATGGGTGATGTCAAAATGGAACCAAAGGAAATGAAAATGCTAATAACAGAATATTATAAAAAGTTGTACTCCAACAATATGAAAGCTTAGAAGAGATGTATAAATTTTTAGAAAAACGTGACCTACCTAAGCTTCAACAGACTGATAACAATAGAAGAACTTGATCAGGTCACCAAAAGACTCCCAACCAAAGAAGTCCAGGCCCAGATGGCTTCACCAGTGAGTTTTACCAAACATTCAGGGAGGAGCTATCATTAATTCTACTCAAATTATTCCAAAATAGAGAGGAGGATGGAAAACTTCCTAGTACATTTTATGAAGCAAGCAAAACCCTCATGCCAAAACCAGGGAAGGACATCACTAAGAAAGAAATTATAGACCAATATTCCTCACGAACATAGATGCAAAAACTCTCAACAAAATCCTAGTCAAAGGAGAGGACTTCCAGTGCTTCCCTGACCGGGCAGCACAGGCTAGCCCTCTGCCCAACCTCCGAGGCTCAGGCCCAACAGCCCAAGATGAAACACCTTGAGTTGGTTTTTACCACCAATAACACAGCAGTCCTGATTTGGCTCTGCGGGGTTAATGCAACAGACTGCAAAGCCTTTAGAACTACAAGGTCAGTGGTTTGGGCTCACCAGCTGCTCCTTGGAAATCCTATACAGGGTCTTTTGTGTGTGTGTGACTAGAGACTGCCTTATTAAATCTTGTTATTTTTTCTGGTGCTGAATTCTTTTTTTTTTTTTTTTTTTTTTTTAATTTTTTCCATCTTTTTGTTTTGTTTTGTTTTGTTTTGATTTTGTTTTAGTCTTGCTATGGTTTTCTCTCATTATCGCTTTTGTTTATTATTTTGATTTTGGTTTTCTTTTCTACCTGACCGGTGTTGTTTGGCTGTCACATAGCCTCCCTTCTGCTATCGGAGAACTCTTTGTCTCCCTACATTACACAAAAAGAGTCAGCAACTGCTGCCAAATAGCCAAGCTGCAATAACACTTTATAAAACACCAAAGCCCAGGCAAGAACCAATACCAGCTGCCATATACCAAGGAAACAGGCAACACTTGTGAAAGTTACTCAGAATTAAGCAATAAGAAGAGTGAAAAGGGAAGACCATATCCACTACATCTCCCTGGAAGCAATCAGAAAACATAAAAAATTACCAAAATACATACTCAATTAAGTATTAGGGCCACAGATTAACATTAAACATGTCCAAGAAGCAAAAGCAGATGACCATATCAGCACATGTCATAAAAAAGATAAAATATCTGAGACAAATGATCCAGAAGCAGATCTGGGATCCATGCTAGAAGGAGGGCAGGCCTTGGAAATGCCTGAGAAAGAATTCAGAAAAATGATTATAAAATGTTTCAAAACACTTAACAATGAATGACATTGAGAAAAATAAGGAAGAAGTCAGGAAAGTGCTATAGGAACAATCAAACAAGATAGATACAACATTGGTAGCAATCCAAAACCTACAGAATGAGGTCCAAACGATCAATAACAAAATATCAGAAATGGGAACCACTCTGAAAGGGCGGAGGAGTAGAGTAGATGAAATGGAAGGAAGAATCAGTGAGCTGGAAGACAAGTTTCTCAATACCAGGAAGACAGAAGAACAAACACAAAAAAGGGTAAAAAATTCAGAGGAAGGTCTAAGATTCATGTTGGACAACATGAAGAGGAATAACTTAAGAATTACTGGAATTCCAGAATAAAATGACTCACACAAGTCCACAGAGGAAATAGTCGAAGAACTACTGGAAGAAAATTTCTCTAACATCCTCAAAAGTGAAAAGATAAACATACTCCAACAAATTTGAAAACTTAGAATAGATGGATACATTTTTAGACAAACACGACCTACCTAAACTTTCAGATAGTGAAGTAGAAAACCTGAACAGACCCACAACAAAAGAAGAAATTGATCAGATAATCAAAAGACTCCCAACCAAAAAAAGTCCAGGCCCAGATGGCTTCACAGATGAATTCTACCAAACATTCAGGGAAGAGCTGTCACCAATCCTACTCAAATTATTCCAGAATATAGAGGAGGATGGAAA
>NW_006408553.1:11632703-11634508 GCF_000296735.1 Chrysochloris asiatica
TAGACACTGGAGGGGGAGAGAAAGGAATAGTAAGAAACATCACACTAGAAGGCTTGTAAGTCCATCTTCTGCCTTTATCTGATTGGAATACCTAAATTGGGGCTACAGTGTACCCAGTGAACGGAGGCTTCTTGAGGAGCCTTTGCAATACATAAAACTATAGGTAGAAACCCGAACCACATCCAGATCTCCGGAGATGAGAAATCTCCTCTTGAAAGGATGAGCAGACCAGCCTGGAGCTGCTAGAAGAACAAAAGATACTTCTTGAAAGAAAGACCTACAGGAAAAATACAAAACAATAGAGGCAGAGGAACTGTTACCAAAAGAACAAACAAATCGCTTCCCTAAGAAATATCAAGGCAAGTGGTCGGGTCCTCTCAATGCAAACCCCCTTCCAAGACTAAGACTCAATGGAAATGCACGCTCTGATTTGTGACCACATGCATCAACGACAAGGGGAAGAGGGGTAAAAGGAGCAATGAAGCGGCAAGCTAAGCCTTACAATATTCAGTGGGCTTCTGTGGACCCAGTTGGGGACCTGCTTGGCAAGCAGTGAGAGGAGACCTGGGGACTCTTGGGCCCAGAGTTAGTGGCATGGCTACGAAGGACTCAAGTGGAGAGCGGAGCTACCGGCTGATGTGAAGAGAAGGCATGGGCACAAGAACACCCACACTTGCAGATAGTACCCACGTAACCTGGACCAGATGACTAGATGATCAGAGCTCAACCAGAAGAAGAAAGAAGAGGGGGAAAAAAAGAGAGTGAGCTGATACAATCTGATGAACATGACCTATACCTACAGATGCAGTGACTCAAAAGAAGGAACAAATCCTTAAAGCAAGAAACATTCCCACCCCCTCCACACACAGAGTGGGCAGAGATGGGCAACTTGGACATTGGATACCCAAATGGGAAGGGGGGAACTACAAAGGCAAGAAGTGACTGGCTTACAAGCTTTCAAGAGGGAACCTAGAGCTAAGGGGCATAGAGGAAGGCAGACTCTCCAGTGAGTACTATCCAATCTGTCTAGGCGGAGCTGATGAAATGAAATACAGATGCGTAACTCGTGATACTGTAGTGAATAATGGTTATCAGGATTGATTATGAGGGTTGGAAGTGCAAAAGTAGACATTTTATAGCAAGGAAGGAAGCGATTATTTCTCCAGTCTAGGAGTGGAGGTCTCTAGGACCATCAACGGAGAAGAGCCGAGAGCGGAACCCTACCCAGAAAACCAGAGATCCCTGAGATGGAGACAGAGACGCTGACGTGAAGTGATGAAGCGGCTGGGGACTTTGGATCCAGAGAGGGAGAGGGCCTGTGGGCCAAAGACTGGGGTGGGGAGGGGGGGAAGGGATGAGGGTAGGGGGTGGGTTTCTAGGATATAACCTTTGGTCGGGTGATAATGCATGAGGGGGACTGGAACCATGGCAATGAAATAATATACTAGGGAATGAATGTAAAACTAAAGGTCTCTCATGTAAACATGTAAACTATCATATAATTTACAATAAAACATAAAAAAAAAAAAAATCTTAGCCAAAGGAATCCAGCAGCAAATAAAAAAGATAATACATCATGATCAACTGGGATTCATACCAGGGATGCAAGGACAGTTCAACATTAGAAAAACAATCAACGCTATCCACAATATAAATAATAAAAAAGAAAAGAACCACATCATATAGATTGATGCAGAAAAGGCATTTGACAAAAGCCAACATTCACTCCTGATAAAATCACTCAACAAAGTAGGAATTGAAGGGAAATTCCTCAACATAATTAAGAGAATATATACAAAACCAAC
>NW_006408553.1:11637201-11638923 GCF_000296735.1 Chrysochloris asiatica
ATAAACAAATTGTGGTACATACACACATGGAATATTATGCTACCTTGAAGAATAACAAGGAAGCGGCAAGCCAGCGCATAACATGGATGAACGTTGAGGGCATTATGTTGAGTGAAATTAGTCAGTCACAAAAAGAGAAATACTGCATAGGACCACTACTGTAAAAGACTAAGCAAAAGAACCCATACTAAAGGGGGGTGGGGAGAATTCTTTGTTGAGAGACTGGGACATTCCTGCAATGCTGGTGGGATTGTAAAATGGTCCAACCTCTCTGTAAAGCAATATGGCACTTCCTCAGAAGGTTGGGAATAGAGATACTTTATGATCCAGCAATTCCTCTATGTGGTATTTACCCACAAAAAATATGAGACATAGCACAAGTAGATACACGCACACCAATGTTCAAAACAGCACTATTTACTATAGCAAAAAGATAGAGACATTCTAAGTGCCCATCAATGGAACAATGGATAAACAAACCGTGGTATATACACACAATGGACTATTATGCTACCTTGAAGAATAACAAGGAAGCTACAAGCCACTGCATAACATGGATGAACCTTAAGGACATTATGTTGAATGAAATTAGTCAGTCACAAAAGGAGAAATACCACTACTATAAAAGACTATAAGAAAAAGAACCCATACTAAAAGGGGGTGGATTATTTGCTGGTTGCTGGGATGTGGGGGTATAGGATGATGGGAAGAAAGGGATGGTTGAGCACAGGGAAAGGAATAGACACAGAATAGCTTGGGTGCTGGGGAGAGGGGCAATACACATGAATGGGAAGGGGAATGGAAGAACAAATCGGATGGGAAAACAATTAGGCAGGTTTGCATGGGCTAAGTGGGACAGAGGTAAATAATGAAGTATGCACAACTTTGGAAAAATAGGGTACCAGGATGCAGGGATTGAGGTATGGTTTGAATTGACAAAAGGGCGGAAACAATGTTAAGATGCTTAGCTGTCTTTTGAATCTTGGTTTCTTTTGCATATCATTATAAAATAGACACTTGAGGGGGAGAGAAAGAAATAGCCAGAAATATTACCATAGAAAGCTTCTAAGTCTGTCTTCTGCCTATAACTGACTGGAATATCTAAATTGTGGCTACAACGGTGACCAGTGAAGGAGGCTTCCTGCGGAGCTTCTGCATTACATAAGACTATAGACGGAATCCTGAACAGCATCCAGAATCTTCTTAGGTGGGAAATTTCCACTTGAAAGGCCAAGCAGACCAGCCTGGAGCGGCTAGAAGATCAGAAGATACTTCTTGAAAGAAAGACCAATAGGAAAAATACAAAACAATAACAGCAGTCAGATTGACCACTATAAGAATAAGCAAGTTGCTCACCAAGGTGACATACAGGCAAGTGGTCGGGTGCCCTCAAGGCAAACCCCTTTCAAGACTAAGACTCAATGGGAATACACGCGCATACATGCACTCTGACTGATAACCACATTGGTCACCAATAAGGGAAAATGAGGGAAAAACAGCAATGAAACTCAAGCTAAGCCCTATCACATTCAATAGACTCCTGTGAACCCAGATAGAGACCTATTTGGCCAGCAGTATGGCAAGACCTAGGGACTCCTTGGCTCAGAACCAGTGACCTAGCCACAGAGGTCTAGAGTGGAGAATGAAGTGTCCAGCTGATAAGAAGAGTGGGTATAAGAACTCCCACACTTGCAGATAATACCCACTTGACCTGGCTTCAAT
>NW_006408553.1:11639023-11653716 GCF_000296735.1 Chrysochloris asiatica
ACCTACACCTATGGATGCAGTAGCTCAAAAGAAGGAACAAATCTTTCCAGCAAGGATAATTCCCACCCCCTCAATACACAGGGTACACAGGGATGAGCAACTTAGACATTGGTTACCCAAAATGGGGGGCTACAAAGGCAAGAAGTGACTGGCTTACAAGCTTTCAACAGAGAGCCTAGATCCAGACAGTGCAGAGGAAGCTAGACTCTCCTCTCCACTGAGTAGTATCCAATCTGTCTGGACGGGGCTGATGAAAGGAGAAGGTGATAGCACTCATGTAGTACAATAGTGTATAATTGCTATCAAGACTGACTTCAAGGGTTGGAAATGTAAAGGTAGACATTTTGTAGCAAAACGAGTGGAGTGGTTGACTTTGCAGTTTAGGAGCGGTGGTCCTTGGGACCATCAAGGGAGAATAGCAGAGTGCAGGGCCCTACCCAGTGAAACAGTGATGCCAGAGATGGATGCAGAGATGATGACATGGAGTGATGGAGCGGCTGGGGACTCTAGACCCAGAGAGGGAAAGGGGCTGTGTGCTGACGAACAGGCTTTCAGGATATACCCTTTGGTTAGTTAATGATGCATGGAGGGGATTGTAACCATGGCTCCTTGGAAGCCAGTGTGGCCAGACTTGGTCACTGATACTTCACACATATTGTTAGGAGGAACCAGTCACTGGGCAAGTATATCATATTTCGTGAAGTGAAGGGTCGGAGAAAAAGAGGAAGACCCCCAATGAGATGGACTGACACATTGGCAGCAGCAATCATTTTAGGCATAGCAAAGATTATGAGGTTGGCCCAGGACTGGGCAGTGTTTCATTCTGTGTGTATAGGGTCACTATAGTTGGTATCAAGTGAATGGTACCTAACCACAACAATAACAATAAGATGTGGAACAATAATGTGTGGAACAAAACTCAAAATTGACTGGCTTACTGGTCAGAAAGACACTGGCAAAACCTGGAACTGTGGCCTTCAACAACATTTAAGGTCTGGGAAAGACCCTCACCCTAGTGACCCAAATTTCAGCTAAGCAGTAGATAGAGATCTAGAGGGTATGCTAACTATGAATAATGAAAAGGTCAGTCATTCAAAACCAAAGGGGCAACATGTACTTAATGACAAAATAAACAGGGATGGACAGTCGGGTAGAATGGAAATAGGAGCTCCAGGGAAGAAGTGAGAAAGTGTTATCCCATAGAATGATTGTAATCATTGAAATAAAGCAAAGTGTATTATTTGTTAAATGTAAAACTAATTATCTTCTATGTAACTTTCACTCAATTTATAATAAAAAAGTTTAATAAAAACTGTATTTGTGGCCCACTGGAGGAGTAGTCTGACTGTGGAAGGAAAGCACAGCGATGTCTGAATCGATAGGGACACTGCCTGCGGACCCCTTGGCCTGGGCTGAGATCAGAGGGTGGGGTCACAGCCAGGCTAATATAGTGATACAGCGCTAAAAACTATAGAGTGGCATCTGGAAAAAGAGGTGTGACAGATTTTACACTTTTCTTTCTTCCTCTCCCCTGTCATACCTTCTCTGCCTAGCCCAGAAACCTTCAGGTGGGTGGGAGAGCACCCCCAAAATGATACAGATGTTGTGACCACAGTTTTCACACAGCACAGGGAGAAAATTCCCTGGGAGCCCCAGTGGTCCCACAGGTTGAT
The DNA here is from genome assembly GCF_000296735.1 of Chrysochloris asiatica. Classification (NCBI taxonomy): domain Eukaryota; kingdom Metazoa; phylum Chordata; class Mammalia; order Afrosoricida; family Chrysochloridae; genus Chrysochloris; species Chrysochloris asiatica. The sequence continues at coordinate 11,640,697 of NW_006408553.1, forward strand.
CCTTTGGCAGTTTTTATGACATCTGACTCTAGGACTCCACCCTAAAGGTGACCTGGGTGGGACTCTTTATTCCTGCATTACCTAACAAAAAACAGCAGGTCTGGTGATATAGCCAAACCATATGAGCACCTTATAAAACTCTAACATAAAAGGCAAGAGCCAACATCAACTACTATATACAAGGACACAGCTATATTGAGAATTATGTTGTGCATACGCAGATACCTAACTGATCTTCAGGGATAAAAATAGTGGAAATATTTTTTTCATTCATTTCTCAATATATCCATCTGTTAACCTCCATGGTGATGACTAGAGGACACCCACTGCTGAGGGTTTCTACTGTGCACGCATAATGGCCTGCTCAGCAAATAACAATTCTTAAGTTATTTCTTAACTTAAGTTATTTCTTAACAATTCTACTGGACAATTGGCTACAGTTTTAATTTTTGTTATTGAGTGGTGGTTTTTGTTTCTGCTTTTATATTGTTTCTGGTTTGCGTCATTTGGTCTCATTTTTTTCCTGGGGGTGGGAGCTTTCTCTCTTTATGTTATCCAAGAAGAGACAGCAATCATGGCCATATAGCCAAACTACAAGCATACCCCATAATATCTCACTATCTGGACAGGAGCCAATAACAGCTGCTAGGCATATGCATACGCGTGTAAGGAAAGCCTATCTCCAGATCACATCCACCAGCAACATGCATTCATTTAATCACTGAAAATGCATCTAACTATTGAAAATGTCTAAGAAAAAACAACAGAATCTCAGCAGATGTCCCAAACCAGAAAAGAGTAACTGAGACAAATGAGCTGGAGGTAGACATAGACTTCCCATTAGAAGAAGAGCAGGGTTTGGATTTGTCTGAGAAGGAATTTAGAAGAATGATATGGAGACAAATCCAAATGCTTCATACAGGTCTGGAGAAAAATAAGGAAGAAGTCAGGAAAAGGCTACAGGAGCAATCAAACAAGAAGGATATAGTAATGGAAACAATTCAAAACCTGCAAAAAGATGAATAATAATAAAATATCAGAAATGGACAATACACTGAAAGGGCAAAGGATTAGAATGGAAGAGATGGAAGGCAGAAGCAGCAAGCTGGAAGAAAAATCTTTCAATATTGCTAAGATAGAAGAGCAAGCATAAAAAAGGATTAAAAAATCTGAAGAGAGTCTAAGATTCATGTTGGATAACATAAAGAAGAATAACTTAAGAATTACTGGCAACCTGGAACAGGAAGAATCACACAAGTCCATAAAAGAAATGGTTGAGGAGCTTAAGGAAGAAAATTTCCCTAACATCCTGAAGAATAAGAAGATAGGCATTCAAGAAGATGAATAAATCCCAGGAAGGACAGACCCCAAAAGAAAATCACCAAGACATACCATAATCAAGCTCTCCAAAATCAAAGACAAGGAGAGAATCCTAAGAGCAGTCAATAAAAGGACAAGTGTTACTGACAAAGGCAAGCAAATCAGAGTAAGCACAGACTGCTCCGCAGAAATCATGCAGGCAAGAAGACAATGGGGAGACATATAAAAACTAAAAAGAAAAAAATTGCCAATCAAGAATCGTCTATCCAGAAAAACTGTCAATCAAATACAATGGTGGAATCAAAACATTCCAGGATAAACAGAAGCTAAGAGATTTTGCCAAAGCCAATTCAGTGCTTCAAAACATCCTAAAGGAAGTTCTTTGGACTGAAAACCAACCAGAACAGACAACAACCAGAGATTGACAGACATGGCAACACCACCCAGAACTGAGTCGACAGATAGCAGAGTCAAGAACAGAATAAAATTACAACAACGGATTCAGAGGACCTATGAAGCCAATCAAAGATCAAAATAATAATAATGTCAAAGAAGGGGAAAATATAGGAACAGAGATCCAGGTGGTAAGGAGGTCTGGTAGATTGCAGGATACAATAAACTGTCTAAAATGCATGGAAAAGTTTATAGAATATAGGGTAACCCCAAAGAAAGTTAATACTTAACAACTTATCATGAAAATGAAGATCCAAATAGAACAAGGAAACATTAAAACTAAGAATAAACTGATAAGAAATAGCACAAAATATATGAGCTCAGCACAAGAAGGCATGCAGAACAAAGGAATTAACAGTACCACAAAAATTAAAATAATGACAGCAATTAATTCAAACTATCGATAATTACACTGAACAGATTAGATGCACCAGTGAAGAGACAGAGAGTGGCAGAATGGATAAGGAAACAAGACCCTTCAATATGCTACCTGCAAGAGACACACCTTACACGCAACGACAGAAACAGACTAAAAGTTAAAGGATAGAAAAAAAAAAAAAACATACCAAACGAATTACAATAAAAAACAAACAGGAGTGACAATATTAATCTCTGATAAGATAAACTTTAAGGCAAAAACCTGCACAATAGATAAAGAAAGACACTATCTCATGATTAAAGGGTCAATTGAGCAAGATGACATAACCATAAAAATATCTACGCTCCCAATGTAAGAAATATATAAATCTACAAAGATGAGGCTCTCTACTCCCGTAAAGATTTACACCCTCGGAAACCCTGTACAGGGTCGCTATGGGTCGGACCCGACTCGATGACACTTAACAACAACAACAACAACCATTATAGTAACCACTACACTGAGGCGTTCTGCTCCCGTAAAGATTTATAGCCTCAGAAACCCTGTACAGGGTCGCTATGAGTCAGAACTGACTCCACGGCACATAACAACAACAACAACAACCATTATAGTGGGAGATTTTAATATGTCAATTTTGAAAAGGGATGGAGCAACCAGAAAGAAACTTGACAAAGATACAGAAGAACTAAACAGTACAATCAACCAACTTGACCTCATAGATGTGTACAGAGCATTCAACCCAATAACAGCACAATACACATTCTTTTCCAGTGCATATGGAACATTCTCCATAATTGAGTATGTGTTAGGTCACAAAGCAAGTCCCCATAAATTTACAAACATCAAATACTTCAAAGCATCTTTTCAGATAAAAATGTTATAAAATTAGAAATCAACAATAAGAAGATCAAGGAAATAAAGTTGAATACATGGAACCTGAATAACACCCTGCTGAAAACTGATTGGGTAGTAGAAGTTAAATTTGAGCTCACAAAGTTTTGAGAAACAAACAAAAATGAAACCACAACATACCAAAATCTTTCAGACAAAGTGAAAGCTGTACTGAAAGGAAAATTTATTGCAATAAGTGTACACATCAAAAAGATGACAGAACCAAAATTAGCATATCCAACAATTAGAAACAGACCAACAGAGGGAATCTACAGTCACCAAAAGAAAAGTAATCATAAAGATTAGAGCAGAAATGAATGAGATAGAAAACAGAAAAACTATAGAAAGAATCAACAGGACAAGAAGTTGGTTCTTTGAAAGGATTAATAAAATAAACAAACCAATGGAAATTCTAACAAATAAAAGAGGGAGAAAACACAAATAACAAGCATAAGAAACCACATGGATAATGTCACAATGAAACCAAAGGAAACAAAATGGATAATAACAGAATACTATGAAGAGTTGTACTCCAACAAATTTGAAAACTTAGAAGAGATGGATTCATTTTTAGAAAAACACGACCTACCTAAACTTACACAGATAGAAGTAGAAAACTTGAACAGACCTATAACAAAAGAAGAAATTCATTAGGTAATCAAAAAATTTGCAACCAAAAGAAGTCCAGGTCCAGATGGCTTCACTGGTGAGTTCTACCAAACATTCAGAGAAGAGCTGTCATCAATTCTACACAAATTATTCCAGAATATAGAAGTGGATGGAATACTTCCTAATACATTTTATGAAGCATGTACAAGCATCATACCAAAACAATGGGAGGATATCGCTAATAAAGAAAATCATAGACTAATATCCCTCATCAACAAAATCCTAGCCAACAGAATCCAGCAGCACATCAAAAAATATATATATCATGTCCAAGCGGTATTCATATCAGGGATGCAAGCATGGTTTAACATTAGAAAAACAATCAATGAAATCCACCATATTGTTGTTGTTGTTAAGTGCCGTGGAGTCGGTTCCTACTCATAGCGACCCTGTACAGGATTTCCGGAGCTGTAAATCTTTACGGGAGCAGAAAGCCTCATCTTTCTCCCATGGAACAGCTGGTAGTTTTGAACTTCTGACCGTGAGGTTAGCAGCCCGATTTATAACTACTACGCTACCAGAGCTCCTTAATCCCCTATATAAATAAGAAAAAAGAAAAGAAACACATGATCATATCAATTGATGCAAAAAAGGCATTTGACAAAATCCAATATCCATTCCTGATAAAAACCCTCAACAAAGTAGGAATACAAGGGAAAATCCTCAACATAATAAAGAGCATATATATAAAACCAACAGCATACATTACTGTCAATGGAGAGAAACAAAGCTTTCCCTCTGCAAAGAGGAACCAGACAAGGATGCCCTTTGTCACCACTCCTATTCAATACTGTGCTGGAATTCTTAGCCAGAGCTATATGGCAAGACAGGGAAATTAAAGGCATCCAAAGTGGCAAAGAGGAAGTAAAACTCTTTCTATTTGTAGACGATATGATCCTATAAGTAGAAAACTCCAAAGGCTAAGTAAAAAACATACTAGACCTCACTGGAAGATTCAGCAAAGTGGCAGGGTATAGGATCAACATACAAAAATCAGTTATATTCCTCTATTTTATCAATAACAGCACTGAAAAGGACATAAGGAAAGCAATACCATTTACAATAGCCACCCAAAGGATGAAATATCTAGGAATAAATGTAACCAGAAAAACAAAGGATCTATACAAAGAAAACTACAAAACAGTACTACAAGATATCACAAGAGAATTACAAAGATGGAAGAATATACCATGCTCCTAGATGGGAAGACTGAACATTATGAAAATGTCAATACTGCCCAAAGCAATCTACACATATAATGCAATCCAAATCCAGATTCCAACAACATTCTTCAAAGACATGGAAAATACAATTACAAACTTTATATGAAAAGGAAAGAAAGCCAGGATAAGCAAAACACTGCTTATGAAGAAGAATAAAGTTGGAAGCCTCTCATTTCCCAATTTCAAAATTTACTACATGGCTACAGTGGTCAAAAAAGGAGCTCTGGTAGCGTAGTGATTATGAATTAGGCTGCTAACATCAAGGTCGGCAGTTCAAAACTACCAGCTGTTCCGTGGGAGAAAGATGAGGCTTTTGGCTCCCGTAAAGATGTATAGCCTTGGAAACCCTGTACAGGGTCACTATGAGTCGGAACCGACTCCACGGTACTTAACAATAGCAACAACAACAACAACAGTGGACAAAACAGCCTGGTACTGGTACAATTAAAGACACATTGATCAATGGAACAGAATCGAGAATACAGAACTTAACCCATCCATATACAGCCAACTGATTTTCAACAAAGGGCATAAGTATATTGCATGGGGAAGAGACAGTCTCTTCAACAGATGGTGCTGGCAAAACTGGAAAGCAATATGTAAAAGATTGAAACAAGACCTTCACCTCACACCTTATACAAAAACCAACTCAGCATGGATTAAAGGCCTAAATGTGAATCCCAGAATTATAAAGGCCATCAATGAAAACATAGAGACAAACGTGAGGACTCTAATACAGGGCACAGATTACCAAACATTTTGAAAATTAAAGAAACAAAAGTAGACAAAATACATGAATGTAACATACTAAAAATTAAAAACTTATGTGCATCAAAAGACTTCACCAAAGGGTAAAAAAGGAGCCCACAGATTGGGGAAAAATTGTTTGCAATGACGCATCAGACAAGGGACTAATTTCTAAAATATCTAGGAAACTACAACACCTCTACAAGAAAAAGACAAACAACCCAATTAAAAATTAGCAACAAACTAAGACTCAGTGGGAATACACTCTCTGATTGGTGACCATGTTCATCACCAATAAGGGAAGTGAGGGAAAAACAGCAATGAAGCTTCAAGCTAAACCGTACAATGTTCAATAGACTCCTGTGAACCCAGTTGGAGACATGATTGGCCAGCAGTGTGGCAAGACTAGGGGACTATGTGGCCCAGAGTCAGTGACATAGCCACAGAAGACTAAAGTGGAGAGTGGAGCGTCCAGCTTGTAAGAAGAGAGGGCATATGCATAAGAACATCCACACATGTAGATACTAACCACTTAACATGGCTTCAATGACTGGATGATCAGAGCTCAACTAGAAGAAGAAAGAGGGAAAAAAAAGTAACTGATACAATTTGATGACTTTGACCTACACCTATGGATGCAGAAGCTCAAAAGAGGGAACAAATCTTTACAGCAAGGATCATTCCCACCCCCTCCACACATGGAGAGGACAGGGATGGGCAACTTGGACATTGGCTACCCAAAATGGGGGCATGTGTGTCGGGGGGTGTGGGGGTGGGGGTGTTACAAAGGCAAGAAGTGACTGGCTTACAAGCTTTCAAGAGGGAACCTAGATCCAGAGGGTGTGAAGGAAGGTAGAATATCCATTGAGTAGTATCCAATCTGTTTAGGCAGGGCTGATGAAATGAAATACAGATGGGTCTCTTGTGATACAACAGTGAATAACTGTTATCAGGACTGATTGTGAAGGTTAGAAATGTAAAGGTAGACCTTTTGTAGCAAAGGGGAGTGATGGACTTTGCAGTCTAGGAGTGGTGGTCTCTAGGATCATAAAGGGAGATGAGCAGAGAACGGGACCTTACCCAGAGAAGCGGTGATGCCTGAGATGGAGGCAGAGACATTGACGATGACATGGAGACATGAAGCAGCTGGGGAATTTAGACACAGAGAGGGAGAGGGCTGTGTGCTGATGACCGGGGAGCAGGCTTGTAGCGTATACCCTTTGGTTAGCTGATGATGCATGGAGGGTATCGCAACCATGGCAACGAACGTATAGGATGAATGTAAAACTAATGTTCTCCCATGTAAACTATCACATAATTCACAATAAAACATTAAATAAATAAATAGGAACAAGACATGAACAGACACTTCACCAAGGAGGAGATCCTGGCAGCCAACAAACATATGAAGAAATGTTCATGATAACTAGCCATTGTTGTGGTTGTTGTTAGGTGCCACTGAGTTAGTACCAATTCATAGCGACCTATCCACAGCAGAAAGAAACACTGCCTGATTCTGGCCCAACCTAACTATTGTTGCCACGCTTGAGCCCTTGATGCTGCCACTTTTCCAACCCATCTCACTGGGGGGTCTTCCTCTTTTTCTCTGACCCTCCACCCTACCAAACATGATATGTTTCTCCAGCGACTGGTCCCGCTTGACAATATATCTGAAGTAGGAGAGACAAAGTTTGGACATTCTGGCCTCCAAGGAGCACTTTGGTTGCACTTCTTCCAACACAGATCTGTTAGTTCTTTTGGCAGGCCATGTTGTTGTTGTTAAGTGCCATCGAGTCAGTTCCGACCCATAGCGACCCTGAACAGGTTTCCGAGGCTGTAAATCTTTACGGGAGCAGAAAGCCTCATCTTTCTCCCACAGAGCAGCTGGTAGTTTCGAATTGCTGACCTTGCGGTTTGCAGCCCAATTCATAACCACTATGCTACCAGAGCTCCTTCTACTTTCAATATTCTCCTCCAACACCAACACTCAAAAGCATCAATTCGTTTATGGTCTTCCTTATTCACTGTCCAGCTCTTGCATGCATATGAGGTTATTGAAAATACAATGGCTTGGGTCAGGTGCACCTTATTCCTCAAGCTAACATCTTTGCTCTTCAACACCTTAAAAAGGTCTTGCACAGCTGATTTGCCTAATGCAATACGACGTTTGATTTCTTGACTCTGCTTCCATGAGTGTTGATAGTTAATCCAAGAAGAATGAAGTCCTCAACAACTTCAATCTTTTCTATGTTGATAAGAATGTTGTTTATTGGGCCAGTGGTGAGGATTTTTGTTTTCATTACATTAAGATGAAATCCATACTGAAGGCTGTGCTCTTTAATCTTCATCAGTAAATATTTTAAGTCTTCTCTTTCAGCAAACAAGGTTGTATCATCTGCATATCACAGGCCGTTAATGAGTCTTCCTCCAACCCTGATGCCACATTTTTCTTCATATAACTCAGCTTCTCAGATTATTTGCTCAGCATATAGGTTGAATAAGTGTGGGGAAAGAATACACTCCTGTCACACACCTTCTGAATTTTAAGCCATTCAGTGTTCCCATGTTCTGTTTGAACAACTGCCTCTTGGTCCAGGTATGATTCCTCATGAGCAGAATTAACTGTTCCAGAATACTCATACTTCACAATGTTGTCCATAGTTTGTCATGATCCACACAATCAAAATCATTTGTGTACTCCATATAGCACAAGTAAACATCTTTCTGGTATTCTCTGCTTTCAGCCAAGATCCATTGGACATCACCAATGATATCCCTCATTCCATGGTCTCTTCTGAATCCGGTTTGAACGTCTGGAAGTTCTCTGTCAATGTATGCTTGCAGCTGTTTCTGTATTACTTTTAGTAAAACTTTACTCACATGGGATATCAACGATATTGTCAAATGATTTCCACATTCTGTTGGGTCATCTCTCTTTGGGGTGGGCACAAATATGGATCTCTTCAAATCAGTCGGCCAGATAGTTGTCTTCCAAATTTCTTGGCATAAATGAGTGAGTTTCTCCTGTGCTGCCTCACTTTCTTGAAAGACTGCAATTTTCATTCCATCAATTCCTGGTGCCTTGTCCTTTTCCACTTCCTTTAATGCACCTTAGACTTCTTCCTTCAGAATCATTGGCTCTTGATCATATGCTGCCTCTTGAAATGGTTGAATATCAACTATTTCCTTTTGGTAAAGTGACTGTGAATTCCTTCCATCTTCTTTTGATGCTTTCTGCATTATTTAATAATTTACCCAGAGAATCCTTCAACAGCGAAAGGTGAGGCTTGATTTTTTTCTTCATTTCCCCCAGCTTGAGAAATGCTGAGAGTGTTCTTCCTTTTTGGTTTTCTGATTCCAGATCTTTGCACATTTTGTTGTAATATTTGGCTTTATCTTCTCAAGCTGACCTTTGAAATTTTCTGTTGAGCTCTTCTACCTCCTCATTTCATCCATTTGCTTTAGCATCTCTACACCAGAGAACAGCTTTCAGTGTCTCTTCTGACATCCATTTTAAGCTTTTCCTTCTTTCTTGTCTTCTTAATGACTTCTTGCTTTCTACCTGCTTGATGCGCTTGATGTCATCCCACAAGTGTTCTGGTCTTTGGACTTTAGTGTTTAATGTATCAAATCTGTTCTTCAGATGATCTATAAATTCAGGTGGGATGTATTCAAGGTCGTATTTTGGCTCTCATGACTTGTTTTCATTTTCTTCAGCTTCAGGTTGAATTTGCATATGAGAAATTAATGGTCTGTCCCACAATCTTCCCTGGCCTTGTTTTCACTGATGATATGGACCTTTTCCATCATCTCTTTCCACAGATGTAGTCAATTTGATTTCTATATATTGCATCTGGTGAGGCCCATGTGTATAGTCTTCTCTTATGCTGTCTAAAGAAAGTATTTGAAATGAACAAATCATTGATTTTGCAGAACTATATCATGTGATCTCCAGCATCATTTCTAGCATCAAGGCCGTACTTTCCAACTACTGATCCTTCTTCTTTGCTCCCAACCTTTGCACTCCAATCACCACTAATGATCAATACATCTTGATTCCATGTTTGATCAATTTCAGATTGAAGAAGTTGGTAGAATTCTTCAATTTCTTCCTCACTGGCTTTAGCGGTTGGTGAATAAATTTAAATACTAGGGGTATTATAGGCACATTGATATTATCCTATCACAGACAGCATTGTACTTCATGACTGATCTGGATATGTTCTTTTTGACAATGAATGCAACAACATCCTCTTCAATTTGTCATTCCTGGCATAGTAAACCATGTGGTTTTCAGATTCAAAATGGCCAATACCAGTTCATTTCAGCTCACTAATGGCTAAGATATCAATGTTTGTGGATTCCATTTTTTTTTTTTTTTGGCAATTTCCAATTTTCCTAGATTGACACATTGTACATTCCGTGTTACTATTATTAATGGATGTTTACAGCTGTTTCTCTTCATTTTGAGTTGTGCCCCATCAGAAAATTAAGGTCCCAAGGGCTTTATTCTATTAGGGTTATCACAGTCAACTCTACTTTGAGGAGGCAGCTCTTCCTCAGTTGCATTTTGAATGCCTTCCAACCTGAGGGGCTCATTTTCCAGCACTATATCTGACAGTGTTTTCTGCTATTCATAAGGTTTTCAGTGACTAAATATTTGGAAGTTTTTTGTCACTCCTCCTTCCTAGTCTGTCTTTGTCTGGAAGCTCATTTGAAACCTGTCTACCATGGGTGACCCTGCTGATATTTAAAATACTGGTGGCATAGCTTCCATAATCACAGCAAGTCACAAGCCACCACAGTATAACAAACTGACAGTCATGGGAGAGAGATGAGGCTTTCTGCTCCCAGAAAGAATTACAGCCTTGGAAAACCTGTACAGGGTTGCTATGAATCAGAATCAACTCCACGGCACACTAGCCATTAGAGAGATGCAAATCAAAACAACAATAAGATATCATCTCTCACCAGCAATAATAGCAAAGATCAAAAAAAGTAGAGGACATTAGATGCTGGCAAGGATGCAGAGAGACTTGGACCCTCCTACATTGCTGGTGGGATTTCAATATTGTCCAGCCACTCTGGGAAACAATAGGGTGCTTCCTGAGAAGTTGGAAATAGAAATACCTTATGATTCAGCAATTCCTCTACTTGGTATTTATCCTCAAGAAACATGAGCCATAACATGAGTACATCTATGCACAGTAATGTTCACAGCAGAACTATTTATAATAGCAAAAAAAAAGATGGAGACAACCTAGGTGCCTATCAATAGAAGAATGGATAAACAAACTTTGGTACATACACACAATGGCATATTATGCTACCTTGAAGAATACAAAGGAAGCTGCAAGCCACTGAATAACATGGATGAACCTTGAGGACATTATGCTAAGTGAAATTAGTCAGTCACAAAAGGACATATACTGCATAGGACCATAATTGTAAAAGCTTAAGAAAAAGTACCAACACTAAAAGGGAGGAAAAAAAAAAAAGTTCTTTGCTGGTTACTGGGTATAGGGGAGGGGGGGGGGGGGGGCGAGAGATGGAACAGAGGGTAGGGAATTGCCACAGGATAGTTTGGGTGGGAGGCAATACACAAGACCGGGGAGAGGGACAGGAGAACAAGGAAGATGTGAGAACAGTTAGGCAGGTTTACATGGGCTAAGTGGGAGAGAGGTAAATAATGATGTCTGCTCAACCCTGGAACAACAGGGCTCTTGGATCTATGTGTTGAGGCATGGTTTGAATGGGTACAAGAAGTGAAATAATGTTAAGATGCTTGACTGTCATTTGAATCTTGGCTTTGCTTGCCTATTATTGTAAAATAGACACTTGAGGGGGAGAGAAATGAATAGCCAGAAACATCACCATGGAAAGCTTGTAAGTCCGTTTTCTGTCTATAACTGATTGGAATACCTAAAATGGGGCTAGAACTTGCACAGTGAAGGGGGCTGCCTTTGGAGCCTTTGCATTGCATAAGGCCATAGGTGGAATCCTGATCCCCATCCAGAATAATCTGAGTGGGAAATTTCCACTTGAAAAGACAAGCAGACCAGCCTGGAGCAGCTAGAGGTACAGAAGGTATTTCTTGAAAGAAAGACCAGCAGAAAAAATCATAAACAATAATGGCAGTCTGATTACTACAAGAACAAGCAAGTTGTTCATCCAGGAGCCATGAAGGCAAGTGGTCAGGTCCCCTCAGGGTAAACCCCCTTCCAAGGCTGAGACTCAAGGGAAATACACAAACAGGCATGTGGTCTTGCTGGTGATCACACTGGTCTTCCAAAAAAGGGAAGTGGGGGGAAAATAACAATGAAATTGTGAGCTAAGTCCAACCATGTTCAATAGACTCCTGTCAACCTGGGTTAAGATCTGGGGACTCCTGGGCCCAGAGACAAGTACATGGCCACAAAGGACTAGAGTGAAGAGTGAAGCATCCAGCTAATATGAAGTGAGGGGAGATGCACAATAATATCCATATTTGCAAAAGGTACCCACTTGACCTAGCTTCAATGGCTTGATGATCAGAACTTGACTAGAGAAATAAAGAGGAGGAAAAAAAGAGTAATCTGCTACCTTATGATGAACTTGACCTATACTTATGGATGTAGTAGCTCAAAAGAAGGAACAAATCTTTACAGTAAGGATCATTCCCACCCCCTTGGTACACAGGGTTAACAGGGATGGGCAACTTAGACATTGGCAACCAAAAATGGGGGGACTACAAAGGCACAAAATGACTGGATTACAACTTTTAAGAGGGAGCCTAGGTTCACAGGGTGCAGAAAAAGGTAGAATCTCTATTGAATGGTTTCCAACTTGTCTGGATGGGGCTGGTGAAAGGAGATGGGGAAAAAACTCTTGTGGTTCAATAGTGAATAATTGCTATCAGGACTGATTGTGAGTGTTGCAAATGTAAAGATAGACACTTTGTAACTAAAGGAGGGGAGTGGTTAATCTTGCTGTCCAGGAGCAGAGGACCGTGGACCATTAACTGAGAAAAGCAGAGTGCAGGACTCTATCCAGAGAAGCAACAATGCCAGAGACCGAAGCAGAAACAATAACATGGAGAAATGAGGTGGTGGGGGACCCTGGACTCAGGGAGGGAGTGGGGCTATGTGCTGATGGCCGGGGGTCAGGCTTGCAAAGTGTACCCTTCAGTTGTTTGAATGGTTATATATTCCTGAGTGCTTTGGAGTACATAAAAAAAAAAAAACACCCAGAGGGAATGGAAGCAAATCCTGTTTAATGATGATGCACGGAGGGGATTGTAATCACTGCCTTGAAATGAAATACAAATGAGGAATGTAAAGCTGATGTTCTCCCATGTAA
>NW_006408553.1:11654361-11667843 GCF_000296735.1 Chrysochloris asiatica
TTTTTTTTGGGGGAGGGGGGGAGGGGATTACAGGCTGTAGTAACTAATCTATTTTTTTTTTTAACTGTAGTTGCTTTGGGTTTTTTTTTTTTGCTTTTTGGTCCTCCTTTTACTTGTGGGGGCTTTTTCTCCTATGTTACCCAAGAGGAAACAGCAATTGCAGTCATATAGTCAAGCTACAATCATACTCTATAAAACTTCACCATCCAGCCAAGAACCAATACCCGTTGCTATACACAAGATATACAGCCAACACTTGCTACAGTAACTCTGTGTTGAGTAATAAGTCAAGCGAAAAGGGAATCAGAAAGCTTAATAATATACCTACATACATTCATATAATTATTGAAAACACACCTAATTATTGAAAATGACTAAGAAACAACTGATGATTCTAGCACATGTCTAGAAACAAGATAGAGTAGCTGAAGCAAATGAGCTGGAGGTAGATCTTGACTTCTCATTGGAAGGAGAGCAGCCTTTAGAATTGTTTGAGAAGGAATTCAGGAAAATTATACTGAGGTACATCCAAATGCTCCACAGAGAGGTTGAGAAAAATAAGGAAGAAGTCAGAAAAGCACTAGAGGAACAATCCAATAAGATAGAAATAGCATTAGAAACTATTCAAAACCTGAAAAAAGAGGTCCAAATGATTAATAATAAATTATCATAAATGGACAATACACTGAAAGGGCAAACTAGTAGAACTGAACGCAGAATCAGCAAGCTAGAAGACAAATATCTCAATACTGTTAAGCTAAAAGAGCAAGCAGAAAAAAGGATTAAAAAAAAAAAATCTGAAGAACTCTAAGATTCATTTGGGACAACATGAAGAGGAATAATTGGATGGTAATAGGAATTTTGGAACAGGAAGACTCACAGATAACCACAGAGGAGATAGTTGAAGAGCTGCTGGAAGAAAATGTTCCTAACATGCTGAAAAATGAAGAGATAAGCATTTAAGAAGTTCAACGAATCCCAGGAAGAATAGATCCTGAAAGAAACTCACCAAGCCATATCAAAATCAAGCTTCCAAAGTCAAAGACAAGGAGAGAATGCTGAAAGCAGCTAGAGGAAAACAGAAGTGTTACTTACAAAGGCAGGCCAATATGATTAAGCTCTGATCTCTCAGAAGAAACCATGCAGTCAAGAAGGCAATACAGAGACATATATGAAACCCTGAACGAAAAAAAACTACTATCTACAAATCGTCTACCCAGCAAAGCTATCAAATTCAATGGTACAATAAAAAAAAATTCCAGGATAAAAAGAAGTTAAAGGACTTTGTCAAAGCCAGTGCTTCAAAACATCCTAAATGGAGTTCTTTGGATGGAGAACCAACAAGAACAGACAACAACCAGAGACTGACATACATGGAAGCACCACCCACAATTCTACTGACAGATGGAAGAACACAAGAACAAATTCAGAGCATCTGGGAGGTTAGCCTCGGATCAAAACAATTACAATGTGAAAGAAGGTAAAAATATAGGAAGAGAAGTCCAGGTGATGAGGAGGTAAGGTAGACTGCAGGATATAATAGACTGTTTTAAATGAAGGAAAGGTTAATATTATACAGGGTAACCTCAAAGAAAATTAATACTTCAGGAGGCAGGGCTTGATAGCAGAGCAGGGAGAAGTGCAGTCAGGATCTCTGTCAGCAGTAACACAGAATACCGGATGAAGCAGGTTGAGAGGGCAGTCCCAGAACTCTGAACCACAAGTAAAGGAATATTTAGAAAGTTTGAAGGCTTATAGTCAGTGTAATTTGGAGCAGAAATTAGAAATCCAGTACTTGTGAATCTGCCAGCCTCAGCAGTCCTGCAGTGGTCATCTTGGGCAAGATGAGCGGGAAAAGGATCAGAACAGCCACAGATGCTTGATGCCCAACCAATCATTGGAGATAAAGTTGTGGACATTCTTTTTTTTTTTTTTTTTGTATCTGTTCATTGGTCCCTCACTGTCAGTGCACCTTCATTCTGGTGACTAGAAGGGGTGCCTGAGCAAGTGGTCACACCCCAACCCCTGGAGAGTTCTACTACACATATGCACAGATCTGCTCAGCAGAATTTAAAAGGATAGTTTCCACTTAAAATCAAACAACAGCGCAAAACAGCCTCAGCTGGCCCTGAACTGTTTATCACTAGGAAAAAGCCCTCAGTGGGGGAAACAGACAGACAAAAAAGTAAACAGGCAGAAAATTAAATCCTGAGTTATGTCATAACAACCAAAAGTGGCATCTTGAAATTTCTCAGGCAGCCTTAAAGGAAAGAAGCCGAGAAAGGGACATTAAAGTCATATTCATATTTGGCTCTGATAGCGTAGTGGTTACAAGTCAAGCTGCAAACCTTAAGGTCAGCAGTTCAAAACTACCAGCTGTTCCACGGGAGAAAGATGAGGCTTTCTGCTCCCGTAAAGATTTACAACCTTGGAAACCCTGTACAGGATTGCTATGCATCAGAAGCAACTCCGTGGCACATCACCACCACCATATTTGGCTACAGATTTTTTTTTTTTCTTCTTCTCTTTGCTCTTTTCTGCTATTTTAGACTACAGTATCCAATCTGTCTTTTGATGTTGCTGTTTTGCTTTTGGTCCCCTCTTTACCTTTAGGGTACTCGTTCTACCTTACATTACCCAAGAAGAGACAGCAATTGTGGTCATATAGTCAGGCTATTAAGGTCATCTCCAACTACTGAATATGCCTAAGAAACAGATGACCATCTCTGGATATGTCCAGAAACAAGACAAAGTGACTGAGAAAAATGAGCTGGAGGTAGAGGTAGACCTACACTTCATATTGGAAGGAAGGCAGACTTTGAAAATGCCTGAGAAGGAATTCATAAAAATGATAAAATGTATCAAAACACTGTACAGAAAATAAGTGAGAAAAATAAGGAAGAAATCAGGAAAGCACAATAGGAACAATCAAATACGATAAACACAGCATTGGAAACAATTCAAAGCCTTCAAAAAGAGGTCCAAATGATTAATAATAGAATATCAGAAATGGACAATACACTGGAAGGGCAAAGGAGAGAATTGAGAGACGGAAGGCAGAACCAGAGAGCTGGAAGACAAATCTCTCAATACTACTAAGATAGAAGAGCAAGCAGAAAAAAGCATTAAAAATTCTGAAGAAGGTCTAAGATTCATGTTGGACAACATGAAGAGGAATAACTTTTTAAATTATCGGCATTCCAGAACAGAAAGAATCACACAAGTCCACAGAGGAGACAGATGAAGGTCTGCTGGAAGATCCCTAACATCCTCAAGAGTGAAAATATAAGCATTCAAGAAGCTCAATGAACCCCAGGAAGGATAGACTCCAAAAGAAAATCACCAAGACATATAATAATCAAGCTCTCTAAAATCAAAGATAAGAACAGAATCTTGAAAGCAGTCAGGGAAAAGAGAAGTGTTACATACAAAGGCAAGCAAATCAGATTAAGCTCAGATCTCTCAGCAGAAACCATGCAAGCAAGAAGGCAAAGGGGAGACATATATAAAACACTGAAAGAAAAAAAAACTGCCAACCAAGAATCCTCTGCCCAGCAAAGTTGCTGATCAAATACGATGGTATAATCAAAACATTCCAGGATAAACAGAAGCTAAGGAACTATTCCAAAGCCTGTGCTGCAAAACATCCAAAAGGGAGTTTTTTTTGGACTAAGAACCAATAAGAAAGATCAGGAATTGACATACATGGCAGCACCACCAGGACCTCAATTGACAAATTGAAGAGTCAAGAAAAGAACAAAACTTTAAGAATAAAGTCAGAGAAATTGGGAAGTCAGTCTATGACCAAAACAATTACAATGTGAAAGAAGGTAAACACAAAAGAACAGGGATCCAGATGGTGAGAAGGTCAGGTAGATTACAGGATAAAATAGACGGTCTCAAATGGAAGGAAAAGTTAATGGACTATAAGGTAACCTCAAAGAAAATTAACTCTTCACAACATACCAAGAAAATGAAAATCCAAGAAGAACATGGAAACATTAAAACTATGAAGAAACTGACAAGAAAGAACACAAAAAATATAAACTCAGCACAAGAAGACATGCTGAACAAAGAAACCAGCACCACCACAAAAAAACAAACATAATGATAGCAATTAATCCATACCTATCGATAATTGCACTGAATGTAAATGGATTAAATGCACCAGTTAAGAGACAGAGAGTGGCAGAATGGATAAGAAAACAAGATCCTTCAAAATGCTTTCTGCAAGAGACACACCTTACACACAAGACAAAAACAGATGAAAAGTCAATGGATTGAAAAAGATATACAAAGCTACTTGCAATAAAAAATGAACAGGTGTGGCAATACTAATCTGTGATAAAATAAACTTTAAGGCAAAAACCAGCTTAAGAGATAAAGATGGACATTATCTCATGATTAAAGGGGCAATTGAATAAGACAACATAACCATAATAAATATCTATGCTCCCAATGAAAGAGCTCCAAAATATATAAAGCAAACTCTAATGGATTTGAAGAAAGAAATAAGACAAATATACAATAACAGTGGACAATTATAATACACCACTTTTAAAATGGATAGAAAAACCAGAAAGAAACTTGACAAAGACACAGAGAAACTAAACAATACAGTCGACTGGACCTCATAGATGTGTATAGAGCATTCAACCCAACAACAGCACAATATACATTCTTTTCCAGTGAACATGGAACATTCTCCAGACTAGACCATGGTCCAGCCACAATATAAGTCTCTATAAATTTACAAACATCAAAATACTACAAAGCATCTTCTCAGACCACAATGCTACAAAATTAGAAATCTACACTAGGAAGACCAAGGAAATAAAGTCAAATACTGAATAACACCCTGACTAAAAGCTCCTGGATAGTAAAAGGAATAAAATGTGAATTCACAAAGTTCCTAGAAACAAATGAGAATGAAAACACAACATACCAAAATCATTGGGACACTGCAAAAGCAGTGCTGAGAAAAAAATGTATTGCAATAAATGCACACATCCAAAAAGAAGAAAGAACCCAAATCAGCACATTAGCACAACATCTCCAACAAGTAGAAACAGACAAGCAAAGTGAACCTACACTCACTCACCAGAAGAAAAGAAATAATAAAGATTAGAGCAGAAATAAATGCGATAGAAAACAGAAAAACTACAGAAAGAATCAACAGCACAAGAAGCTGATTCTTCGAAAGGATTAATAAAATTGGCAAATTTAACAACAGAAAAAAAAGATAAGACACAAATAACACATAAAAGAAACCACATGGGTGATTTCATAACAGAACCAATAGAAATAAAAAGGATAATAACAGAATACAATGAAGTGTACTCCAACAAATTTGAAAATCGAGAGGATATGGATTCATTTTTAGAAAAATATGACCTACCTAAACTTACACAGGGTGGCGTATTAAACTTGAACAGCCCTATCTATAACAAAAGAAGAAACTGATCAGGTCATCAAAGAATTCCCAACCAAAAAAATTCCATGTCCAGATGGCTTCACTGGTGAGTTTTATCAAACATTCAGAAAAGAGCTGTCACTAGTTCTTCTCAAATTATTCCAGAATACCGAAAAGGATGGAAGACATCCTAATACATTTTATGAAGCAAGCATAAACCTCATACCAACACCAGGGAAGGACATGACTAAGAAAGAAAATTATAGACCAATATCCCTCATGAGCATAGAGGTAAAAATTCTCAACAAAATCCTAGCCAATAGAATCCAGCAGCAAGTGAAAAAAATAATACACCATGACCAAGTAGGATTCATATCTGGGATGCAAGGATGGTTCAACATTAGGAAAACAATCAGTGTAATCCACCATATAAGTGACAAAAAGGAAAACGAAACACATGATAATATCGATTGGTACAGAAAAGACATTTGACAAAATCCAACATCCATTCTTGATAAAACCATTCAACAAAATAGAAATTGAAGGGACATTCCTCAACATATTTAAGAGCATATATACAAAACCAAGAGCCAACATTACTCTAAATGGAATGAAACTGAAAGCGTTCCCTTTGCAAATAGGAACCAGATAGGATGCCCTTTATCACCACTCCTATTCAATAATGTATTGGAAGTCTTAGTTACAGTTATAAGAGAAGATAGGGACTGTAAAGGAATCCAAATTATCAAGGAAGAAATAAAACTCACTCTATTTGCAGATGATATGACCATATACACAGAAAACCCCAAAGACTCAGGAAAAAAATATTACTAGAACTCATTGGAAGATTTAGCAAAGTGTCAGGGTACAAGATCAATATACAAAAATCAGTCAGAGTCCTCTATACTAACAATTATAGCACTGAAATGAAATTAGGAAAACAATACCATTTACAACAGCAACCCAAAGAATGAAATGTGTAGGAATATATCTAACCAGGGAAACAAAAAACCTATACAAAGAAAACTAAAAAACGCTACTATAAGAAAACGAAAGACACTTACAAAAATGGAAGAACATACCATGTTCCTGGAAAGGAAGACTTAACATTGTGAAAATATCAATACTACCCCAAACAATTTACAGATATAATGCAATCCCAATCCAGATTCCTATGACATTCTTTAAAGAGATGGAGAAAACAATTACAAACTTTATAATGAAAGGAAAGAGACCCAGGATAAGCAAAACACTGCTTAAGAAGAACCAGGGAAACTTCTCACTCCCTGAGATACAGAGTTACAGGCACAGTCTAAATGGGTAAAAGAGACGAAATAGTGTTAAGATGCTTGACTGTTTTATGAATGTTTATTTCCCTTGCCTACTATTGTAAAATAGACACTTGAGTGGGATAGAAAGGAATATCAGGAAACATGATTACAGGAAATCTGTTAAGTATATCGTCAGCCTAAAATTGATTGACATACCTAAAAGGGGTTCTTAGAAATTGCTCAGTGAAACAGGCTTCTTGTGAAGACTTTGTAGTGTATAGGACTTTAGGAAGAAGCCTAATCCCCATCTATTGTTGTTGTTGTTAGGTGCCATCGAGTAGGTACCAACCCATAGCGACCTTAAGCAAAGGAGAACAAAACACTGCCCGATCCTGAGCCAACCTCACCATTGCTGCCATGCTTGAGTCCATTGATGCGGCCACTTGGCCAATCTATCTCGCTGGGGTCTTCCTCTCTTTCTCTGACCCTCCCCAAACATGATATCCTTCTCCAGCGACTGCTTTCTCCTGACAATATGTCCGAAGTATGAGAGATGAAGTTTGGCCATGCTGGCCTCCAAGGAGCACTCTGGCTGCAAATCTTTCAACACAGATCTGTTAGTTCTTTTGGCAGGCCATGGCACTTTTAATATTCTCCTCCAACACCAAAACTCAAACTCATCAATTCTTCAACAGTCTTCCTTATTCACTGTCCAGCTTTTGCATGCATATGAGGTTACTGAAAATACCATGGCTTGGGTTAGGCATACCTTAGTCCTCAAGCTGACATTTTTGCTCTTCAACACTTTAAAAAGGTCTTGTGCAGATTTGCCTAATGCAATACTTCATTTGATTTCTTGACTGCTGCTTCCATGAGTGTTAATAGTTGATCCAAAAAGAATGAAGTCCTCAAAAACTTCAATCTTTTCTCCATTGATAAGAATGTTGTTTATTGGTCCAGTGGTGAGGATTTTTGTTTTCTTTACATTGAGATGTGCTCTTTGATCTTTATCAGTAAATATTTTAAGTCCTCTTCACTTTCAGCAAGCAAGGTTGTATCATCGGCATATCACAGGTTGTTAATGAGTCTTCTCCAATCCTGATGCCACATTTTTCTTCATAAAACCCAGCTTCTCGGATTGGTTGAATAAGTAGAGAGAAAGAATACAATCCTGTCACACACCCATCTAGAACCTTCTAAAGTGGGGCATTCCCACTAGAATGGACATACAGACCAGCCTGGAGTGCCTAGTGAAACAGAAGATACTTCTTGAAAGAAAGAATAGCAGGAATGAGCAAAAACAAAAAATGGCATTCTGATTGGCTACTAGAAGAAATGAATTTTTTGCCAGAAAGCCATCAAGGCAAGCAATCAAGTTCCTTCAGGACAAACTCCCCTCCAAGACTGAAATTCAAAGGGAACACACGAGGAGGCATGTAAGCTTGCTGGCGACCACGTTGGTGCAAATGGTAAGTGGATGTTAGGAAAAGGCAGCAATGAAGATATGGGCTGAGTTCAACCACATTCCACAGACTCCCATCAACCTAGTGATGAGAGAGGAAGTGCTGGTTGGTCCGAAGTGTGGTGAGACCTAGGGATCCTTAAATCCATGGACAAGGACCTAGCCACGGAGGGCTACAGTCAAAAGTAAAGCATCCAGTTGATATGAAGTGGGGCAAAACACACAAGAACACTCAACTCACATACAGTATTCATTTGATCTAGCTTCGATGGTTTGATGATCAGAACTCGAATAGAGGGAGATAAAGGAAACAAGTATAAACTGCTACAATTTGATGAACTTGAATTTTACTTATGGATGTAGTAGCTCAAAATATCAACTGACAGGGAAGGAGTCTTCAAAACAAAGATCAATCCTGTCTATAGGGTTGATAGAAACAGGCAATTTAGACATTGGCTAACTAAAAAGGAGGGCTAAAAGGAACTCTGGTAGCATAGTGGTTACGAATCGGGCTGCAAACTGCAAGGTCAGCAGTTCGAAACTACCAGCTGTTCCATGGGAGAAAGATGAGGCATTCTACTCCCGTAAAGATTTACAGCCTCAGAAACCCTGTACAGGGTCGCTATAAGTTGGAACCGACTCCCCGGCACACAGCCACCATAAAGGCACAAGGGGTTCTGGAGTGATGCTGTGGTTTAAGGCACCTGACTACAAAGCCATTTGAACAATAAGATTGGTGGTTCAAGCTCACCAGCTGCTCACTGAAAACACTATACAGGGTTGCTATGGGTTTGAATCAACTCAACAGCACTTAATTGAAAACACTATACAGGGTTGCTATGGGTTGGAATCAACTCAACAGCACTTAACAACAACATTAAGGCACAAAGTAGCTGGCTTGCAAGTTTTCAAGAGGGAGTTTAGTTTCACAGTGTGCGGGGGAAGGTAGAATCCCCACTGAATAGTTTTCCTCTTGGCTAGAAGGCCTGGTGAAAGGAGATAGGTATAAGGTTCTTATGATTCAATAGTAATTATACCATTACTGATTGCAATTTCCACAACTGTAAAGGTAGAAATTTTGTAACATAAATGGAGGATTAGTTAATTTTACATTCCAGGAACAGAGGACCCTAGGACCATCAAGGGAGAAGAACATGAGTGAAATGTGGAATCCTCTCCAGAGAAGCAGCAACACCAGAGATGGAGGCATAGATGATGACATGGCGAGAGAGAGCAGCTGAGGACTCTAGACTCATAGAAAGAGAAAGGCTGTGTGCTGGTGGCCAGAAGGCAGGCTTATAGAGTGTGCTGTTTGCTTGTTTGTTTAAATGACTATATATTCCTTAGTATTTCTGTGTACATTAAAAAATAAAAATAAAAAAAGAGAGGGAGTAGAAGCAAAAACTCTTGAAAGATGATACATGGAGGGTATTGTAATCATTAGAATGAAATGAAATATGATATGAGTGCAAAACTGATATTCTCCCACATAAACTATCACTCAATTCACAACAAAAGTTTGTTTTTTTTTTTTAAGCATACTTAATAGGAATTTAATTCTGTAGAATTCATTGGAATTTGACTTATGAACAGTTCATTATCAATTATGTAAACATTTCATATGTATTTGATAATAATAGCCATTTTGAACTCACTGGAAACAATATTTTGTATTATAAAGAATTCAGTTTTGGTACTCATGTATTCAAATCTTTAGATTTATTTTTATAGTTATTTTTGATTCATAGACACTTAAAAGAAAAACTTACATTGAAAAGCCTCAAAATAAGACAAAACAAACAAAAAAGAAAATTAATTTTTAAACACTTAAATTTTTAAAATTTTAATTACCATGCCAGGACCACATATACTGCCATCTTCTACAAAAGTCTCATCTCTTCTGTCAGCAAATGGGACTGATCCAGGGAATATTTTTTCTGAGTATCTATGTGTACCTACACATAGTTCATCTCGTAGATGTACGTAAATCACAGATAAATTTGTTTTTAATACTAATTTTTTGTGTGGCCATGAACAAGCTAATTTTCCACATAACATATGGCTAGAGACATAAAGGAGAAAAAATAATTTTATTTTTCACTTACTGACATAACATAGGTTATTGCTATCACTAACTTAGGTAAAAGAGTACTTGACTAATTTAATTCCAGGTTTCAAAAATTTTCTCAGAATAAATTTTGTCTCAGGATGTTGGCTTATGATGTAGTTCTTTCTATTATGTTAAGACACTAGGGCAAGTGTAAAATTAATTATTTTTGCAATCGGATCTCCTTGTGTTCCATTCCCAGACCTATCCTACCTTTTGAAACTTGAGTAAATAAGAATTGTAGCCTCATTGATCTTTAATTTTTTCATCAGTAAAATGGGATGAATAATTATTACATCACATATTTTATACATATGACTATATAATACATGTAAAGTACCTAATATAGTTTCTAGCTCATCACAACAATAAGGAGAAGTTATTATTATTGTCATTGTTCTTGTTGTTAAGTGCCATCAAGTTTGTCCCGACTCATAGTGACCCTGTATAGGGTTTCTGAAGAGTGGCTGGTGAGTTTGAACCACCGAACTTGCAATTCAAACTGACCTTGCATTATCCTGCAGTTCCACACCAACACTCCTGTTGTATATTGGCCATGGATAATATTATTCATCTTAGATCATGAAAAAAAGAAACCCTAATATAAAAACCATGGTGTATTATACTCTACTATATAATATATTCTAGGACCCATGACAATATATAATATACATTCCAAACAAAATTATAATTCTCTAAGTACTTACGGATATTGGCAATATGCTTTACCACAGTTTCCAAATTTATCATTTCTGGAATTTATTTCCTCAAAACAATCAAAAGGACCACCTGTAGAATCTTAAAAAATAAAGTAAGTATAATTGACCCTTGAACAATGTGAAGGCCAAGGACATCAGTGTCCACATAGTCAAAAATCTACGTATACCGTTTGAATCCCCATAAATGCAACTACTGATAATCTAGTGTTGAACAGAAGCTTTATCAATAACATAAATAGTCAGTTGTTTAAAATTTGGTAAGGAGTGCATCGAGGTTTTAACCTTTCACCATACTTATTCAATTTGTATACTGAGCAAATAATCTGAGAAGTTGAACTACAAGAAGAAGAATGTGTCATTAGGATTGGAGGAAGACTTATTAACAACCTAATATATTCAGATGACACAACCTTACTTTCTGAAAGCAAAGAAGACTTGAAGGACTACAGCCTTCATCATGGACTCTACCTCAATGCAAAGAAAATAAAAATCCTCACAACTGGACAAATAACAATATCATGATAAATGGAGTAAAGAGTGAAGTAATCAAGAATTTCAATTTACTTGTTGTTAAGGGCCATTGAGTTAGTTCGACTCATAGGGACCTTATGTAGGGTTTTCAAGGAGCAACTGGTGGACTTGAACTTCCAACCTTGTAGTTTATAGTCCAATGCTGATCTTATAACACAACATTTTCAAGAAATTAAATAATTTATTACGTTGGGTAAATCTTCTGTAAATGACCTCTTTAAAGTGTTAAAGACCAAGGATGTCACTTTGAGGACATCCAGACCCAATCACTTTATATGCATATGAAAACTAGACAATAAATAAGGAATTACAGAGAAGAATTGGGTGAATTTCAAGAAGTTTGGTGATTTGAACCCACCCAGTGGCACGTGCAGGAAAGGCCTGGTGATATACTTCCTTAGAGATTACAACCAAAATAATCCTATGGTACAGTTCTACCTGTAACACAGGGGGGCTCCATGAATTGAAATCAACTTCAAATCAAAAGACAATGTGTATGTGTTTTTTGCCAACTGGACTGAACATACATGGTCAGGGACCAAGTTTATTTCTGCTTTTGATTATATCTTCATTGGAGCCCACCAGCTGCTCTTCTGCAGAAATATGAGGTTTCCTGCTACTGTAAAATTTACAGCCTCACATATCCTATACAGGGTCGCTGTGAGTTGGAACCAACTTGATAGCACTTAACAATAAAAGCAACATTATATGTACATCTCTACAGAAGTCCCTGAAACTGGAAAGAAATCTATAAATATCTACTGAATAAATGAATGAAATAGTAAATACTGAAGGTTTTAATAAATAAAGGCAGTACAGCTATGTCAAAAAATAAAATATATATATAGTATTATTCTGATAAGAAACCCAAAGAGCATTTGATTTCCAAATCAGAGTTCTCACTGTGTTTACTAGTAGCCTCACAAACAGGAAACAAGAATTTTTGAATTTTAATTAGAAGGGATTCCCATGTATATTTATTTCAACACTTTTATATATTTTATTGGCAATCAAAACTCATGATAAATGCAAATGTTTACCCACCATTTTGACCTAAGAGCCATTTAGAGTAGTGAATTACAAGTTGAGTATAAGCTCAAAGTCAGCAGTTTGCCTCTTATAGCCACTCTAAAGATGAAAGATTAGGCTTTCTTTCTGCTTCTGTACAGATTTACAGCCTCAGAAAACCTATACAATGGTGGTATAGGTCGGAATAGACTCCATGGCAAACAATCACCAACCATCATCTTCTTGACTTGGCAGTTAAGGTATGCTTAGCATTGATAATACTAATCATATGTAGTGAGAACTATTAATTGACAGGGAACTCTCTTCAACAATTTCACAAGTTTTCACCATCATCAACAATTCTCTTTTGAAAGGTCCTACTCTTGAAAGTCACACAATCTATAACTGTTTTTTCTTTATTTTGCTGCAACCAAGTTCATGCTTTGATTCAATATGTTGTTGTTGTTGTTAAGTGCCTACAAGTTTGTTCTGATTCATAGTGACCCAGTATACGGTTTCCAAGGAGTGGTTGGTGAGTTTGAACCACTAGCTTTAGGATTAGCAGTCTAGTAATAATCCTACATGCATTGTTAGGTACCATCAAGTCAGTTCTGACCCATAGCAACCCTGAATAGGGTTTTCTGGCTTTGACAGTGTTGACTATTCATAATGTTTTCAGTGACTAACTATTTAGAAGTAGTCCATCTCTCTTCCTTCGTAGTTAGTTTTCATATGGAAGCTGTGCTAAACCTGTCCACCAGTGGATGACCCTATTGATATTTAAAATATCTGTGACACAGTCTCCAGAATCACAGCAGCATGCAAGCCACTACAGTACATCAGGATTGGAGGAAGACTCATTAACAACCTGCGATATGCAGATGATACAACCTTGCTTGCTGAAAGTGAAGAGGACTTAAAACATTTACTTATGAAGATCAAAGATCACAGCCTTCGGTATGGATTACATC
>NW_006408553.1:11668396-11669898 GCF_000296735.1 Chrysochloris asiatica
GGTAGTGAGGTTGGCCCAGGATTGGACATTGTTTTGTTCTGCTGTGCATGGGATCGCTATGAGTCGGTTCCAACTCAATGGCATCTGACAACAACAACAACAACAGTACAACAAACTGACAGTCAAGTGGTTGGGGCTGAGTTTAGGGTTGTGCAAAATTTAAGGAGGAAGAGGAGCAAAACCTAAGTAATGTAAATAACCTTGTGATGCAATATTTATAACAATCAAAATGACTACAAGAAAAATCCATGATGAAGAAATACTAAAAATGTTAAGTAAGCACAGGTTTTATGATTATGTAATGCTTACAATGAGATTAACTCTTTTCATCAACCAGCAGTTTCCTGAAGTCATCCCCAGGGAAAGCAGCAATGAATTACAGATGCCCCAACTCTGTATGTCTAGAGTAGTCTCCAAACAGCAAAATGTAGGATGTGCCTGAAGTGCATTCAGAATCTTCCATATTCTGAACAACCAAACATCCTCTCCTGTGCCTTGCTCTGCTCAACTTTTCAGACTCAAAGTGGCAAGTATTCCTACTTTGCTTTCTTGAGTCCTGAGGCCACTTCAAGCACAATTTTTATTTCCCTTCCCAATCTAATTCATATTCCCCCTTCACCACCACCACCATGCCATGACAAATATGCCTATAACAAGGGCAACTGTTGGTGTTGCTATGTGCCGTGGAGTTGGTGTTGACTTATAGTGACCCTGTGCACAACAGAAGGGCAGAGTTGGTCCTGGGATGATCTCACATTTGTTGCTTTGCTTAAGCCTATTATTGTTGCTGCTGTGCCAATCAATCACATTGGGGGTTTTCTTTTTTGTCATGACCCTTCACTTTACTAGTATGATAGATATCCTTCTCCAGGGACTTGTTCTTCTTGACAATATATCTACAGTGTGAGAGATAAGTCTGGCCATCCTTTTTTCTAAGGAGCATTTTGTTTGTACTAAATTCCCTTGGGCTCCCAAGACATTTAGTCATATTCTGAAGATACTTTTCTATTCCTGGCCCCATTCCACAGACGTCACCGAGGAATATAAAAACATAATATAAGGAGTGATTGTCAGTGATGTTTGGAACGTTTTAAGTAAAACATTTATTCAGTTCTCTTTCGCCTCAAAACCCAAGCATGTTCTAGCAAAAACACTGTCATGCGATGGTTACATTGTTGTTGTTGTTAGGTGCCATCCAGTTGGTACCAGCTCATAGTGACCCTATGCACAGAATAACAAAACACTGCCCAATCCTGAGCCAACCTCCCTACTTTTGCCACAATTGAGTCCATAGATGCTGCCACTTGGCTGATCCATCTCATTGGGGGTCTTCCTCTTTTTCTCTGACCCTCCATTTTAAACAGCATGACATCCTTTTCCAGCGACTGTTCCCTCCTGACAATACGTCCAAAGTATGAGAAACGAAGCTTAGCCATCCTGGCCTCCAAGGAGCACTCTGGCTGCACTTCTTCCAAAACAGATCTATTGGTTCTTTTGGCAGT
>NW_006408553.1:11670667-11683301 GCF_000296735.1 Chrysochloris asiatica
GAAGAGAGCAAAAAGTCATTAAGAAGACAAGAAAGAAGAAAAAGGTCAAAATGGATGTCAGAGGAGACTCTGAAACTTGCTCTCCAGTGTAGAGAAGCTAAAGCAAATGGAAGAATTCAAGAGGTCCAAGAGCTGAATATAAAATTTCAAAGATCAGCTCGAGAAAATAAAACCAAAAACTATAATAAAATATGCAATGATTTAGAGTTGGATAACCAAAAGGGAAGAACATGGTCAGCATTTCTTAAGCTGGGGGAACTAAAGAAAAAATTCAAGCCTCGACTTTCATTATTGAAAGATTCTCTGGGCAAATTATTAAATGAGGCAGAGGGCATCAAGAAAAGATGGAAGAAATACACAGAGTCATTGTACCAAAAGGAAATGGTTAATGTTCAACCAATTCAAGAGGTACCATATGAACAAGAGCCAATGTCCTGGATAGAATGGGAGAAAGGTGTAGAATAAAACTCAAATTCCAAAAATGGTAAGATTGATAGAGCCTAGAGGAACCTCCAAGATTATATATCTGTGATTTCTTGAAATGGTTGAACATAGAACATTTCCTTTTGGAACAGTGACTGTAGTCTTTGCATCTTATTTGGATGCCTTCTGCATCATTCAATAATTTTCCCAGAATCCTTCAATAATTCAATTTGAGGCTTGATCTTTTTCTTAAGTTTCCTCAGCTTGGGAAATGCGGAACATGTTCTTCCCTTTTAGTTTTCTAACTCCAGTTCTTTGCAAATTTTGTTGTAATATTTGACTTTGTCTTCTTGAGCTGACTTGAAATTTTGTTTAGCTCTTGTAACTCCTCATTTCTTTCATTTGTTTTAGCATCTCTACACTAGACAGCAACTTTCAGAGTGTCTTCTGACATCCATTTTGCTCTTTGCCTTCTTTCTTGTCTTCGTAATGAACTTTTTGTTTTCTTCTTATATAGTATTCTTCATGTCATTCCACAGACCTTCTGGTCTTCGATCTTTAGGTGTTTAATGTATCAAATCTGCTCTTCAGATGATCTCTAAATTCAGGTGGGGTATATTCAAGGTCATATTTTCTCTCTTATGGACTTGTTTTCATTTTCTTCAGCTTCCATCTGAATTTGCATATGAGCAATTGATAGTCTGTCCCACAATTTGCCCCTGGCCTTATTTTGGCTAATCATATGGCACTTTCCCACTGTCTCTTTCCACAACTGTAATCAATTTGATTTCTGTGTATTCCTTCTGGTAAGATCCATGTGTATAGTCATCTTTCATGATGTTTAGAAAGGTATTTGAAATGAACAAGTCATTAGTTCTGAAAAATTCTATCATACATTCTCCAGCATCATTTCTATCATCAAGGCCATATTTTCCAACTACTGATTCTTCCTTTTTGTTTCCAACCTTTGCATTCTAATCACCAGTGATTATCATCAATACATCTTGATTGCATGTTTGATCAATGTCAGATTGAAGAAGTTGGTAGAATTCTTCAATTTCATCCTCACTGGCTTTAGTGGTTGGTACATAAACTTGAATAACTGTGGTATTAACTGGTCTTCCTGATTGTTGTTGTTAAGTGTCATCGAGTCGGTTCCGATGCATAGTGACCCTGTATAGGGTTTCTGAGGGGCAGCTGGTGAGCTTGAACTGCTGACCTTGCAGTTCAAACGGCTTTGCAGTCTGGCTCATTAACACACTGCGCCACACCAGGACTCTGGTCTTCTCTATAGGCACATGGATATTATCAGAACACAGACAACGCTGTACCTCATGACAGATCTTGATATGTTCTTTCTGACGATTAATGCAAAGCCATTTCTCTTCAATTTGTCATCCCCCCGGCCATAGTAAACCACGTGGTTGCCTGATCCAAAATGGCCAGTACCAGTCTATTTCAGTTCCCGAATGCCTAGGATATCGATGTTTATGTGTTCCATTTCATTTTTGACAATTTCTAATTTTGCCTAGATGCATGCTTTGTACATTCCATATTCCAATTATCAATGCACATTTGCTGTTTCTCTTCACTTTGAGTTGCGCCCCATCAGCAAATGATCCCAAGGGCGTTACTCCATTCGTGTCATCACAATCAGCTATACTTTGAGGAGGCAGCTCTTCCCCAGTTGTATTTTGAGTGCTTTCCAACCTGAGGGGCTCATCTTCCGTCACTGTATATGACAATTTTTCACTGCTATTCATAAGGTTTTCAGTGACTAAATATTCGGAAGTACTTCAATCTCTCCTTCTTCCTGTTGTGTCTTCGTCTGGAAGCTCATCTGAATCCTATCCACCATGGGTGACCCTGCTAGTATTTAAAATACCCGTGGTATAGCTTCCAGAATCATAGCAAAACACAAGCCACCATACTACAACATACTCACCAGCAAGTGGTGGAATTCCAACTCACAGCAACCCTATATGGGGTTTCTGAGGACGTAACTCTTCATAGGAGCAGAAATTTTTATTTTTCTCCTGTGGAGCTGCTTGGTTGGTCTAAGCTGTTGACCTTATGGTTAGCAGTGCAATGCTTATCCTACAGCACCAGTATATACAGGTTAAAACATAGTTTTATAATCACTCCAAGTCAGAATTTTCAATGGTGAAAAATCAGTGAATCACTGCCTGGGGTCAGAAATTAGTACTGAGATTCACCTCTTCACTAGGCAAAGTTAACTTAGGTCAAGTTGTGTATCCTCTTTAGGCCTCACATTATCAGTAAAGAAAAGCTGACATATCCATTTTCTGCCATCCATATCATCTGAAGTTCTGCATGATGATACTAAAGTTTTACATTCACCAAACTTCCTTTCTCTCATTTCTTGTAAGCAAAGTGATTGGCCTTCTATTAAGCATGCAGTCTTACATATATAGTCATGGACATTTACTCTTATAGAGCTCTTATTAACTTTTTCTACTTGACTCAAAATAAGTGCACACCTTTTTTACTTGGCTTAAGACTTCATTCTATACAACCTTGTTGTATAGAGACAACATCAGACTTATTGAACTATCATAATAGAAAATGCAATTTAAAGATACGGCAGAATCTAACGTGTGAGTAATGGCATCCTGGTATGACACTGTGGGTTAATGTGGACTGCAAAGTCAGTTTGAACCACAAAGTCAGCAGTTCAAGCTCAACAGTAACAAGTCAGAAACCCTAACTAGTGTTGCTATGGGTCGGACCCAACTCTACGCACTTAACAACTACAACAGTGTGTGGCTAAACATTTCAGGGGGACAGATAACCAACAAGTGAGATACATCAATTTACAGCACTTTTCATAGTAACTGTCCCTTAATGTAGAAATTGTACTGAGGATCACCCATCTTCTAAGAATAAAGGTGTTTTTTTTTTTTGTTTTTTTTTTAAGGCTACTGGAAGATATTTCCACCAATAGCATTTCTAAAATAATCAGTGCATCAAATTCCAAAATATGACATTGACCCAAAACATAAAATAATGCTTGTTTGTTATTGTTGTTAGATACCATCCAATCAGTTCTGACTCATAATGACCCTATGTACAAAAGAATGAAAGAAATACTGCCTGATCCTGCTTTGTGCTCATACTAGTTACCATGTTTGAGTTCATTGTTGTAGCCACTATGTAAATCTGTTTTATTAAGAGTCTTCCTCCTTTCTGACTCTCTAGTTTACAAAACATGATGTCCTTCCTCCAGGGACTGGTCCCTCCTGAAATCATGTCCAAAGTCCATGAGATGAAGTCTCACCATCCTCACTTCTATACAGCATTCTGCCTGTACTTCCAAGACAAATTTATTTCTCTTGCTGGTAGTCTATGTTATATTTAATATTCTTAATCAACACCAATATTTAAAGGTGTCAAGTCTGCTTCAGTCTTCCTTATTCACTGTCCAACTTTCGCAGGCAGATGAGGCAAATGAAAATATCATGGCTTGAGTCAGGTCTAGGCCCACCTTAGTCTTCAAAGTGACATCTTAGGTTTTTATATTATTTGTTTTGGGGTGGTTTTTTTTGGGTTTGGTTTTGGTTTTTTGTTTGTTTGTTTAACACTTTATGAGGTATTTTGTAGCAGATTTGCCCAATGCAATAAATACATTGTTTGGTTTCCTGACTGCTGTATCTGTGTCTTTGTTTTTGGTTTTCTTTTTATCATTTATTTTTTATTTTTTCTACTTTTCTTTCAATTTCCATACCCTCCCTCTTTTGCCTTTAATTTTTTTTTCTTTCCTTTCCTTTCCTCCATGTTCCCCCCACCTTTTTATCCTCCTATCTTTTCCCAGTCAGTGACCCTCCCAGCCATACCCACCACACCTGTTTCCCCACCCACTGGAAAGTGTCATGACCCACTTCAGTACCACTAGCTCAATATCAAATGACTGTTAACACCACCACCCTGTCCTCAACTGCTCTGAATGAGCAGTAATATGAGACCCATGCTATACTCCCACCTACTACAAAGCCATATGGAGGAAAGAATTGAACACCTCACACCATTGCCTGGATATATTAAAATAAAATCATGACAAAACAAACTAATATACAATCAACCAATTAATACAATAGCATCACAATATATCAGAGACAACAGACAACTTCAAATCACATAAAACATAGGATATGGTGGTTCAAACCAATGATTAATAATAGGGCCAGAAAATCTTCCTAATGAAGAAATTCTATTGGAACTACTTGATAAGGAACTCAGAAAATGTATATTTAGTTCCTTTCAACAGTTTAAGAGATAAAGAAAACAAAGGAAAAATTTCATAATTCAGGAAAATACAAAAATGATTGGAAAATTTATACTGTGCAAAAACCAGCAAATAGATTATAGGAGATTAATATTAAAGTTTCAGATACAGATGATACATTGGAAGGTAAAAAGAGAAGAACTGAATCATTAGAGTACAGAATTAATGAAATTGAAGACAAATCTCTTAAGACTAATCTGTTAGAAAAACAATCTGAAAAACAAAACAACAAAAGATGAAAACCTAAGAACTATATGGGACACCATCAAGGGGAATAATTTACATGTAAATGGAATTCCAAAACAGGAACAAAGAAAGGTACTGAGAATGAGATAAGGAAAAATGTGTTCAGTAAACTAAACAACCCAAAGAGGATAGAACCCAAAAGAAAACCACTAAGCCATATAATAATCAAATTCTCCAGAACCAAAGACAAGGAAAGAATCCTGGAAGCAACTAGGGAAAAACAAAAAATAACCTACAAATGAAAATCAATAAAACCAAGCACAGATTTCTCAACAGAAATAACAGAGGTAATGGAATAACATATATAAAATTCTGAGAAAAAAAAATGTCAACAAAGAATTATATACCAAACAAAATTATTTTACAAATACAATGGTGAAATAAGGACATTCCAGATAAACAGAAATTAACACACACACACACACACACACACACACACACACAAATTTATCAGAAAGCTAAAGGGAGTCCTTAGGACAGAGAAACAATAGCATGTAACAACTGGAGATTAGCATGCATGACAACATCACCAGAAATAATCTCAGATAAAGAAGTATCAAAAACAAAATTAACCAACAACAATGAAAATAGGGAGTCAGAGATATCAGTGTGTTAATGAAGACAACTACAAAGCAAAAATCATGGAATAAATTAACTTCCAAATAGAAAGGAAATCAAGATGAGATGAAGATAAGAATGAACTGCTTTAACTTTGCAATGATAGTAATAAATTACAGAGTAACCTCAAAAAAATTAATGAAACTTCTCACCAAAATAAAAGAATATCATCAAGTCTCAATAAAGATGAAAACAACAGCAATAAAGGAAAATATAAGAAAATCCATAACCAAAATGATTTCTTACACAGAAAAATATATGAAACAAAGATACTATCAATACTAAAAGAAAATTTTTTAAGCTCACAGTAAAACTGTGGTGGTAAATTTGTACCTATTAATAATAACACTGAATGTAAATGAATTAAATAGACCCATCAAGAGACAGTTGGTGTTGTTCTTAGGTGCCACTGAGTCATTTCTGACTTATAGAGACCAGTATAGGATTTCCTATCCGCCCAACTTGCAATTCAAACCGACTGTGCGGTCTAGTGCCTTATCCTGCAACATCACTCCAGGACTCCTAAGAGACAGTAGAAGAATGGATAAAAAACCATAAATATTTTGTCTATAAGATAACATATCATATACATAAACACAAATATAAGCTAAAAATCCAAGAATGGGAAAACCTACATCAATTCAAGCATATAGCAACCTAAAATGAGGAGTTGTTGTTATTGTTAGGTGCCATCAAGTCGGTACCGTCACATAGTGCACAACAGAACAAAACACTGCCCAGTCCTGAGCCAACCTCACAATTATTGCCACATTTGAACCCATGACTGTCACTTTGCCAAAAATAAGAAGGAATATTAATTTTTGATAAAACAGTCTTTAAGAGGTGTTTCAACAAAACAGATGTTGTTGTTGATAAGTGTTGTCAAGTCAGATCCTACTCACAGTGATCCTATATAGGGTTTCAAGGAGCAGCTGGTAGGTTTGAACCACTGACCTTGCACCTTGCAGTTATGTGTTTATCTTACATCATCACACCAGAACTCCACAAAAGAGATAAGGGACACTGCATAATTATTAAAGGTTCAATCCAAAAGAAGGATATAACCATAAGAAATATCTATGCACTTAATGAAAGAAACCCAAAATACATAAATCAAACTTTGTTGTTGTTGTTGTTAGGTACCATTAATCAGTTCTGATTCATAGCAATCATGTATAGGGTTTCTGAGAAGTGACTGGAGAGTTTGAAGCACCATCCTTGCAATTCAAACTGGTCTAGTGGTCCAGTGCTTATCCCACAGCACCACACCAGGAGTCCAAATCAAACATTAACAGAATTAAAAAGAGAAACAGGAAACTCTACAATAATAGTGGAATGTAACATACCAATTTCAATGAAGGACAAAAGAACTAGAAATAAACTCAACAAAGATAAAGAAGATCTAAGGAAGACAATCAACTACCTATAACCCATAGATAGATATACATAACACTCCACCCAACAATGGCAACAAAATGCACATTATTTTTCCGTGTATACAGAACATTTTCCAGAATAAGCCAAATATTAGGACATAAAGTAAGCCACAATAAATTTTAAAACATCAAAATACTACAAAACATCTTCTCATATCACAATGCTATAAAATTTGAAATCAACAATAGAAAGATCAAGGAAAAACAAATCATGTAAACTAAATAATATCTACTTGAAAAAATACTGAATGATACAAGGATTTTTCTTTATTTAATTCATGAACCAAATGAAATTGAAAACACAGCACACCAAAATCCTTGAAACATAGCAAATGCAGTGCTCAGGGGACAATTTATAGCAATAAATGCACACATCAAAAAAGAAGAAAAAACCAAAATTAGTATCTTAATCCAAACTCTCAAATTATTAGAAAAGAACAGCAACAAAAAGACTAAGAGTCACAAGAAGAAAGGAGATAAAAGTTTGAGCAAAAATAATGAAAAAACAGAATCAAGAATAAAAGTTGGGACTTCCAGTTTAGGCGATGGCAGCGAAAACCAGGTAGGGAACACTCCATTGTGAAGAGATGGGGATCCCATGAAGGAAGCGCTCATAGAACAACTCCAGAGCTCTGGATCTACCATAAGATCCAGGATGTCAGTTTCCCGCATTCACAAGTGAAACAATCATGATAATAAGGGAAATACTGTGAGTTAGGAATCTGGAGACAGGACTCCCTAAGTGGCCACACCTCCCTAGCAGAGTTTAGAGGGCAGTGCTACAGCTAGTCTGGCTCAGAAAACTGGTGGTGCTAAAAGCAGTGCAGAGACATTTGGGAAAAAAAAGAGGCACAGGAGACTATACATTTCTCCCTCTTTCTCCTTGTCCTGTCTTCATTACTCAGCCTGGACAACATCAGGTGGGATAGTTTTCCAACAGTACAGAGAGGGGGAGGTTGGTGGCGACTTATGACGTCACCCACAGAGACACAGCCCTAAAATTTTATACAGTGGGACCCTTGGCAGCTGTGCACATTGGAGTCAATTCCAAATTCAGGCAACCCTGTGCAGGGCTTCTGGGGCTGTGGATTTGTGCAGGAGCAGAGCACCTCGCCTTTCTCCTGCAGTGCAACTGATGGTTTCGAGCTGCTGACCTAGTGGTTCACAGCCCCATATGTGGCCGCTGCGCTATCTGAGCTCCCTGCACAGGACCCATAAAAAGCTACCTGAAAAACCCGAACATAAAAGGACTCAACCATCCCAAGAATTATGCTGTGCACATGAAGATATCTAACTGACCTTCAGAGACAAAAATAGTGGACAATCTCACTCCCATTAACTGCTCAATATCTACCTGCGGACCTCTACTGTAATAACTAGAGGAGGGGCCTGAGAGAATGGATACCCTCACCCACTGCTGGAGGCTTCTACCTTGTACACACACTGCCTGTGTAGCTTGTGACAGTTGACCACAGCTTCATTTCTGTTCCAAAGTGATGGTTTTAGTCTTTGCATTTATATAACTTCTGCTTTTGGTCCTTTTGACCACACATCTTTCTGAGAGGTGGGAGTTTTTTCTCCCAACATTACCCAAGAAGAGACAGCAACCGTGGCCATATAGCCAAGCTATAAGCATGCCCCATAATATTCCACCACTGAGATAAGAGCCAACAATACCTGCTAAGTATTACATGCAAAAAGGGAAGCCTATATCCCAATCATATTCAGCAGGAGACACCCGGGAAGCTTAATAACAAACAATAAACATTCACTTAAGCTTTAAAAAACAAAACAAAACAAAAAACATAACTATTGGAAATGATGACTTAAAAACAACAAACAATATCAAAACATGTCCAAAAACAGAAGAGAGTAGCTGAGACAAATGAGCTGGAGACAGATAAAGGCTTTCTAGAGGAAGAAGAGCAGGTTTTGAATATGCCTGAAAAACATTTCAGAAGAATGATATAGAAACAAATTCAAATGCTCCAAAAAGGGGTGGAAGAAAACAAGGAAGAAGTCGGGAAAGTATTACAGGAGCAATCAGATAAGATTGATAAATCATTGGAAACAATTGAAAACCTGCAAAAAGAGGTCCAGATGATTAATAATAAAATATCAGAAATGGACAATACACTGAAAGGGGAAAGGAGCAGAATAGAAGAGAAGGAAGCCAGAACTAGCGAGCTGGAAGACAAATCTCTCAATACTGCTAAGATAAAAGAGCAAGCTGAAAAAAGGATAAAGAAAAACATGAACAGAGTCTAAGATTCATGCTGGATAGCAAGAAGAGGAACAATTTAAGAATTATTGGCATTCTGGAACAGGAAGAAACAGAGAAGTCCACAGAGGAGATATTTGAAGAGCTTCTGGAAGAAAATTCCCCTCACATCTTGAAAGATGAGAAGATAAACATTCAAGAAGCTGAACATACCCTAGAAAAGATAGACCCCAAAAGAAAAGATAGACCCCAAAACATATCAAAATCAAGCTCTCCCAAATAAAAAGGAGAGAATACTAAAACTGGCCAGGAAGAAGAGAAACGTCACTTATAAAGGCAAGCAAATCAGATTAAGCTCTGACTATTCAGAACAAACCATGCAGGCAAGAAGGCAATGGGGAGACATATACAAAGCTCTACAAGAAAAAAACTGTCAACCAAGAATTGTCTATCCAGTAAAACTATCAACCAAATATGATGGTGTGATCAAGACATTCCATGATAAACAGAATCTGAGAGATTTTATCAAAATCAACATAGCACTTCAAAACATTCTAAAGGGAGCTCTGTGGACTGAAAACCAACAAGAACAGACAACAAACATAAATTGACAGGCGTGGCAACACCACCTAGAACTCAGTCAACAGACAGCAGAGTCCAGAACAGAACTACAACAACAAACTCAAAGGAGCAGGGAGGTCAACTGAAGATCAAAATTATGTCAAAGTCAAAGAAGGGAAAAACGTAGCAACAGAGACCCAGGTGGTGAGGATGTTAGATAAATTACAGGGTACAATAGATTCTCTTAAATGGAGAGAAAAGTTAGTAGACTACAAGGTAACCCCAAAGAAAGTTAATACTTCACAACTTACCATGAAACTGAACTTTCAAGCAGAACATGAAAACTAAAAAGAAAAATTAAACCCAAACACAAGAAGGAATGCAGAACAAAAGAACAAACAGTACTACCAAAAAAGTAACATAATGGCAGCAATTAATTCATATCTATCAATAATTACATTAAATGTCAATGGATTGAATACATCAGTGAAGAGAGAGAAAGTGGCAGAATGGATAAGAAAACAAGACCCTTCAATATGCTGACTGCAAGAGACATGCCTTACACACAAAGACAAAAACAGACTAAAAATTAAAGTTTGGAAAAAAATTTACCAAGCTAACTGCAAACATAAACAAGCAGGAATGGCAATACTAATCTCCGACAAAGTGAACTTTAAGATAAAAACCAGCATAAGAGACAAAGAAGGACACTATATATGATCAAAGGGTCAAGTGAGCAAGACGACATAACCATAATAAATATCTACGCTTCCAATGAAAAAGCATCAAGATACATGAAGCAAACCTTACTAGAATGGAAGAAAGAAATAGATAAATCTACAATTATAGTGGGAGATTTTAACATACCACTCTCGAAAACGGACGAACAACCAGAAATAAACTCGACAAAGTTACAAAGGAATTAACAACACAATCAACCAACTTGACCTCATAGACATATACAGAGCATTCAATCCAACAACAGCAAAATATACATTTTTCTCCAGTGCGCATGGAACATTTTCCAGAATTGACCATGTGCTAGGTCACAAAGCAAGAACTCCATAAATTTACAAACATCAAAATTTTACAGAGCATCTTCTCAGACCACAAAGCCATAAAACTAGAAATCAACAATAAGAAGACCAAGGCAATAGAGTCGAATACATGGAAACTGAACAACATCTTGCTGAAAAGCGACTGGGTAAAAGAAAAAATTAAACATGATTCTCAAAGTTTCTAGAAACAAATGACAATGAAAACAAAACACACCAAAATGTTTGGGACACAGTGAAAGCAGTGCTGAGAGGACAACTTATGTGATTAATGCTCACAACCAAAAAGAGGAAAGAAGCAAAATTAACACATTACCACAGCATCTGCAACAATTAGAAGCAGACTAGCATAAGGAACCTATAGTCACCAAAAGAAAGGAAATAATAAAGATAAGAGCAGGAATAAACGAGATGGAAAACCGAAAAACTATAGAAAGAATCAACAGGACAAGAAGCTGGTTCCTTGAAAGGATTAAAAAAATTGACCATTGGCAAAACTAACACAAGAAAAGTGAGAGAGGACACAAATAACTTGCATTAGAAACCACACGGGTGATGTCACAATGAAACCAAACGAAATCCAAAGGATAATAAAAGAATACTATGAAGAGATGTACTCCAACAAATTTGAAAACTTAGAAGAGATGGATATATTTCTAGAAAAAGATGACCTACCCAAACTTACTCAGAATGGAGTAGAAAACTTGAACAAACACATAACAAAAGAAGAAATTGATCAGGTCATCAAAAAACTCCCAACCAAAAGAAGTCCAGGTCCAGATGGCTTCATGAGTGAGTTCTACCAAGCATTCAGGGAAGAACTGTCACCAATTCAACTAAAATTATTCCAGAATATAAAAGAGGACAAAAAATTCCCTAATACTTTTTATGAAGCAAGCATAATCCTCATACCAAAACTAGTGAAAGACATCACTAAAAAAGAAAACTCTAGACCAATATCCCTCATGAACATAGATGCAAAAATTTTCAACAAAATCTTAGCCAAGAGAATCCAACAGCACATCAAAAATATAATACATGATGATCAAGTGGGTTTCATTAAAGGGATGCAAGGATAGTTCAACATCAGAAAAACCCATCAGCACAATCCATCATAAAAATAAGTAAAAGGAAAAGAACCACATGATCATATCAATTGATGCAGAAAAGTCATTTGACAAAATCCAATATCCATTCCTGATAAAAACACTCAACAAAGTAGGAATTGAAGGGAAATTCCTCAACATAATCAAGAGAATATATACAAAACCAAGAGCATACATCACGCTCAATGGAGAGAAACCAAAAGCCTTCCTTCTGTGAACAGGAACCAGACAATGATGCCCTCTATCACCACTCCTATTAAATATTGTTCTGGAAGTTTTAGTCAGAGCTATACAGCATGATAGAGAAATTAAAGGCATCCAAATTGGCAAAAAGGAAGTAAAACTCTCTTTTTGCAGACAATATGAGCCTATACATAGAAAACCTCAACGACCGAGTAAAAAAACCACTAGACATCATCAGAAGATTCAACAATTTGGCAGAGTATAATAAGATCAACATACAAAAATCAGTTGGATTTCTCTATTGCAACAATGATAGGACACCGAAAAGGACATAAGGCAAACAATTTAGAAATAAACATAACCAGAGAAACAAAGGGCTTATAGCCAGGATGGCTAAACTTCGTCTCTCCTACTTTGGACATATTGTCCGGAGGAAACAATCGCTGGAGAATGATGTCATGCTGGGTAGGGTGGAGGGTCAG
>NW_006408553.1:11684337-11690876 GCF_000296735.1 Chrysochloris asiatica
TTAACTGATGGTATATGGAGGGGATAATAATCAATGTAATGAATCA
This sequence comes from Chrysochloris asiatica, assembly GCF_000296735.1. Taxonomy (NCBI): domain Eukaryota; kingdom Metazoa; phylum Chordata; class Mammalia; order Afrosoricida; family Chrysochloridae; genus Chrysochloris; species Chrysochloris asiatica. The sequence continues at coordinate 11,684,384 of NW_006408553.1, forward strand.
AGCTATATGAATGGTTGAATGTGAAGCTGATGATGTGCCCTGTAAACTTTCACTCAATCCAAAATAAAAACATTTATTAAAAAAAAAAGAAAGTGGGAAGGGAGTAGAGATCAGAGGGACCCACTAGCACCAAGAAAAGAAAAGCCAGGAGCAGAACACATCCTTCGGATACAGGGTCCCTTCACTGGGAACCTTCAAGAACTAGGTGAAGGTTTGATACCAAGACAAATAGAGATCTCCAAGAGACACCAGGCCCACAGATATTGAAAGGAGATAAGGAGTATTCTCCATAGCCAACAGAGAAAGGAATCCTTTTTCGGTTTTCTAACTCCAGATATTTTGCACATTTCATTATAACACTTGTCTTTGGCTTCTCAAGTTGCCCGTTGAAATTTTCTGCTCAGCTCTTTTACTTTGTCATTTTTACCATTTGCTTTAGCATCTCTACCCTCAGTGCTCTGAATTTGGACTTCTAGCCACCTAAGCTGTGAGAGAATAAATTTGTTAAAATCAAAAAAAAAAGAAACCAAAAGAGACCTACAGAAGTGAAAGAACATACATGTTTCTGTATGGGAAGACTCAACATAGTGAAAATGTCAGTACTTCTCAAAGCAATTTACACATACAATGCAATCCCAATCCAGATTCTAACAACACTCTTCAAAGAGATAGAAAAGATAATTACTAACTTTATATGGAAAGGAAAGAGACCCATGATAAGTAAAGCACTGCTTACAAAGAAGAACAAGGTTGGAAGTCCCTCATGCCCCGATTTCAAAATTTACTACATGGCTACAGTGGTCAAAACAGCCTGGTACTGGTATAATGAAAGATACATTGATCAACGGAACAGACTAGAGAATGCAGAAATTAACCCAACCACATACAACCAAATGATTTTCAACAGAGTGCCTAGGCATATTGCATGGGGAGGAGGCAGTCTCTTTAACAAATAATGCTGGCAGAACTAGAAAGTGATATGCAAAAGACTGAAACAAGACCTTTACCTCATGCCCTATACAAAAACAAACTCAGCATGGATTAAAGTTCTCAATGTGAATCCCAAAATTATGAAGGTCATCAATGAAAAAATAGGGACAAATGTGAGGTCACTAATTTAGGGCATACACAGACTACCAAACATTTTGAAAACTACACAAACAAAAGTAGACAAAATAGATGAGTGGGACATACTAAAAATTAAAAACTATGTGCATCAAAAGACTTCACCAAAAGAGTAAAAAAAGGAACCCACATAATGGGAAAAAATCTTTTGCAACAACACTTCAGATAAGGGACTCATTTCTAAAATATACAGGAAACTACAACACCTCTACAAGAAAAAGACAAATAACCCAATTAAGAAATGGGCACTGGACATGAACAGACACTTCAACAAGGAGATGTGAGCAACCAACAAACATATGAAGAAATGTCCACAATCAGTAGCCATCAGAGAAATGCAATTCAAAACAACAATGAGATATCATCTCACACCAGCAATAACAGCAAAAATCAAAAAAGCAGAAGACAACAAATGCTGGCAAGGGAGTGGAAAGACGGGGACCCTCCTACACTGTTGATGGGAATGCAAAATGTTCCAACCACTCTGGAAAGCAATATGGCGCTTCTTCAGAAGGTTGGGGATAGACATACCTTATAATCCAGCAATTCCCCTACTTGGTATTTACCCACAAGAAATACGAGCCATAACACAAGTAGATATATGCACACCAATGTTCATATCAGCACTATTTACAATAGTAAATAAATGGAGACAACCAAAATGCCCATCAATTGAAGCATGGATAAACAAACTGTGGTACATGCACACAATGGAATATTACACTACCTTGAAGAATAACAAGGAAGCTACAAGCCATTGTATAACATGGATGAACCTTGAGGACATTATGCTGAGTGAAATTATTCAGTCACAAAAGGAGAAATACTGTGTAAGACCATTATTGTTAAAGACTAAGGAAAACAACCCACCCAAAAGGGTTGGAAAATCTATATATATAAGTTCTGATCACCAGTATGCATGTGATGAGAGGTGGAAAGGGATGGAGGGGAAGAAAGAACACATGGTAGGGAATAGACACAGGAGAGCTGGGAGTTGGGCGGGGGGTTGGCAATACATAAGAAATGGGAGGAAAGAAAAGAAGAACAAGGTGGACGGGAGAATGGTTGGGCAGGCTCGCATGGGCTAGGTGGGACAGAGGTATATGATGATGTATGTACAACCTTGGAGTAAGAGGGCTTCAGAATACAGGGATTAAGGCATGGCTTTAAAGGGGAAAAGAGGTGAATAATGTTAGGATGTTTGGCTGTCTTTTGAATCTTAGTCTCCCTTGCTTTCCATTGTGAAATAGACACTTGGGGGGTGGAGAGAGCCAGAAACATCACAATAGAAAACATGTAAACCTCTCTTCAGCCTATAACTGACTGGAATACCTTGGGGTTAGGGATGGAAACTACCCAGACCCAAAATGGTGTGGGTGACTATAAAGGCAAGAAGTGACTGGCTTGCAAGCTTTCAAGAGGGAGCCTAGTTCGAGACGGGGCAGGGATAGGCAGAACCTCCACTGAATGATTTCCAAACTGTTGGGACCGGGCTGAAGAAAGGAAATGGGGATAAGACTCTTGTGGTGTTAAAGACTAAGGTATTCACAATAGTGAATACCTGCCACCAGGACTAACTGTGAGGGTTGGAAATGTAGAGGCAGATTGTTTTTTCTCTCGGCAAAGGGAGGAGATTGATTGATTTTGCAGCCCAGGAGCGCAGGTCCCTGGGACCATAAAGTGAGAAGAGCGGAAAATGTGACCCTACCCAGAGAGGCAGTGAGGCCAGCCAGGCGTGGAGACAGAGGTGATGGCGTGGACAGATGGAGTGGCTGGGGACATGGGACTCAGGGAGGGAGAGGAGCTGTTTGCTGACAGCCAGGGTGGGGGATGGGGGGGCAAGCCTGTGGGGTGTATCCTTTGGTTATTTGATGATTCATGGAGGGGATTGTAACCATTGCAATGAAATGAAATATGATTGGATGAATGTGGAGCTGAAGTGGGACAGAGGCAAATAATGATGTATGCACAACCTTGGAACAACAGGACTGTGGGAAACAGAGATTGAGACATGGTTTGAATGGGGAAAAGGGGTAAAATAATGTTAAGCCACTTGACTGTCTTTTGAATCTTGGTTATCCTGGTGTACCATTATAAAATAGACACTGGAGGGGAAGAGAAAAGAATAGCCAGAAATATCACCATAGAAAGCTTGTAAGTCCATCTTCTGCCAAGAACTGACTGAAATACCAAAAATGGGGCTACAACGTGCCCAGTGAAGGAGGATTCCTGCTGAGCATCTACATTACACAAGACCATAGGTGGAATCCTGAACAGCATCCAGAATCTTCTGAGGGAAAAGTTCCACTTGAAATGACAAGCAGACCATCCTGGAGCGGCCAGAAGAATAGAAGATACTTCCTGAAAGAAAGACTGACAGGAAAAACACAAAACAATATAAGCAGACCAACTGATTACTACAAGAACAAACAAGTGGCTCACCCAGGAGACATCAAAGCAAGTGCTTGGGTCCCCCTCAGGGCAAACCCCCTTCTAAGACTAAGACTCAATGTGAATACAAACTCTGATTGGTGACTATATTAGTCACCAATAAAGGGAAGTGAGGGAAAAACTTCAATGAAGCTGTGAGCTCAGCCCTATAATGCTCAACAGACTCCTGTGAACCGGGATGGAGACCTGGTTTGCCAGCAGTGTGACAAGTCCAGGGTACTCTTGGACCCAGAGTCACTGACATAGCCACAAAGGACTAGAGTAGAGAGTGAAGCATCCAGCTGATAAGAAGAGAGGGCACATGCATAAGTACACCCACACTTGCAGATAATACCCACTTGACCTGGCTTCAACGACTGGATGATCAGAGCTCAACCAGAAGAAGAAAGAAGAGGGAAAAAAGAATAATCTGATACAATTTGATGAACTTGACATACATCTATGGAAGCAGTAGCTCAAAAGAGGGAACAAATCTTCACAGTGAGGATCATTCCCACCCCTCTGCACACGAAGAGGACAGGGATGGGTAATTTGGACATTGGCTACCCAGAATGGGGGGGGCTACAGAGGCAAGAAGTGATTGGCTTACAATCTTTCAAGAGGGAGCCTAGCTCCAGAGGGCGCAGAGTAATGTAGAATCTCCACTGAGTAGTATCCATTCTGTATAGTCAGGGCTCATGAAAGGATATGTGGATAGGTCTCTTGTGATACAATAGTGAATAATTGTTATCAGGACTGATTGAAAGGGTTAGAAATGTAAAGGTAGACATTTTGTGGCAAAGGGATGGGCGTGATTAACTCTGCAGTCTAGGAGCAGAGGTCCCTGGGACCATCAAGGGTGAAGAGCAGAGAACGGGACCCTACTCAAAGAAGCAGTGATGCCAAGGATGGAGGTCGAGACGATGAAATGGGGAGATGGAGCGGCTGGAGACTTTGGATCCAGAAACAAAGAGGGGCTGTGTGCAGACGACTGGGGGGCAGGCTTGCGGGGTACTGGTGGATGATTAATGGAGGGGATTGTAACCATAGCAAGGAAATGATATACAACGGATAAACATGAAGCTAATATCCTCCCATGTAAATTATCACATAATTCACAATAAAGCAGTTTAAAAAATGGCATAGCGATAACAACAACAAAATAAGAAGAAATGTTTTTTTGAAAGGATTAATAAAACGAACAAACTCTGGAAACTCAAAGAGAAAGATACAAATAACATGAATATGAAATAAAATAATTGATGTCACAACTGAACCAAGTGAAATAAGAGAAACTATGAAAAACTATACTCCAACACACTTTATAACCTCAAAGAAAGCATACTTTTCTAGAAACATATTATTTAACAAACTGAAACAATATGAGGTAGAAAATTTGAACACAACCTTCACAAAGGAAGTAACTGAACAGGTCATTAAAAAGACAACTCCCAACAACAACAAAAAAGAAAGTCTTGGCTGAGTGGGCTTCACTAACGAATCTATCAAACATTCGGAGGAAAGCTAACACCAGTTGTACTTAAGCTATTCTATAATATAGAAAAGCATAGACTACTCCCAACTTCATTTTATGAGGGAAGTATAATACTAACACAAAAATTAAGAAAAGACATCACTAAAAAGATAATTCTAGACAAATACCCACATGGACATAGATGAAAAAATTCTCAACAAAGTCCTAGCTAACAGAATCCAAACACATTTCAAAAAATACATGAGGAGAACAAACAAGATGGTGGATCGGGTGGACACGTAGTAAAGAGCTCTGCCAAAAACACACAGAATGCCCGACCAAGCAGTCTCAGGGGACGGTCCCAGAACTCTGAACCACATATAAAGGAATATTTAGAAGGTTGGAAGGCTCAGAGCTGGGGGAGTTTGTGGCAGAAGCAAGAAATCTATTGCTTTCTAGTCCGGAACACTCGGCTGCTCCAGGAACTGCCATGTTTGGTGACATCAATTGGGGGAAGGATCAGAGTGGCCATAGATGCCTAGCAGAACCGCTGAGATAAAGCTGTTGATACTCTTTTCTTTTGGTATCTGTTCTTTGGTCCCTTGCTGTCTGTGTACTTCCAATCTGGTGACTATAGGGGTGCCGGAGCTAGTGGGCAACCCAGCCCCACCCATGAAGGGTTCTACTACACATGCGTACAGATCTCCTCAAAATTTAAACAGACAGTTTCCAATTAAAACCAAACTGCCACAGCCAGCCCTGAACTGTTTCCAACTAGAAAAAAGGCCTGAATGGGGATTGTGGAGCGGGACAAGCAGAAAAAAGAGGAAATAGGACAAAAATTAAATCCTAACTTATGTCAAAACAACCAACAGTGGTATCTTGAAACTTCTCAGGAAGAAGCGTGAAAACGGAAGCTCATTTCCTGATCACATCTACCTGGAGGCATTCAGAAAGCATAAAAAATACCAAAATATATGCCCATCTAAGTATTAAGCCCACATATAACCCCTGAAGATGCCCAAAAAACAGAAGCAGATGACCATATCTGCACATGTCCAGAAACGAGATAAATTGACTGAGGCAAATGAGCTGCAAGTAGACCTACACTCCAAACCAGAAGATGGGCAGGCTTTGAAAATGCCTGAGAAGGAATTCCTAAAAATGATTATGTTGTTGTCAGGTGCCATCGAGTCGGAACCGACTCATGGCGGCCCCATACACAGCAGAACGAAACGATGTCTGATCCTGGGCCAACCTCACTACTGCTGCCACACTTGATGCCATCAATGATGCTACCTGGCTGATCCATCTCGTTGGGGTCTTCCTCTTTTTCTCTGACCCTCCATCTTACCCAGTATGACATCCTTCTCCAGCGACTGGTCCCTCCTGACAATATGTCCAAAGTATGAGAGACAGAGCTTAGCCATCCTGGCCTCCAAGGAGCACTCTGGCTGCACTTCT
>NW_006408553.1:11694751-11696262 GCF_000296735.1 Chrysochloris asiatica
ATAAGCAAAACAAAAGAATCACATGTTTTTATCAATTAATGTAGAAAAGGCATTTTACAAAATCCAATGCGCATTCTTAATAAAAAATGCTAAAAAAAAAAAAAAACGGATAGGCGTGAAATTCCTCAACATAATTTTTGGCATATACCAAACACACACACACACACACACAGAAATAATGAAATAATGAAAAACATTAGTCTCAATGGAGACAAACTGATAGCATTCCCCTGTGAACAGGAACCCGACGATGATGCTTTTGTACCACCACTTCTATTCAATATTATATTGGAAGGCCTAGTTAGAGCAATAAGGCAAGAAAGGAAATAAACGGCATCCTACACTGTAATGCTGGTGTAGTGTTGTAGGATAAATACTGGACTGATAACCACATGGTTGGCAGTTCAACCTATAAGCCCACCCTCGGAAACAGGGTGGTTATGAGTAAAATCAGACTCGATGGCACTTAGCAACAACACTCTGGACACAGCCCAATTGTTTATTAGCCCAATTTTCTTTAACTAAAATCCTCTTAAATCATTTAAGTCTACACTAAATTCCTCACTCCCCAAATCTATATAATCATCTGAGAAGTTGTATTTCTACTTGAGTTTTATTCCTTATGTGAAATAAATTTTTTCTGTAAATTCAGAGGTTTTTGTTTGCTTTTTTGTTCAGAATTAAGAGAGATGTGATTTCCTTTAACATTACTATACACTAGAAATCCTGGTGTGGCACTGTTGGATAAGCACTGGACTGTTAACCACAACGTCATCAGCCACTCCTAGAAAAACCTATATAGCATCATTGCGGGTCAGAGCTGACTCAACAGCACTTAACAACAACAACAAAATACCGTAGGCAAGTTTCACTCATTAATAAGTTATGTTTACCTTTTTATCCTATCAAGCTAAAATCAGAATTGAGATACTAAGAAAAAAAAAAGTATAGTCATTACCTCCTCCAATTAATGCCTGGCACTGCCTGTCAAATGATCGGCATTTTCCTTGATAACAGAAAGCATCACCTGAGTCACAATACTGTCCATTGCGTGCGAAAGTGTCAGGCACACAACTTCCAGAAGTACCATTACAATATTCAGTAAAATCACATTCTTTATCAACCGATGGCCTGCATACTACATCAGCTGGTTTTATCTAGGAGGGAAACGAAAATAAGAAAAGATCACATATCAGTAATACTTATGTTTTCTTTTTTGAGATACTAAATTGGCATCTGTTTTCTCTAAGTTGCTAACAGCAATAAGAAAATTAAGCCTTATTGTTAACTACTTAGAGATTTGTTGTTGTTGTTAGGTGCCATTGAGTCGGTACCAACTCATAGTGACCCCATGCACTGCAGAACGAAACAATATCCGATCCTGGGCCAACCTCACTACCGCTGGTACACTTGAGTCCATCAATGCTGCCACCTGGCCCAATCCATCTCATTGGGAATCTTCCTCTTTTTCTCTGACCCTCCATCTTACCAAGCATGATATCCTTCTCCAA
>NW_006408553.1:11697862-11704216 GCF_000296735.1 Chrysochloris asiatica
TTTTCTGTTCAGCTCTCGGACCTCCTCATTTCTTCCATTTGCTTCTCTACACTGGAGAGCAAATTTCAGAGTCTCTTCTGATATCCATTTTGACCTTTTCCTTCTTTCTTGTCTTCTTAATGACTTTTTGCTCTCTTCATGTATGATGTTCTTGATGTCATCCCACAACTCTTCTAAATAAAGGAATATTTAGAAGATTGGAAGGCTTACAGCTAGGGGAATTTGTAGGAGAATCACAAAATCCATTGCTTTCCAATTCAAAATGCTCAGCTATTCTTGGAGCCACCATCTTGGGAGAGAACATGTGGGGGAAGGATCAGAACAATCATGAACGCCTGACAGATCCGAGGAGATACAGGTGTGGACATTCTTTTTTTGGTATCTGTCTATTGTTCATTGGTCTCTTGCTGACTGCACTCCTCCATTTTGGTAAATAGAGGGGATACCTGAGCGATTGGATACCCCACACCCACCCCTTGAGGGTTCTACTACACATTTGCACAGATCTCATAGAAATTTAAAGTGACAATTTCAACATACAACCAAACAGCCACCACTCATCTGTCTGTCATACTGTGGTGGCTTGTGAGTTGCTGTGATTCTGAGGGCTATGCCACTGGTATTTTAAATAACCAGCAGGGTCACCCATGGTGGACAGGTTTCAGATATGCTACCACACAAAGACAGACTAGGAAGAAAGAGTGACGAAAGACTGCCAAATCTTTAGTCACTGAAAACCTTATGAATAGCAGAAAAACACTAGCCATTAGAGAGATGCAAATCAAAACAACAATGATATATCATCTCACACCAACAATAACACCAAAGATCAAAAAAGTAGAGGACAAGAAATGCTGGCAGGGATGTGGAGAGACTGGGATGCTCCTGCATTGCTGGTGGGACTGCAAAATGGTCCAACCTCTCTGGACAGCAATACGGCGCTTCCTCAGAAGTTTGTGAATAGAAATACCTTATGATCCAGCAATTCCTATACTTGGTATTTACCCACAAGAAATACAATCTACAACACGAGAAGATATATGCATACCAATGTTCATAGCAGCACTATTTACAATAGCAAAAAGATGGAGACAACCAAAGTGACCATCAACTGAATAAAGGATAAACTGTGGTACATACATACAATGGAACACTACACTACCTTGAAAAATAACAAGGATGCTGCAAGCCACCACATAACATGGATGAACATTGAGGACATTATGTTAAGTGAAATTAGTCACAAAAGGAGAAATAGTGCATAGGACCACTACTGTAAAAGACTAAGAAAAAGAACCCATACTAACAGGAAGGTGTGTTTTTCACTGGTTGCTGGGATGTGGGGGTAGGGTGAGGGGAGGGAGATGAAGGTGGAGCACAGGGCAGGGAATCAACACAGGATAGTCTGAGTGCTGGGATGGGGGGCAATATACAAGAATGGAGAGGGGAATGGAAACAAAGCAGATGGGAGAACAATTAGGCAGGTTTACATGGGCTAAGTGTGACAGAGGTAAATAATGATGTATGCACAACCTTGGAACAACAGGGTTCTGAGATACAGAGATTGAGACATGGAGAAAAGGGGGGAATAATGTGAAGATGCTTGGCTGTCTTTTGAATCTTGGTTTTCCTTGCATACCATTATAAAATAGACACTGGAGAAGGAGAGAGAGGAATTGCCAGAAACAGCACCATAGAAAGCTTGTAACCGTCTTCTGCCTGTAACTGATTGGAATATCTAAAATGGGGCTACAATGTGCCCAGTGAAGGAGGCTTCCTGTGGAGCCTCTGCATTACATAAGACTATATAGGTGGAAGCCTGAACCACATCCAGATCTTCAGAGATGGGAAATTTACACTTAAAAGGACGGGCAGACCAGCCTGGAGTGGCTAGAAGAACAGAAGATACTTCTGGAAAGAAAGACCTACAGGAAAAATACAAAACAATATAGGCAGATTGACTTTTACTATAAGAACAACCAAGATGCTTGCCCAGGAGACATCAAGGCAAGTGGTTGGGTCCCCTCAGTGCAAACCCATTCCAAGACAAAGACTCAATGGGAATACACGCTCTGATTGGTGACCACATTCGTCACCGATAAGGGGAAGTGAGGGAAAAAAAGCAATGAAGCTGCAAGCTAAGCCCTACAACGTTCAAATGAACTCAGGTGGAGACCTGGTTTGCCAGCAGTGTGGCAAGACCTGGGGACTCTTGGGCCCAGAGTCAGTGACATAACCACAGAGGACTACAGTGGTCAGTGAAGTGTCCAGCAGATAAGAAGAGAGGGCATATGCACAAGAACACCCACACTTGCAGATAATACCCACTTGACCTGGTTTCAGTGACTGGATGATCAGAGCTCAACCAGAAGAAGAAAGAAGAGGAAAAAAAAAGAGTCATCTGATACAATTTGATGAACTTGACCTACACCTATGGATGCAGTAGCTCAAAAGAGGGAACAAATGTTTACAGTGAGGATAATTCCCACCCCTTCCATATACAGAGTAGACAGCGATGGGCAACTTGGACATTGGCTACCCAAAATGGTGGGCTACAAAGGCAAGAAGTCATTGGCTTACAAGCTTTCAAGAGGGAACCTAGATGCAGAGGGCATGAAGGAAGGTGGAATCTCCACTGAGTAGTATCCAATCTGTCTAGGTGGGGCTGATGAAATGAAATTCAGATAGGTCTCTTGTGATACAATAGTGAATAATTGTTTTCAGGACTGATTGTGAGGGTTGGAAATGTAAAGGTAGATATTTTGTAGGAAGGAGGAAAGTGATTAACTTTTCATTCTAGGTGCGGAGATCCCTGGGACCAACAAGGGAATGATCAGAGCAGCCATGGACACCTGTCAGAACCACGGAGTTACAGGTGTGGACGTTCTTTTTTTTTTTGTCTTTCGCTTTCTGCGCACCTCCATTCTGGTAACTAGATGGGTGAGTGGTGCCTGAGTGAGTGGACTCCCCACCCTCAACCCTAATCCTAGAGGTTTCTATTATGCATGCACACAGATCTCCTCAAAATGTAAAGGGACAGTTTCCAATTAAAACCAACTAGCAGCACAAAATGGCCACAACCGGCCCTGAACTGTTTATCATTATGAAAAAGGTCTAAATTGGGGTTGTAGAGTAGGGCAAGCAGACTAAAAAGGAAATAGGCTGAAAATTAAATCCTGAGTTACATTATAATGACCAACAGTGGAATCATGAAATTTTCAGGAAGAGTGAAAAGGGAAGCCTATCTCCTGATCACATGTACCTGGAGGCAATCAGAAAGCATTAAAAAATACCAAAACAAACACCCATCTAAGTATTAAGGCCATAGCTAACTACTGCATATGCCCCCCCCCAAAAAAAAAAATACAGAAACAGATGATCATATCAGCACATGTCCAGAAATGACTCAAAGTGACTGAGAAAAAATGAACTGGAGGTAGACGGACACTCCATACTGGCAGATGTGCAGGCTTTAGAAATATCTAAGAAAGAATTCAGAAAAATGATTATAAAATACTTCAAAACACTATACAATGGAGTTGAAAAAAATAAGGAAGAAGTCAGGAAAGCACTACAGGAACAATCAAATAAGGTAGGTACAGGATTGGAAACAATTCAAAACCCACAGAAATGGACAATACACTGAAAGGGTAAAGGAGTAGAAATGAAGAGATGGAAGCCAGAATTGTGAGCTTGAAGAAAAATCTCTCACTACTACTAAGATAGAAGAACAAGCAGAAAAACAGGATTAAAAAAAAAAAAAAATCAAAGAAGGTCTAAGATTCATGTTGGACAAAATGAAGAGGAATAACTTAAGAATGATCAGCATTCGATAACAGGAAGAATCACGCAAGTCCACAAAGGAGATAATTGCAGAACTTCTGGGAGAAAATTTCCTTAACATCCTGAAAAGCAAAAAGGTAAGCATTCAAGAAGCTCAATGAACCCCAGGAAGGATACGACCTAAAAGACAATCACCAAGACATAAAATAATCAAGCTCTCCAAAATCAAAGATAAGGATAGAATCCTGAAAGCAGCTAAGGAAAAGATAAGTGTAACATACAAAGGCAAGCAAATCAGATTAAGTTCGGATCTCTCAACAGAAACCATGCAGGCAAGAAGGCAATGGGGAAACATATATGAAACCCTGAAAGGAAAAAAAACTGCCAACCAAGAATCCTCTACCCAGCAAATCTGTCAATCAACTACAAAGTTGTAATCGAAACATTCCAGAATAAACAGAAGCTAAGGGATTTTGCCTAAGCCAACCCTGTGCTGCAAAACATCCTAAAGGGAGTTCTGTGGGCTGAGAATCAATACGAACAGACAACAACCAGAGAATGACTTACATGGCAGCATCACTCAGAACTCAATTGACAATTTGAAGAGTTGAGAATATAATAAATCTATAATAAAAAATTCAGATGATCTGGGAGGTCAATCTATGATCAAAACAAGTACAATGTGAAAGAAGGTAAACACAGAGGAACAGAGATACAAGTGGTGAGAAGTTCAGGTAGATTACAGGATAAAATAGACTGTCTTAAATGGAGGGAAAAGTTAATGGAATATAAAGTAACCATATCAGTGGGGTTGGGGTGGGGGGTTTAGGAAGGGAGGTGACGATAGAGCACAGGGTAAGGGCAGACATATCATAGTTCAGGTGTTGGGGAGCACAATACAAGAAGGGGGAGGAGGTGGAAGAACAAGGTAGATAGGGGAACACTGAGACAAGTTTGCTTAGGCTAATTGTCACAGAAGTAAATAGTGAATCATGCTCAACTTTGGAACAACAGGGCTCTGTGATACAGGCATCTAGACTAGCTTGAAGAGGGGAAATAGTACTAAGATGCTTGACTGTCTTATGAATATTGGTTTCCCTTGCCTACTATTGTGAAATAGACACTTGAGTGGCATGGAAAGGATTGTCAAGAAACATGATTACAGAAAGCTTATAAGCCTATCTTCAGCCTATAACTTATTGGAATACCTAAAAGGGGTTCTAGAACTTGCCAAGTGAAATAAGCTTCTTGAGGAGCCTTTGTATTGCATAAGACCTTAGGTGGAATCCTGAGCCCCATCCAGAACCTTCTGAGGTGGGACATTACCACTAGAAAGGACAAGCAGACCAGCCTGGAACAGCTATAGTGACAGAAGATGCATCTTTGAAGAAAGATCATAAGGAAAAACACAAAACAAAAATGACTGGCTACTACAAGAATAAGCACGTTGTTCACCAGGAAGCCATCAAGGCAAGCAATCAAGTTCCTTCAGGACCCTCCTCTACAACAGAAACTCAAAGGGAATACATAAGCAAGCATAAAAACTTGCTGGTAACCACACTGGTCTATTGGTGAGTAGAAGAAGGGGAAAGGCAACAATGAAGAAATGGGCTGAGTTCAACCATGGCCCATTGACTCCTGTTGACCTGGAGATGAGAGAGAGAAGAGGAAGGGCTAGTTGGTCCAAAGTATGGTGAGACCTGGGGACACCTGAGCCCAAGGACAAAGAAATAGCCACAGAGGGCTAGAGCTGAGAGTGATGCATCCAGCTGATATGAACTGAGGGGACATGCAAAAGAACACCCAAACTTGCAGATAGTACCCATTTGACGTAGTCTCGATGGCTGAGTAATCAGAACTCGACTAGAGGAAGATTCAAAAACTTTTTTTTTTTTTAAATAAATGAAACAAGGGTAAATTGCTACAATTCAATGAACCTGACCTATATTCACAGAGGTAGTAACTATAAATACCAACAGAAAGGGAAGAAGTCTTCACATCAAGTACCAATGCTATCCCCTCTTTACACAGGGTAGATAGGGATGGGCAACTTAGACATCGGCTACCTAAAATGAAGGGGTGATAAAGGCATGGAGTGACTGGCTTACAAGGTTTCAAGGGGGAGTTTAGTTTAATAATGTGTGGAGAAATAAAGATTCCCCACTGAATAGCTTTCAACTTGCCTAGATGGGTCTGGTAAAAAGAGATGGGGATAAGATTCTTATGATTCAATAATGAGTAATTGTTATCATGACTAATTGTGACTGTCACAATTGTAATTGTAGAAGTTTGTAACAAAAACAGGGGAGTGGCTAATCTTACAGTCCAGAAACAAAGGAGCCTAGGCTCATCAAGGGAGAAGAGCACACGTGGAATGTGAGACCTTATCCAGAGAAGCGGTGACACCGGAGATGGAGGCAGAAATGGGGACATGGAGAGAGGGAGCAACTGAGGACTCTAGATTCATGGGAAGAGAGGGACTTAGAACTAGCGGCCAGGAGGCAGACTTGCAGAATGCAGCCTTTGGTAGTGTTGTTGTTGTTGTTGTTAAGTGCCGTCAAGTCGGTTCCG
>NW_006408553.1:11704555-11709229 GCF_000296735.1 Chrysochloris asiatica
AACATTCAACCATTTAACGAGATAATATAAAATCAAGAACTAAGGGTACTGAAGCAGTTCAAATGGCAAGGAAGATACTGGGGGCGGGTGAGTGGAGTCTAAAGGAATTGGCAAAATATCAATTGATATGTTTCAACAAGCAAGGCAGTGCTAGAGGTGCCCATTTCAAAGAAAGGTGACCCAACAGAATGCAGTAATTATTGAATAATATTATTACTACCACAAACAAAATTTTGTTGAAGATCATTTTTAAATGGTTGCTTTACTACTATAATATGCATATATTTTCAGCACATACAAAAACACACATAGAAATATCCTCTGCCAAACCAATATGTTGTCATGAGTGTACTCTTCCTCACTTACCTATACCAGTTCACCTTGCGTGCCTGCCTACCAGAAGATTATTGTCCTTTATTACTGATATTTTAGAATTTTGTTTTCTGTAATTTTGGGCACCTTTTCAGGCCTTCCTTTGCCTTATTGATGTTGTGTTAATCAATCCCAAATTGTATACTGCCTTGTACATCACTCAAATTATTACATGTCTTCCACCTAGTTAATGATTTTCCCTCTCTTCCTTTGTCATCCCTCAAGAAAAAAAGAAAGAAAGAAAAGAAAATCACTGCCCTCGAGTCAATTATGAGTCATGGTGATACTATTCCAATGGTATCAATTATGTTTTTAAACTTTTTATTGTGGATTACATGAACATTTGCACATAAGGTTATCTGTTTTAGGTTCAATAAAGGATACACTTTGTTTCATATCTCAATGATTGCAATCCCCTCCATGCACCAACAGTTATTATCCTGCTTCCTCCATGTGGTTTCTGTTTGCTTTCCAACCACCTTCCCATACCTTCTCAACTTTGTACTTAGGAAAATATTGCCATTTTTATTTTTCATGGTTGACTCTTCCATGGTGACATTACTTACTAGTGTTGTTGTCCCCCCTATCTACCTATCTACTACTTGCCTGAAAATTGGGTCATGAGGGTGAGTTCCTTCTATAACTGAAGGGTTTTCGAAGGCCATAGTCTCAGGTTCCTCCAATCTCTTTCTGAGCAATAGACATGGTCTTTTTTGTTGTTGTTGCTTTTTTTCAATAACCGAGTTCCACATTTTCTCTCACTATATTCTGGACCCTCTAGTGTAATCCCTTCCAGAGCAGTTGATTGTAGTAGCCAGGAAGGCTATAAATCTTTACAGGAGCAGAATGTCTCGTGTTTGTTTTACTGAGTGGCTGGTGGGTTTGACTGCCAACCCACAATGCTAACTTTCAAGTTAGCAGCCCAGTGCTTATCCTACATTACCACACTATCCTTGATAACCATCAAAGAATGTTTCTTAATGCTTGTAAACTTTTTCTTGATTTTTTATAACTGGTCCATATAATTTTTTTTTTCTTTTTGTCATCGACATTTCTCTCAGCATAATATTCTCCAGGTTAACCTACATTATGAGGCATTTTAAGGATTCTTTGACATTCTTTAACACTGAATAGTACTCCACTATCTGGTAGTGTAGTGGTTATGAATCGGGCTGTAAACTGTAAGGTCAGCAGTTCGAAACTACCAGCTGCTCAATGGGAGAAAGAGGAGGCTTTCTGCTCCCATAAAGATTTACAGCCTCAGAAACCCTGTACAGTGTTGCTATGAGTCAGAACTGACTCTATGGCACATAACAATAATTACATGTGTAAGTAGCATAGTTTATTCAGCAAAAAGATTAAAACAATCCTCTCTTTTGTGAAAAACAAACAAACAACAACAAAAAACTGTACTTTGCTGCTGTACATTAGTTTTAGAGATACAAGTAGAACTGTTTAGGTGCCATATTTAAAATGAAACTACCTACTATTTTTTTATTGCTGATTAAAGAAATTTGCTACTCATGTCCTATTTTTTTGCCTCTATATTTACCCCTCTGTTCTATTACTTGCATTTGTCTTTACTTATTTTTATTATCCAACACAATGAGTCTAGTTTGAGTTGTAGAAGTTCCATAATTAGTAATTTTAAAATGTATTATAATCACTCCTCATTTCATAAACCCACCATCTTATTTCCTTTAGTTCCTTTCTTATGACATCCTTTTAATTCATAATTGTCGCCCCTTGAAATTTTTTGAGAATGGTAGTTTTCTAATATTGTTTCTGGACCAATTCTAAGAATATATTCTTCCTACCAATATTTATCATTTACATTAATTTGTCTCCTTTTCCCTTTGGATTCCAATACTGAATATAGCAAAGTTATCAAGGAATCCTTTAAATGTTGTTGATAAAGAATGATTGTAACAAAAGCTGGATGAATTCTAAAGGAACAGAGAACTTTTACCAAAAAATATTTAAGTGAATTTAATCATAAAAGAAGTAACCAAATTTCCTAACTCTAAACGAAGTAAGCTGTTAAAAGAATAAGCCCTTATGATCACTCCAGAACAATCAGAATGCTAGAGAGAATGCAGAAAGATATGCTATAGTGCTTAGAAATGGGAAGTCCAGTTAGGAAAGAAAAAGAATCTTAAATTATGACAATAAATAAAGTTATAGATTAATCAACTTCAGTATAAGAGTGAATCCATTGTTACTTGGCTATAATATAATGGAAAGGGCTGGATACTGTTAGTTTCTTTGTACTGTTATAACAAAAATACCACAAGAGGGTGGCTTTAAAAGAAATTTCTTTTTTTCAGCATTTAGGAAGCTGGAAGTAAAAATTCGGAGCACTGGCTCTAAGTGAAGGCTTTCTGTCTGCTCTAACAGAAAATCCTTTTATCTTTTAGCTCTAATATTTGTTTTCCTGGTCATTTCCACATTGCATTATTTGTTATCCAATTGTGCTTTTTTGCTTCTGTACCTAATTTACTCATTTTTTTTTTTTCATTTCAAAAGTGATTGGCTTAAAACATTCCTTAACCTGATACGTATGCTTTTGTGGGCTAATGTGTCAGACTGCAAAATCATTTGAACTGCAAGGTAGGTGGTTCAAGCTCACCAGCTACTCCTTGGAAACCCTATACAGAGTTGCTATTGGCCAGAATTAATTCAAGGGCACTTAACAACAACAACAACAGCACTGATATGGTTTGATAAATAATATAACAAGAAATCTATTCTCTAATAGGATTACATCTACAAATATAGAGGTTAGGATTTACAACACATGTTTTAGAGGGACATGATTCCACCCATAACAATTGTGTAGGCATGTTTCCAGATTTTTAAAACATGCATTTGAAAAAATATATAATATTTGGCTATTTAAAAATATAGTTTGCCTCTTACCTTGCAATTCTGTGTGCAGCACCTTCCAGAACCACAATCCATATCTTTTTTGATTATACATGTTCTAGCATCACAGCATCGTTTATGTGTACAAGTCTGTAAACAAATATTAAGTGTCACTTATGTATAATTATATGCTACCAAGTAAAACTGCAACACAAGACTTCCTTACAAAGTGTATTTTCTTAAATTCATAGTTTCAGTAATCACATTATTTACATGAAATTAGTAGAAATCAATGTTCCATATAGTAATTTGTAAAGGAAATGTATTGTTTTCCCCAACATTTAATATAGTTTGAACAATGCTAACATACTACTATGGAGCCAAAATTATAAGGGATCACACTTATAAACAGCTGCAGGTTAATGTGCTGGGCTGCAAAGATGGTTTTTGAACCATAAGGTCATTGGTTAAGCTCACTGGTGGCAACTCAGAAACCCTATGAAGGGTCACTATCAGTCAGAACTAACTCAACGGTGCTTAATAACAACAACAACTACAACATGGGCAAGATATTGAATAATTCAGAAAGCAACAAAAGAAGACGGAAAAAATGAATACACAGTCACTATCCCAAAAAGAAATGGTCAATGTTCAACCATTTCAAGGGGTACCATATGTTCAAGGGCCAATGAAGGAAGAAGTCTAAGGTACACTGAAGTCATTGGTAAAGAACAAGGTGCTAGGAATTGATGGACTATGAATTGAAATCTTTCAACAAACTGAGGCAGCATTAGAGTCAATGACTCATCTATGCCAAGAAATTTGGAAGAGTTACCTAGCTAATTTATTGGAAGAAATCCATATTTGTGCACATTCCAAAGAGAGGTTACCCAACAGAATGTAGAAATACATGGACAATATCATTAATATGATACAACCTTGTTTACTGAAAGCGAAGTGGACTTAAAATCCTTACTGGTTAAAATCAAAGAACACAGCCTTCAGTAAGGGATGCAACTCAATGCAAAGAAAACAAAAATCTTTACAACTGGACCCAGTAAATAACATCATGATAAAAGGAGAAATTATTGAAGTAGTTAAACACTTTACTGTACTAAGGTCTACTATCGACACTCATGGAAGCAGTAGTCAAGAAATCAAATGGCATATTATACTAGGCAAATTTGCTTCACAAGTGTTCAAGAGCAAAGATGTCAGTTTGAGGACTAAGGTGCACATGACTCAAGTCACAATATTTTCAATAGTTTCATATGTATGTGAAAATTGTACAACGAATAAGGAAGACTGTAAAAGAACAGAAGCTAGCCACCTAGTAGACATAACAAACTGTCCCTCATCTGATTATTCAGTAATGCTTGTTAGTAATCTCATACATGAGCCCTGGATATCCACAGACAAATGTAAAAACCTTCCCTA
>NW_006408553.1:11709379-11726305 GCF_000296735.1 Chrysochloris asiatica
AAAAAAAAAAAAGAACAGAAGCACTTGAGATATGGTGTTTGGGAAAATAATACTAAAAGTGTCATGGACTGACAGAATAACAAATCTGTGTTGAAAAATTACAGATAGAATGTTCCTTAGAAGCCAGGATTGCAAGATTTCATCTATCATATTTCAGACATATGACCAGGATGGACCAGTCCCTGGACAAAGATAACATTGGTAATGTGGAGGGTCAGCAAAATAGAAGAATATCCCCAATGAGATTAACACAGTGACAGCAACAATGGGCTCAAGCTAAACAACAATTTTGAGGATGGTGCAGGACTGAGCTGTGTTTCATCCTGTTGATACTAAGTTAACTATGAGTAGGAACTGACTCAATGACATCTAACAACAAAAATAGCAATATAACATGCAAGTAAAATTTTGCTAAAGATAATTTTAAAATGGCTGCAACAGCACACTGACATGGAAAGCCAGAGGCTCAAACAGGATTTAGACAAGGATGTGGCATGATGAATATCATTGTTGAAGTCAGATGGATCTAAGCTGAAAGCAGAGAATACTAGAAATATGTTTTATTGACTACACAAAGGTTTTTAACTGTATGGATCATGACAAGCTATGGATAATATGGTAAAGAATGGATACTCCAAAACACTTAATTGCACACATGAAAAATCTGTGCTTAGACCAAGGGCAGTCGTTAATACAGAACAAGTGGACACTATATGGTTTAAAATCAAGAAACGTTTATGCTTAGCCTTTTCTATATAGCAAAAAAAAAGCAGGTCCATCAGGCCTGACAAACTACAGAACAATCTGTAAAACCCCAACACAAAAGGACACAACTCTCTCGAGAATTACGCTGTGCACATGCAGATACCTAAATAGAGACAAAAATAGTGGACAATCTTTCTCTCATTAACTTCTCAATATCTATCTGTGCACCTTCACAGTGGTGACTAGAGGAGGGGCCTGAGTGAGCAGATACCCCAACACACTGCTGGAGGCTTCTACGGTGTACACACACTGCCTGGGTAGCAAGGCTACTGGACAGTTTCATATTTGTTTCAAAGTGGTGGGTTTTGTCTCTGCTTTTATACTGCTTCTGCTTTTGGTTTTTTTGATCACACATTTTTCCTGGAGGTGGGAGCTTTGTCTCCCTACGTTATTCAAGAAGAGACAGCAATCTTGGTCATATAGCCAAGCTACAAGCATACCCCATAATATTCCACCTTTGTGACAAGAACCTATAATAGCTGCTAAGCATTATATTAAAAAAGGGAAGCCTACCTCCTGATCATATCCACC
Organism: Chrysochloris asiatica; assembly: GCF_000296735.1. Classification (NCBI taxonomy): domain Eukaryota; kingdom Metazoa; phylum Chordata; class Mammalia; order Afrosoricida; family Chrysochloridae; genus Chrysochloris; species Chrysochloris asiatica. The sequence goes on from NW_006408553.1 coordinate 11,710,676, forward strand.
AGGAGACCCCACTAAGCTTAAAAACACAACAATAAACATCCATTTAAGCATTAAAAAATCCACATAACTATTGGAAATGACAAAAGGTCTCAAACACAATAAACAATTGCAAAACATGTCCCAAAACAGAAAAGAGTAACTGAGACAAATGTGCTAGAGACAGACAAAGGCTCCCCAGAAGAGGAAGAGCAGGTTTTGGATTTGCCTGAGAAGGAATTCAGAAGAATGATATAGAAACAAATTCAAATGCTCCAAAAAGGGTGGAGGAAAACAAGGAAGAAGTCAGGAAAGTACTACAAGAGCAATTAAACAAGATTGATATAACATAGGAAACAAAACCTGCAAAAAAGAGGCCCAGATGATTAATAATAAAATATCAGACATGGACAATACACTGAAAGGGGGAAAGGAGCAGAAGAGAAGAGATGGAAGCCAGAACTAGCGAGGTGGAAGACAAATCTCTCAATACTCCTAAGATAGAAGAGCAAGCTGAAAACAGGGGAAAAATCTGAAGAGAGTCTAAGATTCATTCTGGATAACATGAAGAGGCACAACTTAAGAATTACTGGCATTCCAGAACAGGAAGAATCAGAGAAGTTCACAGAGGAGGTAGTTGAAGAGCTTCTGGAAGAAAAATTCCCTAACATCTTGAAAGAGAAGATAAACATTCAAGAACCGAACATATCCCAGGAAGGGTAGACCCCAAAAGAAAGTCACCAAGACATATCATAATTAAGCTTTCCAAAATCAAAGATAAGGCAAGAATCCTAAAAGCAGCCAGGGAGAAGAGAAGTGTCACTTACAAAGGCAACCAAATCAGATTAAGCTCTGACTATTCTGAACAAACCATGCAGGCAAGAAGGCAATGGGGAGACATATACAAAACCCTAAAAGAAAAAAAAAACTGCCAAACAAGAATCGTCTATCCAGCAAAACTATCAATCAAATATGATGGTGCAAGCAAAACATTCCAGGATAAACAGAATCTAAGAGAGCTTATCAAAACCAATCCAGAACTTCAAAATATCCTAAAGGAAGTTCTTTGGACTGAAAGCCAACAAGAACAGACAACAAACAGAGATTGACAGGTGTGGCAAAATCACCTGGAACTCAGTCAACAGATAGCAGAATCCAGAGCAGAACAAAACTACAACAGCATATTCAAAGGAGCTGGTAGGTCAACCAAAGATCAAAATAATAGCAATGTTAAAGAAGGGATAAATGTAGGCACAGAGAACCAGGTGCTGAGGATATCAGGATACAATAGATTGTCTTAAATGGAGAGAAAAGTTAATAGACTTTAAGGTAAATACAATGAAAGTTAATACTTCACAACTTACCATGAAAATGAACTTCCAAGCAGAACAAGCAAACTTGGAAACTAAGAAGAAACTGACAAGAAATAAGACAACACAAACTCAGCACAAGAAGGCATGCAGAACGAAGGAATGAACAGCACTACCAAAACATTGATATAATGGCAGCAATTAATTCATACCTATCAATAATTACATTAAATGTCAATGGAGTGATTGCACCAGTGAAGAGACAAAGAGTGGCAGATTGGATAAGAAAATAAGACCCTTCAATATGTTGCCTACAAGAGACACATCTTACATACAAAGACAAAAAAAACCCTAAAAGTTAAAGGATGAAAAAAATATATACCAAGTTAACTGCAATAATAAGCAAGCAGGAGTGGCAATTCTAATCTCTGATAAAGGAAACATTAAGACAAAAACCAGCATAAGAGATAAAGAAGGATATTATCTCATGGTCAAAGGGTCAATTGTGCAAGATCCATACCGTAATAAATATCTACACTCCCAATGAAAAAGCACCAAGATATACGAAGCAAACCTTACTAGAATTGAAGAAAGAAATAGATAAATCTACAATTACAGTGGAAGATTTTAATACGCCACTTTCAAAATGGGAGAGAACCATCAGAAAAAATCTTGACAAAGTTACAGAGGAACTAAACAGCACAATCAATCAACTTGACCTCATAGACGTGTACAGAGTATTCAACCCAACAACAGCACAATATACTTTCTTCTCCAGTGCACAGGGAACATTCTCCATAATTGACCGTGTGTTAGGTCACAAAGCAAGCCTCCATAAATTTACAAACATCAAAATACTACAGAGCATCTTTTCAGACCACAATGCTATAAAACTAGAAATCAACAACAAGAAAACTAAGGAAGTAAAGTCGAATACATGGACACTGAACAATACCTTGCTAAAAAGTGACTGGTTAAAAGAAGGAATTAAACATGAATTCATAAAGCTAGAAACAAACGAGAAGGAAAACACAGCATACCAAAATCTTTGGGACACAGCAAAAAGGGTGATGAGAAGACAATTTATTGTGATAAATGTGCATGTCCAAAGAGAAGTAAGAACCAAAATTAACACATTAACACACAACTAGAACTACAACAATTAGAAACTGACCAACAGAGGAAACCTACAGTCACCAGAAGAAAATAAATAATAAAGGTAAGAGCACACAAAAAAATGACATGGAAAACAGAAAAACTATAGAAAGAATCCACAGGACAAGAAGCTGGTTCTTTGAAAGGATTACTAAAATTGATAAACCATTGGCAAACCTAACAAAAGAAAAGAGGGAGAAGACACTAATAACTTGCATTAGAAACCACATGGGCGATGTCAGAATGGAGCCTAATGAAATCAAAAGGATAATAACAGCATACTATGAAAAGTTGTACTCCAACAAATTCAAAAACATAGAAGAGATGGATGCATTTTTAGAAAAACACAACCTAACAAAATCTATACAGAGTGAAGTAGAAAACCTGAACAGACCCATAAAAAAAGAAGAAATTGATCAGGTCATCATAAAACTCCCAACCAAAAGAAGTCCAAGCCCAGACGGCTTCACTGGTGAGTTCCACAAAACATTCAGGGAAGAACTGTCACCAATTCTACTCAAATTATTCCAGAATATAGAAGAGGATGGAAAACTTCCTAACACTTTTTATGAAGCAAGCATAATACTCATATCAAAACCAGGGAAGGACATCACTAAGAAAGAAAACTACAGACCAATATATCTCATGAACATAGACACAAAAATTCTCAACAAAATCCTAGCCAACAGAATCCAGCACCACATAAAAAAAATAATACATCATGACCAAAGGGGTTCCATAAAGGGATGTAAGGATGGTTCAACATTAGAAAAACAATCAATGTAATCCACCACATAAATAAGAAAAAGGGAAAGAACCACATGATCATATCGATTGATGCAGAAAAGGCATTTGACAAAATCAACATCTATTCCTGATAAAAACACTCAACTAAGTAGGAATTGAAGGGAAATTCCTCAACATAATCAAGAGTATATACATAAAACCAACAGCTTACATCACTCTTAAAGGAGAGAAATGGAAAGCCTTCTCTTTGTGAACAGGAACCAGACAAGGATGCTCTTTGTCACCACAGCTTTTCAATATTGTTTTGGAAGTACTAGCCAGAGCTATATGGCAAGATAGGGAAATTAAAGGCATCCAAACTGGCAAAGAGGAAATAAAACTCTCTCTATTTGCAGACAATATGATCCTATACATGGAAAACCCCAAAGACTCAGTAAAAAAAAGCTACTAGACATCATTGGAAGATTCAGCAAAGTGGCAGGGTATAAGATCAACATACAAAAATTAGTTGGATTCCTCTATAGTAAAAATGATAGAGCTGAAAAAGACATTAGGAAAGAAATATCATTTACAATAGCCACCCAAAGGATAAAATATTTAGGAATAAATGTAACCAGAGAAACAAAGGATCTATACAAAGAGAATTATAAAACACTACTACAAGAAACCAAAAGAGACGTACAAAAATGGAAGAACATACCATGTTCCCGGATAGGAAGACTCAACATCATAAAAATGTCAATACTACCCAAGGCAATATACACATACAATGAAATCCCAATCCAGATTGTAGCGACAGTCTTCAAAGAGATGGAAAAGACAATTACAAACTTTATATGGAAAGGAAGGAGACCCAGGATAAGCAAAGCACTGCTTAAGAAGAAGAACAAGGTTGGAAGCCTCTCACTCCCTTTCAAAATCTACTACATGGCTACAGTGGTCAAAACAGCCTAGTACTGGTACAATGAGAGATATATTGATCAATGGAACACAATTGAGAATCCAGAAATTAACCCATCCACATACAGCCAACTGATTTTTGACAAAGTGCCTAGGTATGTTACATGGGGAGGAGATAGTCTCTTTAACAGATGGTGCTGGCAGAATTGGAAAGTGATATGCAAAAGACTGAAACAAGACCTTACCTCATGCCCTATATAAAAACCAACTCAGCATGGATTACAGACCTAAATGTGAATCCTAAAATTACGAAAGCCATCAATGAAAAAATAGGGACAAACATGAGGGCTCTAATACAGGGAATACACAGACTACCAAACATTTTGAAAATTATTTAAACAAAAGTAGACAAAATAGATTAGTGGGACATGATAAAAATTAAAAACTTATGTGCATCAAAAGACTTAACCAAAACAGCAAAAAGGGAACCCACAGAATGGGAAAAAAATCTTTTGCAATGACACATCACACAAGGGACTCATTTCTAAAATATATAGGAAACTACACCACCTTTAGCAAGAAGAAGACAAATAGCCCAATTAAAAAATTGGCATAGGACATAAACAGACACTTCACCAAGGAAAAGATCTGGGCAGTCAATAAGCATATGAAGAAACGTTCACAATCACTAGCCATTAGAGAGATGCAAATCAAAACAACAATGAGATATTAACTCATACCAGCAATAACAGCAAAGATCAAAAAACTAGAGGACAATAAGTGCTGGCGAGGATGTGGAGAGACTGGGCTACTCCTGCATTGCTGGTGCAGCCTTTCTGAAAAGCAATATGGTGCTTTCTCAGAAGGTTGTAAATAGAAATACCATATGATCCAGCAATCCCTCTACTTGGTATTTACCCACAAGAAATACGAGCCACAACACGAGAAGATATATGCACACCAATATTCATAGCAGCACTATTTACAATAGCAAAATGATGGAGACAGCGTAAGTGCCCATCAATTGAAGAATGGATAAACAAACTGTGGTACATACACACAACAGAATACTATACCCTTGAAGAACAAGGAATCTGCAAGCCACTGCATAACATGGATAAACCTTGAAGACATTATGCTGACTGAAATTAGTCAGTCACAAAAGGAGAAATTCTGCACAAGGCCATTATTGTAAAAGAGTAAGAAAAAGAACCCACACAAAAGGGGGGGAAATTATATATATATTTGCTGATCATCAGGATGTATGGGATGAAAGTAGGGCAGGGTGGGAGGGGAAGATAAAGCACATGGTAAGGAATAGACACAAGATAGCTTGGGTACAGTGGGGGGCATGAAGGGCTGGGGGGTGGAATATACAAGAAGGAGGAGGGGAATGGAAGAACAAGGTTGATGGGAGAATGGTTAGGCAGGTTCACATGGGCTATGTGGGACCGGGGTAAATAATGATGTATGCAAAACCTTGGAATAACAGGGCTCCAGAATACAGGGATTTAGGCAAGGTTTGAAGGGGTAAAAGAGGGGAATAGTGTTAAGATGCATGGGTGTCTCTTGAATCTTGGTTTCCCTTGCCCACCATTGTGAAATAGACACTTGAGGGGGGAGGGGGGGCGAAAGGAATAGCCAGAATCATCACTACAGAAAGCTTGTAAGTCCGTCTTCAGCCTATAACTGATTGGAATACCTTAAAGGGAGCTAGAAGTTGCCCAGTGAAAGAGGCTTCCTGTGGAGCCTTGACATTACACAAGACTATATGTGGAATCCAGAACCCCATCCAGAACCGACTGAGGTAGGAAATTTCCACTAGAAAGAACAAGTAGACCAAGCTGGAGCTGCTAGAAGAACAGAAGATACTTCATGAAAGAAAAACAAGCAGGAAAAATCTGAAACAATAATGGCAGTCTGATTGATTACTACAAGAACAAGTAAGCTTTTGCCTGGGAGCCATCTAGGCAAGTGGTCAGGAACCCTCAGAGCAAATCCCCTTCCAAGACTGAGACTCAAAGGGAATACATGAGCAGGCATATGGTCTGGCTGGTGACTACGTTGGTTACCAATAAGGGAAGAGGGGGGAAAAATAGCAATGAAGTTGTGAACTAAGCCCAACCACATTCAATAGACCTCTGTGAACCCGGGTGGAGACCTGAATGGCCAGCAGTAGTGCAGTGGCATGGCCACAGAGGACTAGAGTGGAGAGTGAAGCATCCAGCTGATATGAAGTGAAGGGAGATGCACAAGAACACCCATACTTACAGATAGCACCCACTTGACCAGGCTTCAATGGCTGGATGATCAGAACTCGACTAGAAAAAGAAAGTGGGGGGGGAGGGGAAGTAACCTGCTACAATTTGATGAACTTTACCTATACTTATATGGCTGTTGTTGCTGTTAAGTGCTGTCAAGTCAGTTCCGACCCATAGCGACCCTGTATGGGTTTCCGAGGAGCATCTGGTGAGCTTGAACCACTGACCTTGCAGTTCAAACAGCTTTGCAGTCTGGCACATTAACCCACAGCGCCACACCAGGACGCCTATATGGATGTAGTAGCTCAAAAAAGGGAACAAATCTTTACAGCGAGGATTAATCCCACCCCCTCGGTACCAGGGTTGATAGGGTTGGGCAACATAGACATTGGCTACCCAAAATTTGGGTCCTATAAAAGCAAGAAGTATCTGGCTTACAAGCTTTCAAGAGGGAGCCTAGTTCCAGACTGGGTGGAGAAAGGTAGAAACACCACTGAATGATTTCCAATCCGTTAGGACTGTGCTTGTGAAAGGAAATGGGGATAAGACTCTTGTGGTACAATACCGAATAACTGCCATCAGGACTGACCGTGAGGCTAGGAAATATAGAGGTAGATGTTTTTTGACAAAAGAAGGAGAGTGATTGTTTTTGCAGCCCAGGAGCAGACGTCCCTGGGACCATCAAGGGAGAAAAACAGAGTGCGGGACTCTACCCAGAGAGGCAGTGATGCCAGGGATGGAGACAGAGACGATGACATGGACAGATTGAGCGGCTAGGGATGCAGGACTCAGGGAGGGAGAAGGGCTGTGTGCTGGCGGCTGGGGGAGGGGGGCAGGCCTGTGTGGTGTACCCTTTGGGGTTATACGATGATGCATGGAGGGGATTGTAATCATTGCAATGAAATGAAATACGACAGGATGAGTGTCAAGCTGATGTTCTCACATGTAAAACTCACAAAAACTTTTTTAAAAATGTGTATGCTTGGACTGTATTCTTTCACTATAATTATTCATTCTGTATTCTAAGCAAGTAATCCGAGAAACTGGAATCTGAAGAAGAATGAAGAATCAGGATTGGAGTTACTCAACAACCTGTGATTTATAGTTGATACAACCTTGCTTGATGACAGCAAGGAAGAATTAAAATACATACCGATGAAGATCAAAGATCACAGCCTTCAGTATGCATTGCACCTCAATGTTAAGAAAAAAAAAAAAAATCTTCACCACTGGACCAATATGATAAATGGAGAAAAGATTGAAGTTGTCAAAAGTTTTGTTTTCCTTAGATACCTTACCAAAAGTCATGAAAGCAGCAGTCAAGAAATCTAAAGGTGTATTAAGTAAATCTGCTGCACAAGACCACTTTAAAGTATTCAAGAACAAAGATGTCAGTTTGAGAACTAAGGTGTACTTAACCCAAGCCATGATATTTTCAAAAGTCTCCGTGAAAGTTGGACAGTGATTACGGAAGACTGTAGAAGAACTGACGCATTTGAGTTATGGTGTAGATGAAGAATCTTAACAGCACCATGGACTGATAGAAAAGCAAAACTATAATGGATGAAGTATAGCCAGAATGCTCCTAGGCAGCCAGGATGGCAAGACTTTGTCTCTCATGCTTTGGACATGTTATCCAGAATCACAGAAACACATAAGCCACCACAGTATGGCAAACTGATAGGCGCGTGGTGGACATAAATAGATATGTATTCTAAATAGGTATAAGAGTACGTTCTCATGTATATATATCTATGGTCGTGATGTTTCTACATTTTCATGTGTCCTACATGTATTTTCATATATATAAGGGAACACATTGGGGAAACAATTATAAAATGTTCTTTGTCATAACCAAATAGTTCATGGGACTGAGCTAATGGGTTTGAAGGCTAAGACCCATAGTCTTAAGAGTACATTAATGTCAACTGATACTCATAACACATAAAGATTATGTCTATGTCCTAGCTTGTTCTTCATTTGAGGTCTTAAAAGATGTGAATAGTCATGCAGCCACCTAAGTCACAACTATTGGTCTCTTCCAATCTGGAGCAAATGAGAGTGAAGAAAACCAAAGAATCAGGAAGTAATTAATTCAAATGACTAATGGCACATATGAGCCACAGCCACCTCTAGTCTGAGACAAGAACTAGATGGTGCCTGGCTACCGCTACCTACCAGTTTGTCCAAGTTAGTTATGGGAGAAAAGGCAGAACAAAATTCAGAGTCATAAAAATAGACCATACTTAAAGTTCTTAAAGAGAGTAGAGGAACCCCTAAGATTACTGCCCTAAACCACATTTCTAACTTGGAACTAAACTCACTCCCAGATGTCATCTTTTAGTCAATTAAACTGGTCTATCAAATAACTGCATCCACTAAATATGTGCCCTTTAGAATAACATAAGACTGAAAGGGAAACATTGCCCTAAAGCAAAAATGAGAAAGGCAGTGAAACTGAAAAAATGGAAACGGTACCCAGGGTGGAAACAGGGAGAGTGCTTATACATTTCGGGAGAGTAAATCTTCCATAAGAAACTGTGTAAAAGTCCAATAAAAACAAGTCCAAAAACAGAGAAAGAAATCAATGGTCAAACCATTGGACAAATTTGTGGCAAAAGACCTATTTAGATTTTTTTTAAAGATATAACTTTGCTGACTAAGGTGTGCCTGACCCAAAACCATAATCTTGTTTTTTAAAGTGTCATATTTATTATCATTTTGATAAAAATATACACAGTAAAAGATAGTGTTTCAAGTTTCTGTGAATACCATCTTGTGACATTGATTACATTCTTCAAAATGTGCTACCATGCTTGGTCTCACTAGAAACTCAGTCCCCCTAAATTTCTCATCTCACCTTGACTTGGCCTGGATTCTCAGGTTTGGCAGTTAACACGTAGTTCTCACCACTCTGATAAGATTTAATACAATACAATCAACCCTATGAAGTGATCTGATGTGATCAACCTTGTTGTTGTTAGGTGCTTTTAAGTCATTTCTGATTCATATAGAATTTATGCACAACAAAATGGAACACTGACAGGTCCTGTACCATCCTCACACAATCCTTTTTATGCTTGAGACCATTGCTGCTGCCACTGTGTCAATCCATCTTCTTGGGTGCTTTTCTCTTTTTCACTGACCACTTTACCAAAGATGATGTCCTTCTCCAGGGAATAGTCACTCCTGATATTTTCAAAATATGGGGGACAAGTTTCATCATCCTAGCTTCATATTCTGGCTGTACTTCTTCCAACACATATTTGCTTGTTTTTCTGGTAGTTCATGGTACTTTTTAATATTCTTCTCCAAAACCATAATTCAGACGAATCAATTTTTTCAACTTTCACCAGCATATGAAACTAATGAAAATATCAATGCTTGGGTCAGGTGCACCTTAGTCTTCAAATTAACATCTTGGTCAGGTACACCTTAGTCTTCAAACTGACATCTTTGCTCTTGAACACTTCAAAGAGGTTTTCCACCTCAGATTTTTTCAATGCATTATTTCATTTGATTTCTTGATTGCTGCTTCCATGAATGTTGATAGTGGATTAAAGCAAAATGACAACTTCAATCTTTTCTTCACTTATCATGCTAATTATTGGTCCACTTGGAGAATTTTTGTTTTCTTTACATTGAGGTGCAGCCCATACTGACAGCTGTAGTCTTTGAGATCCATCAGTAAGTGTTTTAAGTCCTCTTTGCTTTCAGCACACAAGATTGTATCATCTGCATATTGCAGGTTGTAATGAGTTTTCCTCCAACCCTGATGTCAGGTTCTTCTTCATATAATCCAGTTTCTCAGATTATTTTACCAGCATACAGACAGAATAAATGTGATGAAAGAATACAACCCTGGAACACACCCTTCCTTATTTTAAACCATTCAGGATCCCCTTATTATATTTGAAGGACTGTGTGTTAGTATATGTCTAGGTTCCTCATAAGCACAATGAAGTGTTCTGGAATACCCATTATTTGCAATATTATCCACTGTTTTTCATGATCCTTTTCATAGTCAATAAAGCTCAGGTAAACATCTTTCTGGTGTTCACTGCTTTCACCCACGATCCATCTGACTTCAGTAATGATGTCGTATCACTTCACACCTCGTCCGAATCCAGCTTAGTCCTCTAGCATTTCCCTGTCAGTGTACTGTTGCAGCCATTTTTTAATTATCTTTAGCAAAAATTTACTTGTATGTGATATTAATATTGTCCAATAATGTCTTCATTCCATTGGGTCTCTTCTCTGGAATAGAAACAAATATGGATCTCTTCCAATCAGTTGGCCAGGAACTGTCTTTCAAATTTCTTGGCATAGGTGAATGAATGCCTCCAGTGCTGCCTCAGTTCACTGAAAGATTTCAATCTGTATTCCATCAAATCCTGGAGCCTTGTTTTTCGCCAATGCCTTCAGAGAAGCTCAGACCTCTCCTTTATGTACCATTGCTTCTTGATTATATGCTATCTCTTACAATGGTTGAAAATTGACTATTTCGTTTTGGTAGAGTGACTCTGTATTCCTTCCATTTTCTTTGAATTCATTCCATATCATTCAATATTTTGCCCATAGAATCCTTCAGTATTTCAAGTCGAGGCTTATATTTTTCATTCAGTTCCCTCAGTTTAAGGAATGTTGAGCATTTTCTTCTCTTTTGATTTTCTAACTCCAGATCTTTTACTTCCTCCTCATTTCTTACATTTGCTTAGCATCTCTAAGCTGGATATCAAGTTTCAGATTCTTTGCTGACATCCATTTTGGTCTTTTCCTTTTTCTTATCTTCTTGATGAGGTTTTTTTGGTATTCTTCCTGTATGATGTCCTTGATGTCATCCCACAACTGTTCTGGTCTTCAGATATTAGTGTCTAATGTATCAAGCCTGTTCTTGAGATGATCTCTCAATTTAGGTGTGATATGCTCAAAGTTATATTTAGGCTGCCATGGACTTGCATATAAGCAACAGATGGTCTGTTCCACATTCTACCCCTGGCCTTGAATTGGCTGATGATAAGGAGGGTTTCACTGTCTCTTCCCACAGATGTAGTCAATTTGAATTTTACTATTCTCTTAGGTGAGGTCCCTGTGTATAGTTGACTTTTTGAGTTGTTTAAAAAAGGTATTTGCAATGAAGAAGTCATTGTTCTTGAAAAATTCTATCATGTGATCTCCAGCATCATTTCTATAACCAAGGCCATCTTTTCCAACAACTGATCCTTCTATTTTGTTTCCAATCTATGCGTACCAGTCACCAGTAATTATCAATACATCTTGATAGCATGTTTGATCAATTTCACACTGAAGAAGTTGGAAGAATTCTTCAGTTTCATCATAACTGACTTTAGTGATTGATGGGTAAATTTGAAGAATAATGGTATTAATTGGCCATCCTTGTTATTAAGTGCTGTTCAGTCCATTCCAACTCATAGCGACCCTATGTAGGGTTTCCAAGGGGCAGCTGGTAGGTTTGAACAGCTGACCTTAGGGTTTACAGTCCAATGCTGACTCTACACCACCACACCCAGAGTCTGGTCTTCCTTGTAGTCATATGGATATTATCCTATTACAGAGAGTGTTATACTTCAAGATAGGTCTTGAAATGTCCTTTTTTGATGATGAATGCAATGCCATTCCTCTAGAATTTGCTGTTCCCAACACAGTAAACCACACAACTATCTGATTCAGAATGGCCAATTCCAGTACATTTCAGGAGCTCTGGTAGCGTAGTGGGTACGAATCGGGCTGCGAACCTTAAGGTCAGCGGTTCAAAACTACCAGCCGCTCCGCGGGAGAAAGATGAGGCTTTCTACTCCCGTAAGGATTTACACCCTCGGAAACCCTGTACAGGGTCGCTATGGGTCGGAACCGACTCGACGGCACTTAACAACAACAACAACAATGTGTAGGATATTGATCTTTATGTGTTTCATTTCATTTTTGACAACTTCCAATTTTCTTAGAGTCATACTTTGTACACTCAATGCTCTGGTTATTAATTTATATTTATAGATATTTCTTCTCATTTTGAGTTTTGCCCCATCCACAAATAAAGGCCCTGAAAGCTTACTCAATTTGTGTCATCATGGTCAACTCTACTTTGAGGAGTCAGATCTTCCCCAGTTGTATTTTGAATGCCTTCCAACCTCAGGGCCTATCTTCCAGGACTGTATCTGACAATATTCTGGTGCTATTCATAATGTTTTCATCTTTTGACACTATAGCTGATAATAGTTCTCTGCTATTCAAAAGCTTTTCAGTGGCTACACATTTGGAAGTAGTCTGACTCTCCTTCTTGCTAGTCTGTCTTAGTCTGGAAGCTCAGCTAAAAACTATCCACCATGTGTGAACCTGCTGGTATTTAAAAAGCAGTGAAATAGCTTCCAGTATCACAGCCACACACAAGCCACCACAGTACAACAAACTGACAGACAAGTGGTGGTTTCAACTCATTAATGCCTAAGATATCAATGTTAATGCATTCCATTTCATTTTGACAACTTCCAAGTTTCCAAGATTCTTACATCATACATTGCATGTTCTGAATATTAATGGATGTTTACAGCTGTTTCTGCTTATTTTGAAAGTTGATAGTAGATCCCAGAAAGTTGAAGTCTTTGACAACTTCAATCTTTTCTTCATTTATCATGGTATTTATTGATACACTTGTGAAGATTTTTGTTGTCTTTACATTTAGCCACACCTAATACTGAAGGTTTAGTCTTTGATTTTCATCAGTATTTTAAATCCTCTTTGCTTTCAGCAAGTAAGGTTGTATCATCTGCTTATCGCAGGTTGTTAATGAGTCTTCGTCCAATCTTCTTTATATAATCCAGGTTCTTAGATTATTTTACCAGCATATAGATTGAATAATTTTGGTGAAAGAATACAACCCTGGCACACACCATGCCTTATTTTAAACTATTCAGTGTCCCCTTGTTCTGACTATGTATTAATCTTTGTATGGGTTGCTCATGAGCACAATTAAGTGCTCTTGAACATTCATTATTTGCAGCATTATGCATTGCTTGTCATGATACATTCAGTCAAAAGCCTTTGCATGGTCAATAAAGCACAGGTAAAAGTCTTTCTGCTATTCTCTGCTTTCATCCAAGATCCATTTGACAGCAAAAATGATATCCCTCATTCCATGTTCTCTTCTGACTCCAGCTTATACTTCTTTCAGTTCTCAAACTCTTTAGCAAAATTATGCTTGATTGTGTTATACTATCCAATGATTTCAGCATCCTGTTGGGTCACCTCTCTTTGGAATGGGTACAAATATTAATATCTTCCTATCAGTAGGCCTGGTAGCTAGCATTCAAATTTCTTGGAATAGTTGACTGATTGCATCCAGTGCTGCATCCATTTGCTGAAAGAGTTCAATTTGCATTCCACTAATTCCTGGACCCTTGTTATCTGCCAATGCTTTCAGTGTACCTTGGACTTCTTCCTTAAGTGCCATTATTTTTTATCATGTATTTCCTCTTGAAATGGTTGAACATCAACCATTTAATTTTGGTACAGTGACTCAACAGCAAATGAAGGTTCCAAAAACTTTACTCCATTTATGTCATCACGGCCAACTCTACTTCGAGGAGGCAGAGGTTCCCCAACCATATTTTAAGTACCTTCCAGCCTGAGGGACTCGTTTTCTGGCACTATATCTGAAAATGGAGTCTTGGTGTAACGCCATAGGATAAGAATTCGACTGCAAGGATGGCAATTCAAACTCACCAGAGAATCCTGAGAAACCCTATACAGGGTTGCTATGTATTAGAACCTCTTCAGAAACCCTAAACAGTGGCTCTATGAGTTGGATCCGATTCTACGGCACTTAACAACAGCAAATTTCAGACTTAGGCTCTGCATTCTGAAACCTAAAACAAGAAATGCTTCAGATTTCTGTACCCATATTGTGCATGTTGTTGTTGTTATTGTTAGTTCTGTAGAGTCAGTTCCAACTCACAGCAACACTGTATAGGATTTCCAAGAAGCAGCTGGTGGATTTGAACCACCAAACTTGCTGCTATCAGTTCAGTGTTTATCCTGTAGTACCACACCAGGACTGGTTGGGTAATAGTCTCTAAAAAGATCATGAAACTTATTGACTCTCAACTCCCCTTTGATTTCATCCTCCTTACCTCTCACATCTGTTTTGTCTATGCACAATTTAGTGACCAAATAAGTATTTGCAAAGAATTCACATCAGATTTTAGATGTCACCTCTTTCATGGTTTTCTCACGTTCACTTCCCCTTAAATATTCAGTTGTCAGTCTAATGCGCTCAAATTAGAAAGGTAGAGACTCAAAGTAGTTAACCTCTTCCAACTACAGTTTTTTTTTTCTTTTTTCTTTTATAAACATTTATTTCATCAGATTACTCAAAGAGGTGGTTTAATCTTCCATTCCATTAGCATGCATTCAATTCTAGCTTTCAACTGGAAGCTCCATTAGTGCCATTGTCATCAGAAATCCTGCATTTCTCCAAATAGAGCCTAGTAGGGTCAGTATGAGTTGGAGCTGAACTCAATGGCATGCAGCATCAGTGTTTTTGCTCAGAACTTGATCCATCCACTGAAGCCAAAAAATGGACTCTTCATACCTTTTAAAGGTTTCCACAATTGACACCTAGTAAGTTATCCAAATGCAGTTTTTAAAGAGTAAACTTCTTCTGACTTCTGGTGTCTTTGGGGTTTTCCAGTACCATAAAACCACTGGTTGTTACTATTGTTGTTGTTATGTGCCATGGAATCGGTTCTAACTCATAGCGACCCTGTACAAGGTTTTCGAGGATGTAAATCATTACGGGAGCAGAAAGCCTCAGTTTACTCCTGCGGAAGAGCAGGTAGTTTCAAACTGCTGACCATGAGATTAGCAGCCCAATTCCTAACCATTATGCTACAAGGGCTCTTTTTTGTTTGTTTTTTGTTGTTGTTGCTAGGCACCATTGAGTTGGCAACAACTCATAGCAATCCTATGCACAGCAGAATGAAGAATTGCTGGATCCTGGTCCAATCTCACTATTGTTGCCACGCTTGAGTCCATCGATGCTGCCACTTGGCCAATCCATCTCATTGGTGGTCTTCCTCTTTTTCCCTGACCCTCCACCTTACCAAACATGATATCCTTCTCCACTGACTGATCCCTCATGACAATATGTCCGAAGTATGAGAGACGAAGTTTGGCCATCCTGGCCTCCAAGGAGAACTCTGGCTGCACTTCTTCCAAAACGGATCTATTGGTTCTTTTGGCAGCCCATGGCACTTTCAATACTC
>NW_006408553.1:11726615-11728335 GCF_000296735.1 Chrysochloris asiatica
TCCATACCGAAGGTTGTGCTCTTTGATCTTCATCAATAAATGTTTCAAGTCCTCTTCACTTTCAGCAAGCAAGGCTGTATCATCTGCATATCGCAGGTTGTTAATGAGTCTTCCTCCAATCTTGATGCCACGTTTTTCTTCATAGAACCCAGCTTCTTGGATTATTTGCTCAGCATAAAGGTTGACTAAGTATAGTGAAAGAATAAAACCTTGTCGCACACCTTTCTTAATTTTAAAACATTCAGTGTTCCCTTGCTCTGTTTGAACAACTGTCTCTTGACCAGATTCAGATTCCTCATGAGCACAATTAAGTGTTCCGGAATACTCAGACTTTCCAATGTTGTCCATAGCTTGTCATGATCCACACTATTGAAAGTCTTTGTATAGTCAATAAAGCACAGGTAAACATCTTTTTTATATTCTCTGCTTTCAACCAAGATCCATCGGACATCAGCAATAATATCCCTCATTCCAAGGCCTCTTCTGAATCCAGCTTGAACTTCTGGAAGTTCTCTGTCAATGTTTGCAGCTATTTCTGTATTACCTTTAGTAAAACTTTACTTGCATGGGATATCAAAGAGATTGTCCAATGATTTATGCATTCCATTGGGTCACTTCTCTTTGGAATGGGCACAAATATGGCTCTCTTCCAATCAGTCGTCTGGATAGTTTTCTTCCAAATTTCTTGGCAGAGATGAGTGAGTGCCTACTGTGCCACCTCACTTGCTTGAAAGATTCCAATTTTTATTCCATCAATTTCTGGTACCTTGTTCATTGTCAGTTCCGTCAATGCACCTTGAACTTCCTCCTTCAGTATCATTGGTTTTTTATCATATGCTACCTCTTGAAATGGTAGAACCTTAACCATTTCATTTTGGTATAGTGATTCTGCATATTCCTTCCATCTTTTTTTGATGCTTTTTGCATCATTCAATAATTTGCCAATAATGAAAGTCAAGGCTTGGATTTATTTTATTTTTTTATTTTTTCCAGTTCCCCCAGCTTGAGAACTACTGAGCATATTCTTCCTTTTTGGTTTTCTTATTCCAGATCATTTTGTTGTAACATTTGGCTTTATCTTCTCAATCTGATCTTTGAAATTTTCTGTGCAGCTCTTGGACCTCCTTATTTCTTCCATTTGTTTTGGAAACTTTATGTAGTAGAGCAAGTTTCAGTGTCTCTTCTGACATCCATTTTGACCTTTTATTTATTTATTTTTTGTCTTCTTAATGACTTTTTGGCTTTCTTCATGTAAGATGTTCTTGATGTCATCCCACAACTCTTCTGGTATTCATTCTTTAGTGTTTAAGGTATCAAACTGTCCTTCAGATGATCTCTATATTCAGGTGGGATGCATTCAAGGTCATATTTTAGCTCTCATGGACTTGTTTTCATTTTCTTCAGCTTCAGTTTGAATTTGCATATGAGCAATTGATGGTCTGTTCCACAGTCTGTCCCTGGCCTTTTTTTCACTGATGATATAGAGCTTTTCCAACGTCTCTTTGTGCATATGTACTCAATTTGATTTCTATGTATTCCATCTGGTGAGGTCCATGCATATAGTAGTCTCTTATGCTGTCTAAAGAAGGTATTTGGAATCAAAAAATCATTAGTTTTGCAGAATTCTATCATGCGTTCTCCAGCATCATTTCTATCACCAAGGCCATATTTTCCAACTACTGATCCTTCCTCTTTGCTCTCAACCTTTTCATTCCAATCA
>NW_006408553.1:11729999-11731277 GCF_000296735.1 Chrysochloris asiatica
GGAGCTTTACTCCATTCGCGTTATCACAATCAACTCTGCTTTGAAAAGGCAGCTCTTCCCCAGTCACATTTTGAGTGCCTTCCAACCTGAGGGGCTCATTTTCCGGCACTATATCTGACAGTGTTTCTCTGCTATTCATAAGGTTATCAGTGACTAAAGATTTGGAAGTAGTTCATCACTCTTTCTTCCTAGTCTGTCTTTGTCTGGAAGCTCATCTGAAACCTGCTCACCATGGGTGACCCTGCTGGTATTTAAAATACCGGTGGCATAGCTTTCAGAATCACAGCAATTCACAAGCCAACACAGTAAGACAAACTGACAGACGAGCGGTGGCCGTTTGGTTTTAATTATTGAATGATGAAGAAAGCATCAATAGAAGATGGAAGGAATACACAGTGTCACTGTACCAAAAGGAAATGGTTAATGTTCAATCATTTCAAGAGGTAGCATATAATCAAGAGCCAATGATACTGAGGGAGGAAGTCCAAGGTGCATTGAAGGGATTGGCAAAGAACATGGCACCAGGAATTGATGGAATAAAAATTGAAATCTTTCAAGAAAGTGAAGCGGCACAGGAGGCACTCACTCATCTCTGCCAAGAAATCTGAAAGACAACTATCTGGCCAACTGACTGGAAGAGATCCACATTTGTGCCCATACAAAGACTGGTGAACCAATGGAATGTGGAAATCATTGGACAATCTCTTTGATATCCCATTAGAGTAAAGTTTTGCTAAAGGTAATACAGAAACAGCCACAATGATACACTGACAGAGAACTTCCGAGGTTCAAACCGGATTCAAAAGAGGCCGTGGAGCAAGGTATATCGTTGCTGATGTGCAATGGATCTTGGCTGAAAGCATAAAATATCAAAAAGATGTTTACCTGTGCTTTATTGATTACACAATGACTTTCAATTATATGGATCATGACAAGTTATGGACAACATTGCAAAATATGAGTATTCTGGAACACTTAATTTTGCTCATGAGGAATCTATACCTGGACCAAGAAGCAGTTGTTCTAACAGAACATAGGAACACTGAATGGTTCAAAATTAAGAAAGGTGTGCGACAAGGTTGTATTCTTTCACCATACTTAATCAACCTATATGCTGAGCAAATAATACGAGAAGCTGGATTCTATGAGGAAAAACATGGCATCGGGATTGGAGGAAGACTCATTAACAACTTGTGATACGCAGATGATACAACCTTGCTTGCTGAAAGTGAAAAGGACTTGAAATATTTACTGATGAAGATCAAAGAGCACAGCCTT
>NW_006408553.1:11731817-11733462 GCF_000296735.1 Chrysochloris asiatica
CAATAGATCCGTTTTGGAAGAAGTGCAGCCAGAGTTCTCCTTGGAGGCTAGCATGACCAAGCTTCGTCTCTCATACTTCGGACATATTGTCAGGAGGGACAGGTCGCTGGAGAAAGATACCATATTTGGTAAGGTGGAGGGTCAGAGGAAAAGAGGAAGACCCCCAACGAGATGGATTGTTCTAGTGGCAGCATCGATGGACTCAAGCGTAGCAACAGTAGTGAGGTTGGTCCGGGATTGGGCAGTATTTTGTTCTGCATTGCATAAGGTCACTATGGGTCAGTACCAACTTGCTGGCACATAACAACAACAACAACATATCTGACAGTGTTTCTCTGCTATTCATAAGGTTTTCTGTGACTAAATATTTGGAAGTAGTTCATCACTCCTTCTTCCTTGTCTGTCTTTGTCTGGGAGCTCTTTTTTAGGAGGCTAGAAATCCACATTCAGATTGCATGCTCTGGAGCAAGGGCCTTGTCTCCTTTCTGCATCATTAGGCCCAGCATTCCTTGCAGATCTCCTTGTGTCTTGGCATCAGTCTTACCCTGAATCTAGGGGTAAAGAGATCCACTCCATTCTTGGCTCTTCTTTCTTAGTGGTAATTGTCATTGTTGTTAATTGCCATCGAGTTGGTTCCGAACCATAGCAACCCTGTATAGCGTTTCCAAGGAGGAGCTGGTGAGCGTGAACCACCAACCTTGCAGTTCAAATGGCTTTGCAGTCCAGCGCATTAACTCACAGAGCCACACCTCTTTTTCTGTTCAATTCTCTTTCCTTTTATATCTCAAAAGGGACTGACATAAGATACAGTCTACTCCTGCAAAATTCTATCATGTGTTCTCCAGCATAATTTCTATCACCAAGGCCATATTTTCCAACTATTGATCTTTCCTCTTTGCTCCCAACCTTTGCATTCCAATCACCAGTAATGAGCAGTACATCTTGATTGCATGTGTGATCAATTTCAGATTAAAGAAGTTGATGGAACTCTTCTATTTCATCCTCACTGGCTTTAGTGGTTGGTTGTTTTATATATGTGTATGTGTGTGTGTGTGTGTATATATATATATATATACATATAAATGTATATACATATATATGTACATATTTATATGGATTCCTGTTGTGGCACTGTGAGCTAATGCATCAGACTTCAAAGTCATTTTAACTGCAAGGTCAGTGTTTCAAGCTCATCAGCTGCTTCTTGGAAACCCTATACAGGGTTGCAATGATTTGGATTCAATTCAACAACACTTGTTGTTGTTGTTGTTGTTAGGTGTCATTGAGTCAGTATCGACTCATAGCGACTTTATGTACAGCAGAACAAAACACTACCCATTCCTGGGCCAACCTCACTACTGTTGCTATGCTTGAGTCCATCGATTCTGCCACTTGGCCAATCCATTTCATTGGGTGTCTTCCTCTTTTTCTCTGAGCCTCCAGCTTACCAAACATGATGTCCTTCTCCAGACACCTGTCCCTCCTGACAATACGTTCAAAGTATGAGAGATGAAGTTTGGCCATCCTGGCATCCAAGGAGCACTCTGGCTGCACTTCCTTCCAAAATGGATCTATTGGTTCTTTTGACAAACCATGGCTTCAATATTCTCCTCCAACACCATAACTCAAAAGCATCAATTCCAAC
>NW_006408553.1:11733596-11734890 GCF_000296735.1 Chrysochloris asiatica
ACCCATCATGTAAATTATATTCTTTTTAATGAACATAACTGCATCTCATTCTGCTTACCTAACAGCATTGTTGTTGCTGTACAGTGTCATCAAATCAGTTCTGACTCATAGCAACCCTGTATAAGGCTTCCAACTTAAAGCAATGCTGTATAGGGCTTCCTAAGACCAGCCGGTAAGTTTGAACTGCCGGCCTTGTAGTTTAAACTGACATTGCAGTCCAGTGCATTAACCCACAGCACCACACAAAAGGACTCCATATTGTTGTTGCTAAGTGCCTTCAAATCGGTTTCAACTTAAAGCAACCCTATATAGGGATTCCAAGGAGCAGCTGGTGAATTTGAACCATTGACCTTGCAGTTCAAACAGATTTTGTAGTCCAGTGCTTATCCTACAGAGCTGCATAAGGAGTCTAGGACTCAAATGAAACAGATACAGATGATACTCCTGGATATCTGTTGTTATTGCCTCCTCTATCATTTTTCACCTTTGTTTTCATTTGATCTTAGTTCCATATTTTTATTCATTCAATAGTGTTGGATTTTTGTCTCAAAATATTTTTAACTACTATAATCTGTCAATAGAACATATAGATCATGTTTTTCTCCCTATATTAGCAAACCACCCATGTTGCCAACCCCGTGGAATCTTTAGATGTTCTTGTCTATTTTTGTAACTGCATTTTATTTAGGGTATGTTTATTAAACTTGTCAGACACTTAAAGTTTGGCATTGAACCAGACACTCAAGAAATTCAAAAGGCATTATTTGAAAACAAACATTAGCAAAGCTCCCACATCATAAACAATTCAATTAGAAGAATCAAGGGCACCCATTTGCTCAAAGAAGAATGTTTTTTTCAAGTTATTATTCCAAAAGACAAGATCTTGTTTCTGTTCCACCTGTTATACACATATAAAAGATATTAACATATAAAAAAAAAGTTACTAACCGTTGTAGTACCACAATCACACTGTTCACCAGGATCCAATATTCCGTTGCCACATACTCTGGCTTGTTTATAAACTGGCACATCAATAGGGTGATTCAAAAGACATTTAAGGCCAGATTGTGCGGTAATATATTTAAATTCATCCAAGCTACAGATGCTAAATTCCTTTATGCCTTGAAAATGCCTAAAATATAAAAATATGAATGACAAAAATAGTTACTTAATATCTACCTATATGCTTAAATTATACCTTCAATAGAGATTTAAAGATTATTATTATTCATGGAAAATACTAAGCATACTTCTGAAAATATTTATTTAGATCAATTAATTCATTTATTTACTT
>NW_006408553.1:11734990-11736339 GCF_000296735.1 Chrysochloris asiatica
TGGTCACATTGTTTTATATAAAGAAAATCTATTATATATCTAATCTATAATTTTATTAAGCCTTTAAACAAAGGAATTGTGTTATTCTTATTTATCACAAGTGTCAAACAAATGGATTTTAGATTTTAGGGATCCATTCTTTAACATAATTTTATCTATTTAGGAACCTTGCTGACATAGGTAAACGTTAGGCTTTGGGCTGCTAGCTGAAAAGCCAACAGTTTGAATTCACCAGCTACTCCTCAGGAGAAAGATGAGACTGTCTGCTCCTATAAAAGGCTTCCTCTGCTCTACCAAGTACAGTAGTTCTATTCTGTCCTATAGGATTGAATTGAGTCAGAACCAACTGGATAACAGTGAGTTTTGTTTTTTTAATTTACTTCCATTTTAGTGTAAATTCCATTTGTGTAAATGGTAATGTAAACATGTTTATTTTCACTTTGATTGCATACTTTAGAACTTTTGTTCTCCAGAATTAAACATTTTTTTTCAAGTAAGGATCAGTTATAGAGATGCAGCAAGATGACAGACTAGGCAGAAACACTACATAGACACTACAACAAAGATACAGAAAGCCATATGAAACAGATGCAGATGATAGTCTAGAACCCTGAGCTTCAGATGAAGTGATAGAGAAGTGGATTGAATGTTTACTAAGAGAGAAAGCTGAAAAGACATTTCAAAGAAAAAGGAGACAGGTGATCTATGTCAGCCACCCAGATGTGGGGAAACCATCTCAAACTTTTATAAGCAGCTTCAGAGACAAGACAGCTGCTTGGTAGAGTATATGCATACAGATGGTTATGGAGATAAAGGTGCAATTGTTTTTCTTGTTGCCAACACTCACTTGGGATCAGAGGAATGGCCAGCCCCCACCAGCATACACTTTCAGCAAAGCTTCTGTTATCTAGGCAGTTGGAACTATGTGGTGGTTAAGTTGCGCAGTTGTGAATCACATCAAAGTGAGTTCTGGTGCTATCTGCACAAACTACCAATATCTGGACTCAGGTGAGGGCTGCTCCAGACCCACAGAGCTAGTGCTGACCAGCTCTGGACTAGTGGGAACTCTCACACTTGGCTGCCCTCTGGGATGCCTAGCAGCTTTGGGATCTTCATGAACTGCTTTTGGATTCGGTGATCACACACAAAACACCTAGGCCTACAGGAATGCCATCTACAGCCAGAAAAACCAACACCATGTCACTTGCCCACCTACCTCTTGAGCTACTTGGCTGGCAGAATCCCCCAGAGTTTTCGCCTCTCGATTTGACACCTACTCTGGATTTTTCCTTTCATTGTTTTTGTTTGTTTATTCTCTCCTCCCTTTCATCCTCTATTTACCTTCCCTT
>NW_006408553.1:11736439-11745805 GCF_000296735.1 Chrysochloris asiatica
AGCAATGGATTTCTTGCTTCTGCCACAAATTCCCCCAGCTGTAAGCCTTCCAACCTTCTAAATATTCCTTTATATGTGGTTCAGAGTTCTGGACAATCCCCTAAGCCTGCTTGGTCAGGTATTCTGTGTCGTTGCTGGCAGAGGTCCGTTACTGCACCTCCACCTGATCCACCATCTTGTTTGTTCCCTTCCCTTGCTTTTTATCTTTTCTATCTCAGTTTCATTTTTTCTTGTTTCTGTTTCCCTCCTCCCCCACTTCTTCATCTTTGTTTCTATCTTTACTGTTGTCTGCTTTCTTTCTTTTTTACTCATCCCTCTCACTAATTATTAAGTTTAATGCCTTTCCTTTGTTTTTGTTTTGTCTATTATTTTTCTCTTCCATGTTTTTTTCTTTTTTTCCCATCTCCCTCTTTTCTCTTTTTGGTCGTTGTATTCTGTTTCAAGTTGTTTCCTGTTTCTGATTTTGTGTCTTTTTGCTTCTTTTTTCTCCTTTACTATTTTCTTTTCTTTTTTGCTGTTGTTTGTTTGTTTATTTATTATATCTTGAATGTGTATTTTATCTCCTTGCCACAACCCTACCCTCTGCGGTTCCATCCACTGAACAAAAAGTCAATGCAAGCTACTATACACCTGGATAAACGGCAACAAGCATTAACCAAACCCACCTTAAACTGAGCTGTATGAATGGGAACCAGAGAAAGGAGCACATGCCGAAGAGCACATCAACATACAATTATCAATTAAATACAAATACAATGACACTACAATGTCTCAGAGATAACAGACAATTTCTGTTCACATTAAAAACAAGACAAATAAGTGACCAAGAAGCAAAGTTAGAAAAAAATTTTGAGGAAAAAAGGTATTGAAATTACCTTAAAAAATAATTCAAAAGAATGATATTTAGTTAGCTTCGCATGATTATAAGGAAGATTGAGGGAAACAAAGAAGATTCAGGATAACACTATAGGAACAAACAAAATATATAAAGGTTTTGAGACAATATGAAGCCTTCAAATAGAAATCCAAAGGATTAATACTAAGATTTCAGAAATGGACAATACATTAAAAGGTCAAAGAAGTATATTTGAATCAATTGAAGCCTGAGTTACTGAACTTGAAGATAAATCTCGCAATCTAGTATGCTAGAAGAACAGTAAGAGGGAAAAAAATCCAAAGAAACCCTAACATTCAGCATAAAGAGGGATATCTTAAAGCAGAAGGCAGCCCCAGTGGGCTCACTCCTACTCCCAGGAGTCCTGCCAACAATACCAAGTGAGCCTGGAACCATGAGCAGGGGTAATCAATTAGGATTTCTGCTAGTTATAAGTGACCAAAGGAAGTGCTCTCCTTACCTGCTGACCCACAGATTCACTTCTGCTACTAAAAACCACTAAGAGGATGACACAGACTGGCAAAGGGGCTCCTGACACAATAAATGCACAGCCAAGAAAGTACTCTTTATCTTTCACAGATAGGAAAGTTTTTGCAATAATGAATTGACTGGTCTTGAAAACGCTTTGTCCCTATAGCCCATAAACACCTCTCCCTCACTAAGAAATTGAGCAACCATGAGTAAAGATACGTCTTCCATGCATTTACACAGCATGAAGAGTGACCTGTAGGAGCCCTAATGACAACTGATAAACTAAGCAGAGCAAACTAGTACTGCAAAAGCTTGATAATTAAACTCTTATTGGGATTACAACCCATAAAAATAGACCAGGACCTAAGTGTTAAACTTAAACAGGGTGACTGTTTGATAACATAAAAGTTTTAAATAGGACTTAGAGTCTTCTAACATAATAAGCGAAATGTTCAAGATACAATAAAAATCTCGTGTTATACTCACAACCCAGAAAACTATACCTCATATGAGAAAATAAAATAACATTAATACAAAAATTAATCAGGAGTGCTACAGGTCTAAACACCATGGAGCGGCATCTGGAAAAAGAGGTGTGACAGATTTTTCATTTTCTTTCATCCTCTCCCAGCCATATTCCCTCTGCCCAGCCCACACACCTTCAGGAAAGTGGGAGCGCATGCCCTAAAGGGTTCAGCATTGTGCCCACAGTTTTCCCACAGCACAGGGAGGAAATTCCTGGGAGCCCCTGTGGTCTCACAAGGTAAACCATTAGTTGCTTCTATGATGTTTGACTCTGGGACTAAGCCCTAAAATTGACCTAGGCGGGAACCTTCATTGCTGCCTTACCTAACAAGAGGCAGCAGGTCTGGCTATACAGCCAAACCATTTGTGCACCTTGAGAAACCCCAATATAAAAGGCAAAAGCCAACATCAACTACTATATACAAAGATGCAGCTATTTTCAGAATTATGCTGGGGATACAGATATTTAACTGACCTACAGAGATTAAAAATAGTGGGCAATTTTTCTTCCATTCATTTCTCAGTATCTATCTGTGCATCCCCATGGTGGTGACTAGAGGAGAAGCCTAAGTAAACACCCCCACCCACCTCTGGAGGTTTCTATAGTGCATGCACACTGACCTGCACAACAAAGGCTACTGGACAGTTGGCTATGGTTTTATTTTTGTTTCTGGGTCATGGTTTTATTCTCTGATTTTATATTGTTTCTGTTTTGGTCCTTTTGGTCTCACTTTTTTCCTGGGGGTGGGAGATTTCCCTCCCCATGTTACCTAAGAAGATACAGCAATCGTGGCCATATAGCTAAGCTACAAGAATACCCCATAATATCCCATCATCTGAAGAGGAGCTAATACCAGCTGCTAGACATTACACATGAAAAGGGAAGCCTATCTCCAGATAACATCCACCATGAGACACTCAGTAAGCTAAACAACAAAGAAACGTACATTCATTGAATCATTGAAAACACATCTAACTATTAAAAATGTCCAAGAAAAAACAAAAAAAAATCTCAGTACATCTCCAAAAACAGAAAAGAGTAACTGAGACAAATGAGCTAAAGACAGATATACACTTTCCACAAGAAGAAGAACAGGCTTTGAATCTGCCTGAGAAGGAATTTAGAAGAATGATATGGAGGCAAATCCAAATGCTCCACAGAGGGGTGGAGGAAAATAAGGAAGAAGTCAGGAAAGTGCTACAGGAACAATCAAACAAGATAGGAATACCATTGGAAACAATTCAAAAACTGCAAAAAGAGGTCCAGGTGATTAATAATAAAATATTCTGATATTTTATTATTATAGTAAAATATTCGGACAATACACTGAAAAGTCAAAGGAGAAGAACTGAAGAGATGGAAGCCAGAACCAGTGAGATGGAAGACAAATCTTTCCATACTGCTAAGATAAAAGAGCAAGAAGAAAAAAGGATACAATATTCAGAAGAGCATCTAAGATGCATGCTGGATAACATGAAGAGGAATAACTTGAGAATTATTGGAATTCCAGAAGAGGAAGAATCACACAAGTCCACAGAGGAGATAGTTGAAGAACTTCTGGAAGAAAACTTCTCTAACATCTTGAAGGATGAGAAGATAAGATTTCAAGAAGCTGAACTAACCCAAAGAAGGAAAGATTCCAAAAGAAAATCACCAAGACATATCATAATCAATCTCTCCAAAATGAAAGACAAGGAGAGCATCCCAAAAGCAGCCAGGGAAAACAGAAGTGTTACTTACAAAGGCAAGCAAACCAGAGTAAGCTCTGACTTCTCAGCAGAAACCATGCAATCAAGAAGGCAATGGGGAGACATATATAAAATACTAAAAGAAAAAAACTGCCAACCAAAAATCATCTACTCAGCAAAAGTGTGACTCAAATATGATGGTGCAATCAAAATATTCCAGGATAAACAGAAGCTAGGAGATTTTGTCAAAGCCAATCCAGCACTTCAAAATGTCCTAAAGGGAGTTCTTTGGAATGAAAACCAACAAGAACCAACAACAACCAGAGATTGACAGATGTGGCAACACCACCCAGAACTCAGTCGAGGAATAGCAGATTTCAGAACAGAACAAATTCAGAGGACCTGTGAGGCCAATCAAAGATCAAAATAATAACAATGTCAAAGAGGGGGAAAATATAAGAAGAGTGATCCAGGTGGTGAGGAGGTCAGGTAGATTGCAGGATAAAATAGACTGTCTTAAATAGAGGGAAAAGATAATAGACTATAGAGTAACCTCAAAGAAAGTTAATACTTCACAACTTACCATGAAAATAAATATCCAAGTAGAACAAGGAAACATTAAAACTAAGAAGAAACTGACAAGAAATAGAAAAAAGAAACATGACTCAGCACAAGAAGCCATGCAGAACAAAAGAAAGAACAGCACCACAAAAAACTAACATAATGCTAGCAATTAATTCATACCTATCGATAATTTCACTAAATGTCAAATGATTAGTTGTACCAGTAAAGAAACAGACTGGCAGAATGGATAAGAAAACAAGATCCTTCAATATGCTGCCTGCAAGAGATACACCTTACACACAAAGACAAAAACAGACTAAAAGTTAAAGGATGGGAAAAAATAAACACTAAGTTAATTGCAATAAAAAAAACAAGGAGGAGTGGTAATACTAATCTCTGATACAATAAACTTTGAGGCAAAAACCAGCATAAGAGATAAAGAAGGACAGTATATCATGATTAAAGGGTCAATTGAAAGAGATGCCATAAGCATAATAAATATCTACGCTCCCAATGAAAGAGCACCAAGATATATATAGCAAACCCTACTAGAATTGAAAAAAGAAATAGACAAATCTACAATTATAGTGAGAAATTTTAATATACAAGTTTCCAAAACTGATAGAATAACCAGAAAAAAACCCTCGAATTCGACAAAGATACAGCGGAACTAAACAGCACAATCAACAAACTTGACCTCATAAATGTGTACAGAGCATTTAATCCAACAACAGCACAATACACATTCTTTTCCAGTGCACATGGAACATTCTCCAGAATTGACCATGTGGTAGGTCACAAAGCAAGCCTCAATAAATTCACAAACATCAAAATACTACAAAGCATCTTTTCAGACAAAAATGCTATAAAACTAGAAATCAACAATAAGAAGATGCAGTAAATAAAGTTGAATACATGGAAACTAAATAACACCCTGCTGAAACACTACTGGCTAGAAGAAAAAAATAAATGTGAACACACAAAGTTCCAAGAAACAAACGAAAATGAAAACACAACATACCAAAATCTTTGGGACACAGTGAAAGCAGTGCTGAGAGGACAATTTATTGCAATAAATGCACATATCCAAAAAGAAGAAAGAACCAAAATTAACACATTAACACAGCAGCTCCATCATTAGAAACAGACCAACAGAATGAACCTACAGTCATCAAAAGAAAAGAAATAATAAACATTTGAGTAGAAATAAATACAGATAGAAAACAGAAAAATTACAGAAAGAATAACAGGACAAGAAGCTAGCCCTTTGAAATGATTAATAAACTGACAAACCACTGGCAAAACTAACAGACGAAAAGAGAGAGAAGACACAAATAACACACATTAGAAACCACATGGGCAATGTCAAAATGGAACCAAAGGAAATAAAAAGGATGACAACAGCATACTATGAAGACCTGTACTCCAACATATTTGAAATCTTAGAAGAGATGAATACATCTTTTAAAAACACAACTTACATAAACTTACACATAGTAAAGTAGAAAACTTGAACAGACCAATAACAAAAGAAGAAAATGATAAGGTCCTCAAAAAACTCCCAAACAAAAGAAGTCCAGGTCCAGATGGCTTCACTGGGGAGTTCTACCAAATATTCAGGGAAGAGCTGTCACCAATTCTATTCAAATTATTCCAGAAGATAGAGGATGATGGCAAACTTCCTAATATATTTTATGAAACAAGCATAACACTCATACCAAAAGCAGGGAAGGACATCACTAAAAAAGAAAACTATAGACTAATATCCCTCATGAACATAGATGCAAAAATTCGCCACAAAATCTTTGCCAAAATCTTAGAATCAAAAAAATAATACATCATGACCAAGTAGGATTCATATCCAGGAAGCAAGGATTGTTCAACATTAGAAAAATGATCAATGTAATCCACCATATAAAAAAGGAAAAGAACTACATAATCATATCAATTGATGCAGAAAAGGCATTTGACAAAATTCAACATCCATATCTGATAAAAACACTAAACAAAGTAGGAATTGAATGGAAATTCCTCAACATAATTAAGAGCATATATACAAAACCAACAGCATATATTACTCTCAATGGAGAGAAACGGAAAGCCTTCCTTCTGTGAACAGGAACCAGACAGGAATGCCCTTTGACACCACTTCCATTGAATATTGTGCCGGAAGTCTTAGCCAGAGCTATACGGCAAGATATGCAAATTAAAGGCATTCAACTTGGCAAAGAGGAAGTAAAACTCTCTCTATTTTCAAACTATGTGATCCTATACATAGAAAACCCCAAAGACTCAATAAAAAGCTACTAGAACTCATTGGAAGATTCCGAAATGGCAGGGTATAAGATTAACATACAAAAATCAGTTGGATTCCTCTATACTGACAGTGCTGAAAAGGACATTATGAAAGCAATACATTTTACAATAGCCACCCAAAATGTAACCAGAGGAACAAAGGGCCTATACAAAGAAAACTACAAAGCACTGCTACAAGAAACAAAAAGAATGTTGCAAATGTAAAGGTAGATGTTTTGCAACAAAAGGAGGAGAGTGGTTGTTCTTGCAGTCCAGGAGCAGATGACCCTGGACCATCAAAGGAGAAGAACGGAGTGTGGGACCCTATCCAGAGAAGCAGTGACACCAGAGATGGAGGCAGAGACAATAATGTGGAGAGATGGAGGGGCTGGGAACTCTGGACTCAGGGAGGGAAAGGGGTTGTGTGCTAACGGCCAGGAGGCAGGCTTGCGGGGTGTACCCTTTGGTTGTTTTGATGATGCATGGAGGGGATTATAATCTTTGCAATGAAACAAAATACGATAGGATGAATGTAAAGCTGATGTTATACCATGTAAAGTGTCATTCAATTCACATTATAAACTTTAAAAAAAATTATCAGATGTTAGAATATATTTGACAAGGATATTAAATCAGTCTACATACAAATTCTTCAACACACTATTAGAGCATTATATAGGAAATAAAAAAATAAAACCTTAGGAAAATAAATAGAAATTATAAAAAAGAAGCACACTGAAATTAGAGAACTATAAGTATGTAGTTCCATTATATAGAAATTCATATCATTAATTTCATCTTCTTTACTAATATATTTATTTAAAACTATAAGCATTACTCTGAACATTGTTTTAGCCACTTCCTACAAGTTTTGATAGATTGCATTCTCATTATTGCTTCACTAAAATATATTCTGATTTCTTTGTAATTGCTTTTCTGAGCTAAGCAATAATTTCATTCTACTCCATAGTACTTAACAACAACATTCTGTTACTTAATTTTCAGACAGTTTGGTATAGTTACTTAGCTTTTACTTTTGACTTGTAAGCTTACTTCAAGGCTGGTGGCTCAAGCCTATTACAGGAAAAAGATGACGTGTTCTAATTCCATAAATTTTTACAGTCTCAGAAAACCTATATAAGGTCATGATAAGTTGGAACTAAGTTGTTGGCAGTAGGCTTGGGTTTTGGTATGGTCAGAGCACATACTCTATTTGATTTCACTACTCTTAAATTTATTGAGGTTTGATGTGTAGTCCAGAATATGGCCTATTTTGATAAGTATTCTATTTGTACTGGAAAAAAAATATGTATTTTGACATAGTTAGATACAGAGTTTGAAAATTAATTCAGTTTGGTTACTAGAAATTTAAAGATTCCAACTCCCCCCCCCATAATTAAAAACTTACAAGAAGGAATAAGGACATTAAATTTAAAAATGTCTTACACTGCTTTTGGCGTCATTGTGCAAACATCAGCTGAACAATGGCAACTGCCAATATTACTGTCATAAGTTAATCCCACATTAAGGCCAAGTAATTGCACAATAATAACAGCAAATGACTCCAAGGATAAACCTTTTGAATACTAAATATAAGAAAAAGAAAAAAAGTTAGCTAATAATCATGTTCAGTTACAAAAAAATTTTTAATATTATAATAAAAAATCAGCATATAAAACTCATTTTTAAAAAGTATTAATTAGTCCAAGATTCATATGTGCATACAAGTATAACAGAACATAAACATTTTAATGATAGACTTTTTTAAATGGATAAATAAATATAACACTTAAATTTAAAAATACAATTTAATGTCAACACTAGATTTCTTAGCAAATCGAGCAGAATGTTAAACCACATTTGTACTACTTCTTAGAATTATTTTAAACTAAAAAGTGTGACACTGTAGGATAAGCACTGAACTACTAAAAGCAAGGTCAGTGTCTCAAACCCACCAGTCACTTGGAATCCCTATACAGGTAGCTATGAGTTGGCACCTACTAGATGGCACTTAACAAATTCATTTCAACTCTTAATTATCAATTCCATCATTTATTCTGTAGTAGGCAGCCTCTAAAATCAACCCCAGTGATGCCTACCTTATACTACTGACATAATGCCATTGCCTTGAAGGTGAGCTGGATTTACTGACAAGCTTCTAGTTAAAAAAATATCAAAGTGAAGTGATGGGCAATCATTTCTAAGATTAGGTTATAAAAGAATTGTCTTCATAGAGACTTCCGGCGCTTCCCTGATGAGGCAGCACAGGTGCGCAGGCTCTGGGGAAGATGTGGGTGGTATCGCAAAGGGGAGGCCGCTGCCTGGTAGACAGACAGCCTTAGGGCAAACATGAGACTTTAGCCTTCAACATTGTGGACTTGCTTTTTTGAAGGATCAAGCTGCTAGGGAGTTGTGGGCATTTTTAGCTTCCGCCCGCCTGCACTCGCCTGAACTCGGCTCCTGCACCGGGACTGCGCCCGCCCACTGCAGAGCTTGGAGGGCGGAGCTTGAGCAGACCCATTTGGAGGGCGGGCGCGCCCAGAGAGCCAGCGGGGCCACAGGAACTGGCACGGTCCTTCGTGGGGGGGCCTCATTGCCAAGGGAGGTGTTGTCGGCATGGATGTAGGGCGGGCCAGGTGCCCACGGCACAGGGAGACAGAGAGAGGCATTTTTTGATGTCGTCAGACAGGGACGCCATCTGCCTGCAGCCACTAACCCCACCCTCCACCCCCTCTGCCTAGGCTAGACCTCTGCCCAACTTCCAAGGCTCAGGCCCGCCCATCAACGCAAGAGCCAGCACAAGCTGAGACACCTTGAGGTGGGTTTTACCACTACCCACAAGGCAGTCCTGCTGTGGCTCTGCGGGTTAAGGCACCAGACTGCAGAGCCTTTTGAACTGCAAGGTCGGTAGTTCGAGCCCACCAGCT
>NW_006408553.1:11746557-11748218 GCF_000296735.1 Chrysochloris asiatica
TGAACCAGAAGTAGACCTTCTCTCCATGCTGGAAGGAGGGCAGGCCTTGGAAATACCTGAAAAAGAATTCAGAAAAATGATTATAAAATGTTTCAAAACACTTCACAATGGAGTTGAGAAAAATAAGGAAGAAGGCAGAAAAGCGCTACAGGAACACTCAAACACGATAGATACAGCAGTGGTAACAATCCAAAACCTACAGAAAGAGGCTCAAATAATCATCAACAAAATGTCAGAAATAGAAAACTCTTTGAAAGGGCAGGGGAGTAGAATAGATGAGATGGAAGGAAGAATCAGTGAGCTGGAAGACAAGTCTCTCAATACCACTAAGATAGAAGAACAAACACAAAAAAGGGCAAAAATTTTGGAGGAAGGTCTAAGATTCATGTTGGACAACATGAAGAGAATCTAAGAATTATTGGCATTCCAGAACAAAATGAGTCACACAAGTCCACAGAGGAATTAGTCGAAGAAATACTGGAAGAAAATTTCTCTAACATCCTCAAAAGTGAAAAAATAAACATACAAGAAGCCCAAAAGAAGCCCGGAAGGGTGGAACCCAAAAGAAAATCACCAAGACATATCATAGTCAAGCTCTCCAAACTCAAAGACAAGGAGACGCTCCTGAAAGCAGCAAGAGAAAACAGAAGGGTCACATACAAAGGCATACAAGTCAGACTAAGCTCAGACCACACAACAGGAAACATGCAAGCAAGAAGGCAATGGGGAGACATATATAAAACCCTGCAAGAAAACAATTGCCAACCAAGAATCCTTTATCCAGAAAAGCTTATCAATCAAATATGAGGGTGTAATCAAAACATTCCAGGATAAACAGAAGCTATGGGACTTCACCAAAGCCAACCCTGCACTACGAAACATCCTAAAGGGAGTTCTGTGGACCGAGAACCAACAAGAACAGACAACAACCAGAGATTGACGTACATGGCAGCACCTCCCTGAATTAAGTCAACAGAAAGAAATGTTAACAAAACAAAACCATAAGAGCAAACTCAGAGACTCTGGGACGGCAGCCTATGACCAAAACAAGTACAATGCAAAAGAAGGTGAACATGTAGGAACAGAGACCCAGACAATCAGGTAGATTACAGGATAAAATAGACTGCAATAAATGGACAAAGAAGTCAATGGACCATAAGACAACCTCAAAGAAAATTAACACATCACAACATACCAAGAGAATGAGAATCCAAGAAGAATTTGAAAACATTAAAACTATGAGGAAACGCACAAGAATGAGCACAAAAATCATGAATTCAACAGAGGAAGACAAACAGAACAAAGAAGCAGCAATACCAGAAAAAACAAATATAATGACAACAAATAATCAATACTTATCGATAATTACACTGAACGTAAATGGATTAAATGCACATGTTAAGAGACGGAGGGTGGCAGAATGGATAAGAAAACAAGATCCTTCAATATGCTGTCTGCAAGTGACGCATCTCACACACAGAGACAGAAACAGATTAAAAGTGAAAGGATGGGAAAAAATATACCATGCTAATTGCAGTAAAAAGCGAACAGGAGTGGCAGTGCTAATCCTGGATAAAATAAACTTTAAGGCAAAAGCCAGCATAATAGATAAAGATGGACATTATCTCATGATTAAAGGGACAATTGAACAAAATGAAATA
>NW_006408553.1:11751571-11763834 GCF_000296735.1 Chrysochloris asiatica
AAAAAAAAAAAAAAGAATTGTCTTCATCTTGGATTCTCTCTCTTCCCTTATTCTTTCTTGCTCACTCTGGGATATCCCAGATTCTATGTCATGAGGCAGAACTGTAGAGAGGCCCAAATGGCTGAGCCTGGAAAGACATTTTCTGAGATCTATCAACTATCACTCTGTGGAAAGACACGATGGAAAAGCTCCATATTATCAGTCAAAACAAGTTCAGGTGCAGATTGTAAAACAGACTATCAATTGCTCATATGCAAATTCAAACTGAAGCTGAAGAAAATGAAAACAAGAACATGAGAGCAAAAATATGACCTTGAATATACCCCACCTAAATTTAGAGATCATCTGAAGAACAGATTTGATGCATTAGACACTAATGACTGAAGACTAGAAGAGTTGTGGGATGACATCCAGAACATTATATAGGAGGAAAGCAAAAATTCATTAAGAAGATAAGAGAGAAGGAAAAGATCGAAATGGATGTCAGACGAGACACTGAAATTTGCTCTCCAGTGTAGAGACGGCTAAAGCAAATGGAAGAAATGAGGAGGTATAAGACATGAACAGAAAATTTTAAAGGTCATCTCAAGAAGACAAAGTCAAATATTTTAATGAAATGTGCAAACATGTGGAGTCAGAAAACCAAAAAGGAAGTACATGCTCAGCATTTCTTAAGCTCAGGGAACTGAAGAAAAAATTCAAGACTCGACTTTCATTATTGAAGGATTCCCTGGGAAAATTATTGAATGATGCAGAAAGCATCAAAAGAATATGGAAGGAATACACAGACTCAGTGTACCAAAAGGAAATGGTTGATGTTCAACCATTTCAAGAGGTAGCATATGACAAAGAACCAATGATATTAAAGGAAGAAGTCCAAGGTACATTGAAGGAATTGGCAAAGAACAAGGTACCAGGAATTGATGGAATAAAAATTGAAAGCTTTCAAGAAAGTGAAGCAGCACAGGAGGCACTCACTCATCTCTACCAAGAAATTTGGAAGACAACTATCTGGCCAACTTATTGGAAAAGATCCATATTTGTACCCATTCCAAAAAGAGATGACCCAACGGAATGCGGAAATCATTGGACAATATCTCTGATATTCCACGTGAGTAAAGTTTTACTAAAGGTAATACAGAAATGGCTGCAAACATACATTGACAGAGAACTTCCAGAGGTTCAAGCCAGATTCAGAAGAGGCCGTGTAATGAGGGCTATCACTGCTAATGTGCGATGTATCTTGGCTGAAAGCAGAGAATACCAGAAAGATGTTTACCAGTGCTTTATTGACTATGCAAAGGCTTTTGATTGTGTGGATCATGACAAGCTATGGACAACATTGTGAAGTATGAGTATTCCAGAACACTTAATTGTGCTCATGAGGAATATATACATGGACCAAAAGGCAGTTGTTCAAGCAGTACATGGCAACACCGAATGGTTTAACATTAAGAAAGGTGTGTGGCAGGGGTGTATTCTTTCATCATATTTATTAAATCGGTATGCTGAGCTAAGAATTCGAGAAGCTGTGTTATATGAAGAAAAACATGGCATCAAGATTGGAGAAAGATTCATTAACAACCTGCAATATGCAGATGATGATACAACCTTGCTTGCTGAAAGTGAAGAGGACTTAAAATTCTGACTGATGAAGGTCAAAGACCACAGCCTTCAATATGGATTGCATCTGGATATAAAGAAAACAAAGATCTTCACCACTGGACCAATAAACAGCATTCTTGTCAATGGAGAAAAGATCGAAGTTGTCAAGAATTTCATTCTTTTTCGATCAACTTAAAACACTCACGGAAACAGTAGGCAAGAAATCAAATGACATATTGCATTTGGCAAATCTGCTGCAGAAGACTTTTTTAAAGTGTTGAAGAGCAAAGATGTCAGATTGAGGACTAAGGTGGACCTGACCCAAGCCATGGTATTTTCAAAAACCTCATATGCATGTGAAAGCTGGACAGTGAATAAGGAAGACTGTAGAAGAATTATTGCTTTTGAGTTACAGTGTTGGAAGAGAACATTGAAAGTACCATGGGCTGCTAAATGAACCAACAGAACTGTGTTGGAAGAAGTACAGAAAGAGTGCTCCTTGGAGACCAGGATGGCCAAACTTCATCGCTCATACTTCAGACATATTGTCAGAAGGGACCAGTCGCTAGAAAAGGATATCATGTTTGGTAAGGTAGAGAGAGGGTCAGAGAAAAAGAGGTGATTGTCAATATGGCAGCACCAATGGTCAAGTGTGGCAACAATTGTGAGGTTGGCCCAGGACTGGGCAGTGTTTTGTTCTGTTGTGCATAGAGTTGCTATGAGTCAGTACTGACTCAATAGCACCTAACAATAACAACAACATCAACTGCCACATGAGTAAGCCTCGAAGCAGTTTGTCCTCAAGTCAAGTCTTGAGATGACCACATTACTGGATGAAAGTTTAACTCAGTCTTTTAAGAAACCATGAGTCTGAGCTACCCACCATGCTGCTCCTGGATTCCTAACCTACAGAATTGTATTGTTTTCAGCTTCTAAGTATTTGTTTACACAGAAATAGATAACTAAAATATACTAAATGTATAGTGTTATTCTCCTTTTCTATACTTCCTTTTAAAAGACTGGGGCCTGAACAGCTTGAGAACAGTCACTAAGGCACTACTATTGGTCTATCCCTGTCCAGAGCAAAGAAAAGTGAAGGAAATTAAAGATATATGTAAATAATAGTCCAAAGGACTAATTGACAATGCAAAACCTCAACTTCTGTTATCCTGAAATCAGAACTATATGAAATGTGGCTACTACAGCTGACTGCTCTGAAAGGGATTGCAGTAGAGGTCTTGAATAAAATGGGAGAGAAATGTAGAACAAAATTCAAAATCAGAAAAATAATAAAGCTTAGTTAACTGGCAATGATGGGCGAGAACCCTAAGACTATAGGCCTCAGACACCCTTCTAGCATGAAACTTACCTCTATGGCTCCACTTTTAGTCAACTAATAGAATGACCTATAAGGTGAACAATAACAACAAGAAGACATGAACTCCTTAGAACAATCAACCATATGAAATCAAAAGGACAGCATTTGCCCAATAGAAAAGAAGAAAGAATGAAAATAGTGAACTCAGGAAAGAAATTGGAGTGCTGTTGCATTGTGGGACTGATGTGCAAAATTTCTGAATGGAAAACCAACTTGCTCTGTAGCCTTTCACTCAAATCACAACAAAAAGTTAAAAAATAAAGTACTGCTCAGAAGACAACTAAAGACTAGCATATGCTGCTGCTGCTGCTACTACATACCACCAAGTTGGTTCTGAATCATAGCAATCCTATATAGAATTTTTGAGGCTGTCAAACATTATGGGAGCACAAGGTTCTTCTTTCTCCCAGAGTAGCTGGTAGATTTCTAATTGCTGACCTTGTGGTTAGCAGCCCAACACAGAGCCACTTACATGTTCTTTAAA
The DNA here is from genome assembly GCF_000296735.1 of Chrysochloris asiatica. Classification (NCBI taxonomy): domain Eukaryota; kingdom Metazoa; phylum Chordata; class Mammalia; order Afrosoricida; family Chrysochloridae; genus Chrysochloris; species Chrysochloris asiatica. The sequence goes on from NW_006408553.1 coordinate 11,755,039, forward strand.
AGTGGTATATAAGTGGGAGGAAAAAACTTTAATTACTGACATAAACATTTTTTGAATTATCATTTTAAAGTGAGGGAAGATGGGAAGATGCTTAGATTATTAATTCAAGCTTTACATGTCTTATAGACCACTACTTTGAATATTTAGTACTTCAATGAAAGGTTAATCAATTCCACCACCATGTGGTGAAGTAATTTGACCCCCTACAAAATACAAAAACACAGCCATGCCATTGAAGAAAATTGATTGACCTTATAAACCATTTTTAAATTGCTGGGAGTGTAAAAGGCCTTTGAGGGAATGAGAGAGAGTGAGAGAAAGAAAGAGAAGAAGGCAATGATCCAAGAGAAGAAGGCAATGATCCAAGGAGTACTTTTTAAATGTCCTATGGTACTGCAGAATAAGCATTGGACAGCTAACCACAACAACAGTTTGGAGAATGAATTAAAAATGAGAATATGAAAGAACACAGACTGTAAAGCATCAAGGAATGCCAAAATAATTAAACAATAATTTTCAAACAAAACAGATACTGTTAAGTTGCTATTGCTGCTAGATGCCGTCTACTTGGTGTTGACTTATAGCAACCCTACATACAATCGAATGAAACACCTGTGCCATTTCACAAACTTAGCTATGCTTGAGCCATTGTTATTGCCACCATGTCAGGCCATCTTGTTAAGGATCTTCCTCTTTTTCTCTGATATGGTATGCTTCTCGAGGGACTGGTCTTTCCTCACAACATATTCAAAACACAAGAGATGAAGTTTCACTATCCTCATTTCTAAGGAGTTTTCTGGCTCTCCGTCTTCCAAAACAGGTATATTGTTTCTTCTGGCAGGCCATGATACTTTCACTATTCTTTGCCAACACCATAATTCAAATGCATCAATTCTTCTCAGGTCTTCCTCATTTATTGTCCACCTTTCATGGCTTGGTTCAAGTACATCTTAGTCCTCAAAGTGACATCTTCAGTCTTGAACACTTTAAAAAGGTATTTTGCAGCATATTTGCCTAATGCAATATATCATTTGGTTTGGGGGACATTGTTTGTGAGTCCAAGTGAAATGAAATCCTTGACAATGTAATCTTTTCTCCATCTATCATGATGTTGTTTATTGCTCCAGTTATGATGATGTTTGTATTCTTTACATTTAAGTGCAATGCATACTGAAGGCTACAGATTTTGATCGTCATCAGAAATTATTTTAATTCCTCTTCCTTTCCAGCAAGGAAAATTGTGTCATGTGACTATTACAGGTTGTTAATGAGATTTCCTCCAATCCTGATGAATATAAAATGACTTCTCCAATTATTTGCTCAGCATACAGACTGAATAAGTACAGCGAAAGGATATAACCCTGATGCACACCTTCCCTGATTTTAAGCCATTCAGTCATCCTTATCCTATTCTAATGCCTGCCTCTTGGTAAACACACACATTTCTCATGAGCACAATGAAGTATTCTAGAATTCCCATTCTTCACAGTGTTGTCCATAGTTTGTCATGGTCCACGCAGTTGAATGCCTTTGCATAGTCATTAAAGCACAACTATACAGATTTCTGGTATTCTCTGCTTGCAGTCAAGATCCAGCTGACATCAGCAATGAAATTCCTCATTCCACATACTCTTCTGAATTGGGCTTGAATTTCCGGCAGCTCCTTATCAATATACTTCTACAACCAGTTTTAAATTATCTTCAGCAAAATTTTGCTTATATGTGATACTAATGATATTTTTCAATTTACATTTTCTGTTACAATAAAGTATAATTCAGTCTCTATCAAAGAGATAGAGAAGGGGGACAGAAAGATGGGAGACCAGGCAGAAAGTCTGTATGCACCGTCTTCAACAAAGGTAAGGAAAACCACATTGAACAGATACATAGTCCTAGAACTGAGCTTCAGATGAAGGGATAGAGAAGTGGACTGAATGCTGACTAGTAGACAGAGCTGAGCACATCCAGCAAAAATAGTTGATATTGGTGACCTATGCCTGCCAACCAGATGATGCACAACCATCTTGAGCTTTTGTAAGCAGCTTCAGAGACAAAGAAACAGTGGTGCTGCAGAAATATACTTGTGGCTCATGGAGATAAAAGGTACAATTCTTTTCTTGTTACTCACATTTCCCTGGTGACCAGAGGCGAGGCTGGTCCCCCTCCATGTACACTCCAGGGAAATTCCCTCCTTCCTGGAGGTCAGAGTTGCATGGAGGTGAACACCGAAATTGTGGACTCCAATAAAGGAATGAGAAGCTATCTGCATTGGCCACGTTCGGGTAGGCCCTGCTCCAAATCCACAGTCAGCCCTGGCCATCCCTGAACTAGCTCTCACTAGGAAAAACAACTGAACAGATGATTGGGGGTGGGGGGTGGCAGGGAGGAGCCAGGAGAGAGCTACTGGAGGTCTGTGCCAGCTAGCAGGCTGAGGCTGCAGTGTGGACTTCTTGAACTTTCATGGGCAAAAGGGCAGTAAGTGGTGCAGAGGCATAGTGCTTATTGATGTAAAGAAAAGGGCAAAATATATCTTTTCTTGTACCCTACATTACCCTGGTGACCAAAGCTATGGCTGCCATCTGTGTACACTCCCATGGAAACCCCTGCATTCTGGGCTGTCAAATTCACACCAAAATGTGTGTGAAGCTAACACAACCAGTCTTGAACTTGGAATCAGATGTAGCCTAATCCAGATCTGCAGGGCCAGCTCAGGCCAGTCTTGAACTAGGAGAAACCACCCTTAGCTACCCTCTATGATGAAAATATCCTGATTCCGCAGCTTCTTTGGGTTGTGCACAAACAACTTCCTGACAGGCAATACAGGAACTCCATCTAGGGTTGAGTGTTACCCTCTCATCCTTTACCCACCCAAGACAACATATATAATAATAATAATAATAATAATAATAATAATAATACATCATAACCTAGTGGGAGGCATAACATAGGGGTGCAAGGATGGTTCAATATTAGAAAACAAACAATGTAATCTACCATATAAATAAATCAAAGAAAAGAGCCACATGATCATATCAATTGATGCAGAAAAGGCAATTGACAAAATCCAACATCTAGTCCTGATTTAAAAAAAAAACACACACACTCAATAATTTAATTTTTTATAAAGAAAACATGTGTAAATTACTACAATTTGGTGAACTTGACCTATACTTATGAATGTAGTACCTTCAAATACCAACAAAGAAGAAAAATCTTCACAGCAAGGATCATTCTCATCCCCACTGTAAATAGGGTTGATAAGGATGGCTACCTAAAATGGGGGAGCTATAAAGGCACAAAGTGACTGGCTTACAAGTTTTCAAGAGGGAGTTTATTTTCAGAGTGTGTGGTAAGGTAGAATTCTCCAATGAGTGGTTTTCATCTTGTCTAGATGGGGCTGGTGAAAGGAGATGGGTTTAAGACTCTTAAGGTTCAATAGTGAGTAATTGTTATCATGACTGATTGAGAGTGTTGCAACTGTAAAGTTAGAGGTTTTATAGCAAAAAGGTTGGAGTGGTTCATCTTGCAGTCCAGGAGCAGAGGATCCTGGGGCCATCAAGGGAAAGGAGAGGGAGCAGAGTGTGGGACCCTATTCAGAGAAGCAGCAGCGCCAGAGAAGGAGGCAGAGATGATGACATGGAGAGATGGAGAGGCTGGGGACTCTAGACTTATGAAGGGAGAGGAGTGTGCTGGTGGCCTAGGGGATTGCAGAGTATGCCCTTTGGTTGTTGAATGATTGTATATTCCTCAGTGTTTTGGTGCACATCCAAAAAAAAACACTACAGAGGGAATAGAAGCAAATACTATTGAATGATGACACATGGAGGGGATTGTAATCACTACAATGAGACAAAGTGTGGTGGATGAATGTATAACTGATGTTCTCCCATGTAAACTATCACTCAATTCACAATAAAAACTTAAAAAAAAAAAAAATTCAACAAAGTGTTTCCCCTTGAATGGAAAATTATTTTGCTCGGATAATCCATCAACTGTCATGGAAGCAGCAGTCAAGAAATCAAATAATATATTTCATTAGGCAAATATGCTGCAGAAGACACCTTTAAAGTGTTGAAGAGCAAAGATGTCAATTTGAGGACTAAGGTTCACCCGACCCAAGCCATGGTATTTTCAATAACCCCATATGCTTGTGAAAGTGGGACAGTCAATAAAGAAAATAGTAGAATAATTGATGCATTTGAGTTATCTTGTTGGAGGAGAATATTAAAAGTACCATGGACTGCCAAAAGAACCAACATATCTGTGTTGGAAGAAGTATAGCCAGAGTGCTCCTTGGAAGCCAGGATGGCCAAATTTCATCTCTAATACTTTGGACATATTATCAGTAGGGGCCAGTCATTGAAGAAGGATATCATGTTTGGTATAGTGGAGGGTCAGAGAGAAAGAGGAAGGCACCCAATGTGATGGATTGGCACAATGGCAGCAGCAATGGGCTCAGGCATAGCAATGATTGTGAGATTGACCCAGGGCCAGGCAGTGTTTTGTTTTGTTGTGCATACGGTTGCTATGAGTCAGTACTGTCTGAAGAATGAGTGAGAGGAGTGGGAAGAGAGATTTTTTGAGTGACACTTTTCAGATGTTTGTCTGTGAAGACATTAAAAGACATTCTTCAGTAATTCAGGATACTTTCACAGTTATTAGACTCTTTTACAAGAATGATAATAATTTTTGTTATTTATATGTAGGTTAAAGAAATATGGAATCTTGGTATGGCACTTTGGGATAAAACACTGGACTGCTAGGTCAGCAGTTGAAATTCACTAGACCATCCTTGGAAACCCTGTATAAGGTTGCTTTGAGTCAGAACTGACTCAATAGCACTTAACAACAACAAATAAAAGAAATACTGGGTAATGTTAAGAATCCAACCACTTGGGCTAGATTCAAATCACTAATTGTGTGAATTAGAAGACACCATTTTCAAGTATGATGCAGGTGGTAGTTTTGTGCCCCCAAGTTGTTTTTGACTCATAGCAATGCTGTATAGGGTTTCTGAGGCTGTAAATCTTTATGGGAGCAGAAAGTCTCATCTTTCTCCCTTGGAGCAACTGGTAGATTCAAATTGCTGACCTTACAGTTAAGCAACCCAGCTCATAATCCACTATGCTCCAGGGCTCCTTTCAAGTAGTCTATCAATTACAGATTAGTAAGTGTTGGTTTTATTATGAAAAACAATTATAGCATCAAAATTATGTTCATAAACCTTTCACAAGTAACCAATGTGATAAGGATGAATCTTTTTTATCACCTGATTCCATTTCCCCTGCTAGACACAATAGCAAAAATATGAGGATAAAAATCATAGTATAGAATAATATTTGAAACACTCACTAGTTTGTTATCCTCACTAAGTTTTAAATAACCTGGTTGAAGTAAGTTTATTCTCACTTACTCCAGAAAACATTAGATTATGAAAATCCCATTGCTGCTTCTTGCTTAAAGTAATCTATTCCTCCCAAATAATAAATAATTGAATGCAGTAATAAAATATTAAAAAGAGAAAAATAGATATCTAATAAAAATTCATAATGTACACACATTTTTAATTAGAAAATTTTATAATGAATAAATTTTATAATTAACATAAAGTTATACTAAATATAAAGATTAATGAATACCCCTGTTCAAAAGAATTAAACTTTTACTTATAACACTATGGGCAACTTGATTTTTAAGTATTCTATTTACTCTTAAATAAATTAAGTAATAGGTTTACTGATGTTTTAAAAAGTTAATATTTAAAATATTAATAAACATTTAATAAAATGGGAAAATTATAAGAGTAACTAGATAATAACTACATACCAAAGCAACTCCTTTGGCATAATCCAGGAGACACAATTTTCCAGGGTAAGTGGTTCCTATTAAACTAGTATAATTCCTGAAGCTAGGAAAAAAAACAAACAAACAATTTTCCTTATAAGTGTATCTTAGAGTGATACCATAAATACTAGTACTTTTCATTAATAGGAAATATTATTGAACAATTACTATGCCTTAAGCACTTCAAGGGGTTCTGGAGTGTCACTGTAGGGTAAGTACTGGATTGCTAACTGCAAGGTCAGAGGTTCAAATCCACCAACCGCTCCTCAGATGCCCTAGTCAGGTTCACTAAATTGGAACCGACTCAATGGCACTTGACAACAACAACAATAAGCACCTCAGACATCTGTCATTTTATTGTACTATGGTGACTTGTGTGTTGCTGTGATGCTGCAAGTTGTGCCGTGGTGTCTCAAATACTAGCAGGGTGACCTATGGTGGGCAGGTTTCAGCCAAGTGTCCAGACTAAGAATAGATAGGAAGAAAGACTAAGTGGACCAATTCTGAGAGATTAACAACTTAAATTCTTATGAATAGCAGCAAAGCATTATCATCAGAATACAGTGCTGAAAGATGACATGAACCCCTCAGGTTGGAAGACATTCAAAATATCACTGGGAAGAACTGCCTCCTCAAAATAGTTGTTGTTGTTGCTGTGTGCATCAAGTAGGTTCCAACTCAGAGCAAAACCATGGAGTGCCTAGTGAGTTTAAATCACCGACCTTGCAGCTAGCAGTACAGTGCTTATCCTACAGCATAACACCGATACTCCCTTCAAAGTAGAGTCAACCATAATGATGTGGATGAAGCAAAGCTTCGGGGACCTTCATTTGCTGATGGGTCATAACTCAAAATGATTAGAAACAGTTGCCAACATACATTAATAGTCAGAATGTGGAGTACAAAAAGTATGAAACTAGGAAAATTAGAAGTCATCAATATGAAACGGAATACATAAAGATCAATATCCTAGGAATCTGTGAGTTGAAATGAAAAGGTATTGGTCATTTTGAACAAAATAATCATAAGATTTACTATGCATGGGATGACAAATTATATATATATACACACACACACATATGGAGCTCTGGTAGCATAGTGGTTATGAATCGGGCTGCAAACTGCAAGGTCAGCAGTTCGAAACTACCAGCTGCTCCGCAGGAGAAAGATGAGGCTTTCTGTTCCCATAAGTAATTACAGTTCTTAGAAACCCTGTTCAAGGTCGCTATGGGTCGGATCTGACTCAACGGCACTTAACAACAACAACAACATACCCAGAATGTTCCTTAAAAGGGAAGATGGAAAGATGTGTCTCTCAGACATTGGATACTTTATCAGGAGGGACCAGTCTTTGGATACGGACATCATGCTTGGTAAAAGTGCAGGGCAAGTAAAAAAGAGAGAACCCCAGATGGATTGACACAATGGCTGCAGCAATGGGCTCAAACATAACAACTGTGAGGATGGTGCTGGACCAGGAAGTATTTCGTTCTGTTGGTACCAAATCAATGACACCTAAAACAACATAACAACATGGGCAAAATATTGAAGGATACAGGCAGCATCAAAAGAAGATGAAAAGAATACACAGAGTCATTGTATCAAAAACAGTTGGTCAACCATTCCAGAACACTTCATTGTGTTCATGTAGAACCTGCACATAGATCAAGTAGTAGTCATTAGAACAGAACTAGAGAACACTTCATGGTTTAAAATCAAGAAAGGTATTAATTGGCATTGTAACATTTTACTCTACTTATTCAATGTGTTAGCTGTGTAACCTCTTTCACCATATATATTTATTATGTTTTTTGAGCAAATAATTCTAGAAGCTGGACCATGAGGAAGAATATGGCATCAGAATTTAAGGAAGACTCATTAACAAGCTGATATGCAAATAACACAACCTTGCTTGCTGAAGCAAAGAGGATTTGAGGTAACTGCTAATAAAGATAAAGATGATAACCTTCAGTATGGATTATACCTCAGTGTACAGAAAACAAAAATTTTCACTACTTGACCAATAAATAACATCATGATAAATGGAGAAAAGACTGAAGTTGTCAGGAGTTTGTTTTACTTGGATCTATAATCAATGCTCATGAAAGCAGCAGTCAAGAAATCAAATTACGTATTGCATAGGACAAATTTGCTACAAAATCTGCTTCAAGCGTTAAACAGCAAACATGTGACTTTGAGAACTAAGGTGAATTTGACCTCATATGCATGTGAAAGCTAAACAATGAATAAATAAAACAGGAGGAAAACTGATGCATTTGAATTATGGTGTTGGTGAAAAATAGTGAAAGGACCATGGACTACCAGAAGAACAAACAAATCTGTCTTAGAAGTACAGTCAGAAGGGATGAAGACAAGGCTTATTATCCAGAGGGATCAGCCTTTAGAGAGAAACATCAGGTTTGGTAAAGTGCAGGATCAGTGAAAAAGATGAAGACCCTTCAAGGAGATGGAATGGCACAGTGGCAGCAACACTGAATTCAAACATAACAAACGTGAGGACAGCGCAGTAGCGGAGTGTTTCCTTCCATTATTCATAAGGGAGCTATGAATTGGAGTCAACTTGGTGGCACCTGACAACAACAAAGCACCATCTACTCTGAATTACATTATTTATGGGGGGTTTTCCCTAAATGCTTCAATGTTAAGAATAATTAATTATCCATTTGTAAATTCTGAATTTTATAAACATCAAGAAATATACTAGGGACAAGATCTAATAGCTTATGCAAAAGGTATTACATATAATACACTGGCTGTTATTCTTCTTCCTTCTACAGTTATAGCCCTGTGGCTCACTTATTAATTTCTTCACTAAATATAAATTAATTTTCCTATGCATCAGAGTCTGGACACTCTTATAATTGAATATATTTATTTTATTAGGAGATTATAAAAAGAATTGTTGTTGTCAGGTGCCATCGAGTCGGAACC
>NW_006408553.1:11766311-11768089 GCF_000296735.1 Chrysochloris asiatica
CCTCCTCTTTGCTCCCTACTTTTGCATTCCAATCATCAGTAATGAGCAATATATCTTGATTGTATGTTTGATCGATTTCAGACTAAAGAAGTTGGTAGAATTCTTCTATTTCATCTTCACTGGCTTTAGTGGTAGGTGCATAAATTTGAATAATCATGGTATTAACTGGGGTTCCCTGTAGGCTCATGGACATTATGCTATCACTTATAGCATTGTACCTCATGATTGATCTGGATATGTTCTTTTTGACAATGAATGCAACACCATTCCTCTTCAATTTGTCATTCTCTGCATAGTAAACCATGTGTTGTCAGATTAAAAATGGCCAATACCAGTCCATTTCAGCTCACTAATGACTAAGATATCGATGTTGATGCATTCCATTTCATTTTTGACAACTTCCAATTTTCCCAGATTCATACTTCGTACATTCCATGTTCCGATTTTCAATGCATTTTGATTTGTGGCCCATTAGCAAATGAAGGTTCTGTTAGCTTTTCTCTACTTGGAGGAGGCATTTTTTTCCCCAGTCGCATTCTGAGTGCCTTCCCACTTTCCAGTCCTGTATCTGACAATGTTTCTCTTCTATTCATAGAGTTTTCAGTGACTAGCGATTCGGAAGTAGTTTGTCACTGTTTCTTCCTCGTCTGTCTTTGTTTGGAAGCTCATCTGAAACCTGTCCACCATGGGTGACCCTGCTGGTTATTTAAAATACCGGTGGCATAGTCTTCAGAATCACAGCAATTCAAACCACCACAGCACGACAGTCAGACGAGTGGCGGTTGCATGGTTGCTGTTAAATAGGAATCTCCTTGTGCTAGGGCCCTTAAGTCTGGCTCAAAGGCGGGATTTCTGTCCTTGGATGTCAATCAAGAGGTGGAAGCACAGCAGGGGCAACTGGGTTGTAGTGAGACGCTTTGGGCTGGGCTTGTGGGTCCCTAAGTTGGTCGACCCCACCTAAAAGCCAGGATCCAATGGTTAGGCTAGGAAGGCACTCTCGCATCCAGGGTAAGTAGGACAACCTGGCCAGCCCCTGCAGTCTCTTCCCGCTAGTCAGCCTCTCCCCATGGACCTGGTCTCCAGACACCTCTCACCCGGCCGCTCCATGATCTGGGTTTCATTTAACACCTCCACCAAGTCTGCGCAGTTGTCGCACATCGTTTAGCCGACGGCCTCCATGATAGAAGCCATAAAAAGAATTATTTAGATGAAAAAGAAAATTGTATGAGCAAGGAACATCAAAGAAATTGTATCATTCACAATTAAAGTACTTCAGCTATTTCAACATTTTTTATATAAACTTACTTTTAGTAGGAAATTTAAAATTTGTAAATTTTGCCCTCATATTAACTGCTAGAAGGACCTCCCATGGAGCCCTTCAAATTTTGCAATATAGTACATGTTAAGTAACAGTTTATTTTAAATAATTAACATATGATTATTCTTTTAATGTTATTCAACTACAGAATGTTATACTTACGAAAACAAGAATGTAGTGTGATGGGGCCGAAGTATAAGCAACTTTTGTTCCCATTCTAATAGCCTAAATAATATATGATCAGGATTGCCTGTAGTAGAAATTTTGTTTTTATCTGACCAGATTTCTATGGAAGATACTACAACTGTCAGTTTTAACTGGGTTAGCATCTAAGAAGAAAATATAAATGAGCAAAAATTATACAAATTGGTATATCATATAAACTTTTATAAAATTTATCTAAGACAATTAATTAGGTACTTTAATTATGAAAACTTAAACATCACAGAAAAATATGATA
>NW_006408553.1:11768684-11775918 GCF_000296735.1 Chrysochloris asiatica
GCTGTCCTCACAACAGAAGAAGACACAGCCCAGTCCTGGGCTGTCCTCACAACAGAAGAAAACACAGCCCAGTCCTGCGCTATCCTCACAATTGCTACTACGCTTGAGTAAGCATATTGATACTGATACTGTGCAGCAATATGCTCAATACATCTTGTTGGGGGTCTTCCTCTTTTTTGCTGATTCTTCGCTTTACCAAGCTTGATGTCTTTCTCCAGGGACTGGTCCCTCCTGAAATATGCCTGAAATATGAGAGATGATGTCTGGCCATCCTGGCTGTACTTCTTCCTACACAAATTTGTTAGTTCTTTTGTTGGTCCACAGTACTTTTAATTTTCTTATCCAACACCATAACTCAAATGTATCAATTCTTCTAGTCTTCTCTATTCGTTGTCCAATTTTCACAGGCATTATGAGGCAATTGAAAATACCATGACTTCTACAGATGTAGTCAATTTGTCTTCTGTGTGTTCTGTCTGGTAAGGTTCATGTGTACAGTAATCTTTTATGTTGTTTAAGAAAGGGTTTTGCAATGAAGAAGTCATTGGTCTTACAAAATTCTATTATGTGTTCTCCAGAATTATTTCTATCACCAAAGCCATCTTTTCCAACTACTGATCTTTCCTCTTTATTTCCAAGCTTTGCATTCCAATCACCAGTAATGATCAATACATGTTGATTGCACGTTTGATTGTTTTCAGACTGTAGAAGTTGGTATAATTCTTCAATTTAATCATCACTGGTTTTAGTGGTTCATCAGTAAATTTGAATAACAGTGTTATTAAGTAGTCTTCCTTATAGGTATATGGACCTTAACAGATCACAGCATTACACTTTAAGACAGATCTGGAAATGTTTATTTTGATGATGAATTTGATGCCATTCCTCTTAGTAAACCATGTCATAGTAAACCATGTGATGGTCAGATTCAAAATGGTGAATACCAGTCCATTTCAGCTCACTTCAGACGTCCTGTCAGGAGGGATCAGTCTCTGGAAAAGGATATCATGTTTGGTAAGGGGAAGGGTCAGAGAAACGGAAGAAGAACCCCAGCGAGTTGGACTGGCACAGTGGCAGAATCAGTGGGCTCAAACATAGCAACAATTGTGAGACTGGTCCAGGACTGGGCAGTGTTTTGTTTTGTTGTGTGTAGGATCACTATGAGTTGGTACCAACTCAATGGCACTCGACAACAACAACAGCAATGCCTCAGATATCAATCTTTATTTGTTCCATTACATTTTTGACAACTTTCAATATTCCTAAATTCTTACATCGTACATTCCATGTTTCAATCATTAATTGATGGTTTCAGCTTTTTCCACTCAATTTGAGCTGTGCCCCTTCAGAAAACAAAAGTCCTGAAAGCTTTACTCCATGTACTTACCCTGTTGGCATTCAAAATAATGGCATAGCTTCCAACAACACAGCAATACACAAGCCACCACAGTGCAGCAACAAACTGACAAATGACTTTGGACATATTATTTGATGGTATAATACACTCAATTTGTAGCACTGTGGTTTATGAAAACTGAATTGTACATTATTAAAATGCAGGCTTTCAAAATATAGAATGTGAATCTCCTGTATTTAGTTTTGGTGCTATGATCTGCAGTAGGCATCATTCCCAAATACAAATATTCAATTATATTCTAATTAAAGAATCCTTACTTTTGAAATATACATACGGTCAGGTGCAAAAACAACACCAACCATTCTTCCTATTGAGCACTGTCTGCTCATCTGGGTTTGATAATCCATGGCTATGGCCACACAGAATTCAGACACCATATTAACAGTTATAGGGTTTATTAGAAAAGTTAACCAGTTACAATATAGGATCAGAAGTCCTCAGGGTATGGTTCCTACAGTGAGGACAGCTTCTCCTTAGTCATTCCCAGGATAGGTCTCTCCCTGCTTGGTCAATGCTACAAAGGCTGCTTATAAGTACCCACAGGGCATACCACTTCACGGTAACTCTCAGCTTGAAGGCAGTCAGCTATAGCTCAAAGGTTCAGCAAACCTAGACATCCTAGTTAAGCACCTGGAGACACCCTACTCTACAAGCAAGTCTCCAGACCCAGCAGAACAAAAACATTGTTTCAGTGGGAGTTCCAGACCATGATTAGAATATACATTAAATATTTCACTACACCACACCAGAACATTGACTTTAGCTAATGAAATGAGAAAAACAAAAGTGGCTACTGTCACATTAGAGAGGAAGTCACTCACTGCATTGACTCATGTTTCTATACTTTGCTCATTCAGTATCTTGATATGTATTATTTTGAGATTTATTTTGTCCAATATTATGTTTGTGAGATGAATCCATGTCAAATGTAGTTATGTGTCATATATATTCATGGTTATATATTATATTCTATGATTACTACATTTACTACTAGAGACATTTTAAATATTAAATACTACAATAAATATTATTTTTCATTTATTTCTGTAAATGTGTTCATGCATTCCTATTTCTATTAATATAGCAGTAAAAATGCAGTCAGAGGATAATAACATTTATAAATAATAATAAGCAGTTTTCCCAAATTGTGCAAATTCATACTCCTTAAAATGGTAAATACAAGACACCATTACATTTTATCCTTGAAATTACTCAACATTGTCTAATTTTTCCCACCAATCTAAAGAATGTACAAAGAGCCCTAGTAATGCAATGGGTTACAAGCTAGGCTACTGACCACAAGATAAGCAGTTCATATCTACCAGCCACTGTGTGGAAGAAAGGTGAGGCTTTCTGCTTCCATTAAGATTTACAGCCTCAGAAACCCTATACATGGTCTATATGAGTCGGAATTTTCTATCTTTTAATTTACCTAAAACTGAGAAAAAAAATAGAAGTTAACTTTTTCCTCCTTTGCTTGAAAGAAGTAGCATATTTGTTTTACAACTGTTTTATAACTTAACATTACAATGAAGCTGGTGGTTATGTGCTATAGAGATTCTGCCTCATAGCAACCCTACATAGGGTTTTCAAAGCTGTAAATCTTTATAGGAGCAGAAAGCCTCATATTTCTCCCACTGAGCAACTGTTATATTCAACCTACTGACCTTGTGATTAGTAGCCCAACTCACAACCCACTTAACTATCAGAGCTCATAATAAAGCTGAGAGTCAGTTAAATAGTATTACTATATCTCTTTGTTGGATGCAGGGGATGAGAGTTTAAGACAGTTATAATGTATACTGTATATGTTTCACTCAAAATGTTATCCTTCAATTAGGAAATGAAAAAATATTTTCCTTTACAAAAACAGAGACTCTGCATAGAAAATTTATAAATTAATGAAAACATTAATTATAAATTAATAAATTTATAATTTCTTAAGAATGTATTACATGCAAAATCAAAATAGACATTTATCAAACTAGTTGAAAATCTCCATTATAGTTTTTAAATTAAGCTAAACAAATAAATATTAACACATTTAAAGATAACATTGCATAAAATATGACCTACCAAATCTTTATCCACAACAATGTGCATTTCAAGATAGAGAGGTGATATCTTAAAAAATTCAGTTCCCTGAAAAACACGTAACATGAGAATTTCCATAAAACTCTTATATTGAAGTTATATTCAGAAATCAGCCAAAAGATATATGTCTACAAATTATATAATTAGGCTGTTTTCAATTACAAATTGTAGGTACCATTTAGAAAATTTCAGTTCGGAAAATTCTTATTAGTAAGAATTTTCAATGAGACTCTCTAGCTATGTAAGAACCCAAGCATCTTTTAATATTAGCAATAGCTGAAACTAGATGTAATAAGTTTATAATACAAAATTTTTCTTTTCTTAGCTTTCATACTAATAATAATTTTCATACTAATCTTCTATGTGGATGTATTTTCCACTGCCAATTATTATTAGGAATCCACTGTCAGTAAGCAATGTAATTTAGAAAAATACTTCTGAAATTTACAAACAATAGCTTTTTATTAGAGTCAAAGCTGTTTGCAGGGCCTTTGTGGAGTAAGAATCACTTTGCCTTACATGGACCTTATATAAGCCACTATAGTATCCCTTTGGGAACCCCTATAGCAAATCACGTAATATTTTCACCTAAATTATAAGAGTATTTGAAGGAAAAAAAAATGTTGTACATAATGTATACAAATCCTCACATGTAAAAAATTTTTCCCCTTTTATTTCTATATTTATACCTCCCTATTTCCAGGATTATTTACCTAAGTTTTTGCTAAACTTGAATCAAATGACAAGCCTTAGTAACAAATAAATTTATTTTATAGCTTTTAAAAGTAAGGCAGTGTGCCCTCAGGTAAAAGTAAAATTGTTTTAGAATTTTAAGGCTACCAAACAAACTTTGTTTTGAAAGCATTTTCATTTCATAAAGTTCTAAGTTCAAATAAAAGAATCAACACTTACTTGTGAAGTTTTTCTGACTTCATAGTGTGAATCTCTAGACCAAGAATAAATGTCACTGTCTCTTAAAAGAGGAACATTATCATTTTTTCCTTCATAAATCATATGCACAAATCCTGACACGGCCTCCATTGGTTCAATTCCATACGAGATGTTTTCAAACTGTAGTAGTCCCCTGAATGTCAAATCAATCAAAATTATTTTGAAATTACTCTACCAAAACTATAATGGGAAAATATGATTAATTTTTTTTTTACTTTTTCTTTTTTTAAATTTAAAGACACTTTGTTTTTGCTACTTTATCTCTTTATCCTTTGTGGTCATATCCCAGAAGTGGACACTGTTTCATAGGATGCTGATATTACATTTTGTTACAAATATTCTAAGAGAAATACCTTACTTGTCTTAAAGAAGGCTGAGTAGTTGTGTGGAACTGTGTGCATTAATCTAGTGTGTGAATTTTCTGTGTGAACTGTAACTCCTTTCTTCTGTTTGAAAGTAAACACTCTTCTGCCTCTTAATGTTCTAAGTCACTTGTTCATGTGGGCTTAAATGAAGATTACTATTATCCCTTAAAGGCTGAGTGCAGAGTCAAAGGATCCATCTGATTCAAACATTCTACCACTGCCAATCATCACAGGAAATTAAGAAATTGGGAAAAATCAAAGAATTTAAGAAAATTAAAGCAGTACAGAGAGATTAATCAACACACCTCAAACTCAAGACTGCTCAAAACCTCAAGCAAGAGATCTTATCAGCATCAACAAATAATCTCCCATCAGGAACATACATTGTTTGTTTTAAGTAGTTTTGAGTTGGTACTGACTCATAGTTATCCTATAGGGTTTCCAAAGACCTGTGTGTGGGTTTGAACTGCTGACCTTTCAGTTAGCAGTCCAATGCTTGTCCTACAGCACCATATCAGTAGAACCCTATTTTATTGGTAATTCCAGTACATTCTCTTACGAGATTGAAACGACAAAGATAACTATAATATTAGAAAACAAATATAGAGAATGAACTCATAGACTAACAAGATCAACTACTGGCAAATTGGATATCCTTAAATGGGCTACAATACAACCTGAGTCCTGAACAAATGCTGAGTGTCACAATGGAATTCGGAAAACCTGCAACATATCCTTGATAATTGCAATCCATCTGTAAACAAAAATAAAGCAAAGGACTAATAATTAAAAACAACTCCCCCAGACATGTCATTTATTTTTATTAATTTAACTGCTACTTCAGTACTATGAAATGAATGGCAATCATCCCATGAATTTGCTTCAGGTAGAAACATACACAAGTCCAGGTAACTCAGTGTGGAAGCTTATTTCTGCTTCTACATTGATTTATTACACATTGAGGGTTGGACCAATGTTACTATGAGGTAGAGTATTTCATCTGAACCAGTGAATGTATAAAATAATCATATTGCAATTACAGAATTTTCACCTTTGTTTAGAAAATGCTAAACAAAAAGTCTGTAAGAAAAAAAAAACAACTTAAATTTTACCTGAGTTTTTAAAGGCTTAGAATGCATGACGTCCTTTTTGTAATAAGAAACAACAGAACCTGAAGATATAAATGATCTAGGCAAAAACAATAAAATATGTACAAGCTGTAAAACAGAAGTAGAATAATCATTCTTCATAAAATAAATTCTCTTTTCACTGAGGAATTGAACTAGTGCTTACCAACTTAGTATAAACTCTCTACAATCCAAATACTTTCATCACTCATCTGTCAGTTTGTCATACTGTGATGGCTTGTGTGCTACTGTGATGCTGGAAGCTATGCCATCAGTATTTTTAATGTGGCAAGGTCACCCATAGTAGACAGGTTTCAACTGAGCTTCTAGGCTAAGAAAGACTAAGAAGGAGACGCGGACTAATTCTGAATGTTTACCTTCTGAAAGATTTATGAATAACAATGGAACACTGTCAGATTGCACTAGAGTATTGAATATTGAAGCATAATGATTAGCACCAGAATACTATCAAATACAGTGCCCCTCAGGCTGAAAGACACTCAAAATACAACTGGGGATGAACTGGGACCTCAAAGTAGATGAATTGCAAATTGAAGAGGACTTATCAAAAAGAACATTTCAATATCTATTTTGCAGTATAATACTGTCTGTGTTAGCACAATATCCATACACCTACAAGGAAGACATGTTAATACCATTATTATTCCAATTTAAAACCAACCACTAAAGCCAGTGATGATGAAATTGAAGAATTCTATCAGCCTCTTCAGCATGAAGCTGATCAAACGTGCAATCAAGATGTATTGATAATTACTGGCAATTGGAATGCAAAAGTTGGAAACAGGTTTGAGGCATGGTTGTTGTTGTTGTCAGGAGCCATCGAGTCGGAACCGACTCATAGCGACCCCATGCACAGCAGAACGAAACAATGTCCAATCCTAGGCCAACCTCACTACCGCCGCCACACTTGACGCCATCAATGATGTCACCTGGCTGATCCATCTCGTTGGGGGGTCTTCCTCTCTTTCTCTGACACTCCACCTTACCCAGCATGACATCCTTCTCCAGTGACTGTTCTCTCCGGACAATGTGTCCAAAGTATGAGACACGAAGCCTAGCTATCTTGGCCTCGAAGGAGCACTCTGGTTGCACTTCTTCCAAAACAGATCTATTGGTTCTTTTGGCAGTCCAGGGCACTTCAAGTATTCTCCTTCAACACCACAAATCAAAGGCATCAATTCTTCTACGATCTTCCTTATTCACTGTCCAGCTTTCGCATCCATATGAGGCTATTGAAAATACCATGGCTTGGGTCAGTC
>NW_006408553.1:11778238-11792643 GCF_000296735.1 Chrysochloris asiatica
ATTTTTGACAACTTCCAATTTTCCCAGATTCATACTTCGTACATCCCATGTTCCGATTTTCAATGGATGTTTACAGCTGTTTCTCTTCATTTTGATTTGTAGCCCATTAGCAAATGAAGGTTCTGTGAGCTTTTCTCTACTTGGAGGATAGGAAGAAAGCAAAAGACAATTAAGCGGACAAGAAAGAAGGAGGAGATCAAAATGGTGACCAGAAAAGACTCTGAATCTTGCTCTCCAGCATAGAGATGGTAAAGCAAATGGAAAAAATGAGAAGGTAAAAGAGCTAAACAGAAAATTTCAAAGTGCAGCTCAAGAAGAAAAAGTCAAGTATTATAATGAAATGTGCAAAGACCTGTAGTTAGAAAACCAAAAGTGAAGCCAGGATGGTGAGCCTTCATTTGTAATACTTCCACCACGTTATCAGGAAGGATCAGTCTTTGGAGAATTTAGTGTCAGCAAAAAAGAGGTAAAATCCCAGCGACATATATTGACTCAGTGTCAGCAGCAGTGCGCTCAAAGGTAGCAGTGGTTGTGAGGTTTGTGCAGGACTGGGCAGTGTTTCATTCTGTTGTGCATAAGGTCATTATGAGTTAGAACCAACTTGAAGTCACCTAATAACAACAACAACAACAATCCAAATGCCTCTCTGTCACTTAAAGTAAGTTAATAACTACTCAAACAATTGACACAAATACTATAAATTATCCCCCACATCGTCCCCTATCACCGTAACTCTCAGATCAGTTGTATCCATCCATGTTCCTTATCTTTAACTCCAGAGAATAGCATTTTTGTTCAAAGCAAACTACTACATTAGGGCTACTGTGCCATATACTGTAGGCCACTTTTTAAAATTTTATTAACAAGTCATTGCCATCTTAAATAAGTCTCCCTTGACCTTGTGTCCTACCTTAGCTATTTCCTAGATACTTTAAATTCTTAAGATATTTTATGAAAAGTCATTCATACATATTTTACTATTTTTCCAAATTTTATGCTGAAATCACTCTGGAAAAATTTATAACCACCAGAATATCAAATCAAGAAACATTTTATAAATTACTATTGCACTGTACTTCTAGTTTCTATTTGAAAACTGTGACCCTTGAGTCAAAGTTTACATCACACTTCATGTCAGCTCTCTTCCTACCTCTCTGTTCCTTCCAGCAGCTTAATCTTCCATGGTGACTGTCCTTTTTGTTCTACCTACTCCATAAATGTTTGTCTTTCCCACAGTTCAGTTTTAAGCTACTGTTATTGTTGTTGTTGTTAAGTGCCATCAAACATGGGATTTTCAAGGTCTTAAATCTTAGTGAGAGCAGAAAGTCTCATCTTTCTCCTGTAGAGTAGCTGGTAGGCTTAAATCACAATCTAGCACTTATCCTATGGAGCCCTTGTGCTGCCTTTAAGGTACCAGTCTATTTACACACATTCTATAAGCTAAGTAATATGATCTGATTTTTTTTAAAATTTTAATTACACACAAGTTACTGGTTATTCCTACATTTATATTCTTTAGCTAATCTCTCCTCAGATTCTGACTCCTATAGCCATCTGCCTTAGACTCTTGGTGTGACATTGCAGGATAATGCACTGGACCACAAGGTTGTTTTAAACTGCATGGTCAGCAGTTCAAGATCACCGAAATCCTATACAGTGTCACTATGAGTTGGAACCAACTTGATGACACTTAACACAACATACCCATCTACCTAGTAAAAAAAACCCAACATGAATATCTTATAAGCTCTGCATACCAAGCTCACCTCCCCTTCCTCCCACAAATATCTTATTCCTACTTTGATCTTCATATAATAAAACCATCATCTACCCATTTCTTATACACCTAATTCATCCTAGATTCCTCACCTTTTTCCAATTACTCAACCAAATCTATCTTCAATGTGTAATCAATCTTTCTTTCCATACTCTGACCAATGTCATTATGCAAAACACCACCATTACTCATCTAAATAAACATTTATATAATTATATAATTGGCCATCCACCTCTACTATAGTGCCCTAAAAAAAAAAAAAAAAAAAACAGCCTAGAAGTTCCAATGCTTAAAATCATTTTTGACTCCCCATAGCTTTATTGTGGCATCATAGATCTTCTGTAAACTAACTCCTGCCTACTTTACTAGAAGCTTTTACTTTTGTGCTCTAGAAATTGTGTTCTTCAGTAATTTACATAGGCTTTTTGACTATGTGTGAAACAATGTCTCACATCTTGTTTTCACAATTGTCTTTCTAAATAAATTGTTCCTCTTCTCTACCCTTCTTCTTAACATAATAAGGTTTCTTCCCTCAAGATTCAGTTCATCTCTTACATCCTTCTAAAAAGCCTTGTGTGTTCTAAGATTTATATAATTTCTTTAGCATAACATCACATAGTAATAAAAACATTTCTATATTTATGTGTCTAAATGTACTTTCCAATATTATAAATTATTTTACTATGGATACATGCATGATTCTCTTAATGTATGCCTAGGATTTTGTCCAATACTTCATATCTAGTTGCTGGTGGTGGTGTTAAGGCTGTCGAGTTGATCCCAACTCATAGTGACCTTGTATAGGGTTTCCAAGGAGCAGCTGATCAGTTTGAACCACCGACCTGTGGTTAGCAGCCCAGTATTTATTCTACAACACCACACCAAGACTCCTGATACCATTAAATTCAAACTAAAAATAATAAACTATTCATAAAAATCATGGAAGTAAACTATTAAATTTTGGAAAGACAAAATACTTACTGCTTTTTGAGATGGACTAAATATTGCTTTTCTCCTACTGGAATGACATAAGCAACCTGCAACGTAAGTATCCAAAAGAATTTCAACAATAATACTTGTAAATAAGATATGTTAATTAAACTTTTTACTCTAAATTACAATTAAAAAGCCTGACTAGGTCAATAAAAATACATAAGCATTATATGAGGGGCTTCAAAAAGTTCCTGAAAACCTGAGGAGTCTAAACTGGGACAGGGGACTGGAAGGTGAGCTTGACTTCAAAGGTACAGCAGAGTGAAGACTTTTCAATCCAAGGCCATGGCAAAACATCTGAAGTTCATTGCCAGGACTGTGATGGTACAAGATGGAAATGTAGAAAGTGCATACAGGACCCTAAACAGAATCCTCACAATGGATGGGCTCATTGACAATATTAAGCGAAGGCGGTACTATGAGAAGCCTTGCCACAAGCGACAGGGGGAAAGCTATGAAACCTGCCGGAGGATCTACAACATGGAAATGGTTCACAAGATCAACTTCTTGATGTTAAAGAATTGGGCAGATCTGTGGTGGGGCCATTTAGGCACTTTGTTTCTCTCTTCTTTCTAGAACCTATTTTCGCTTTCTCTACAATAAATTCAATCACATATATGCAAGAAGAGCTGCATATAAGAGGTAATCCCACTAGTCATCAATGGACCCTCTCTTTTATTAAGTGAAAAAGAAACTGAGTCAAAAGTAGTCTAGAAGTGCAGAGGAAATACTACAACATTAGACTATAGCTACTATTTCTTTATAGCTACCCAATTTTTATGAAGCCCAAAGTAAAATCCAATTACTGGAAAAGCACCTGTTACTCTTTACTACACTTACTAAAGCACCCTCCAACTCACTCTTTTATTCCTTGTCTTCTTTCCCACCACAACTTGAAGTTCAAGAAGCGAGGAATCATATTTGTATTTGGAATAAATTCTGTTTCTAAAACACCCATCACTCTGGCTAGAGTGCTGGAATCCTTGCTCAAAGGGATCCTTACGATAAACCTAATGTTCATTCCTGTTTTCTCTCTTATTCTTATTTGAAAGCTAGAGGAGGGATGTAGGAAAAAGATGCAGATGTCTATTACTGAAATATTTGCAGTCTTGAAAACACTAAGGAGTAGTTCCACTCTGTCCTATAGAGTCTCTATCAATGGAATTGACTCTTAAGTGAATTAGAAGAGGGATAAGGGGCTCGGGTGCAGCTGATTAAAGTGTTGGGCTGCCAACCAAAAGGTCAGCAGTTGGAACTCATCAGTTGGAACTCTGAAAAACTATCAATCTGCTTCCAGAAAGATTTACAGCTTCAGAAACCCTATAGAGCAGTTCTACTCTATCTGCAAGGAACTCTGGTAGCATAGTGGTTACAAGTCAGTCTGCTAACCTTAAGGTCAGCTGGTTAAAGCTACCTGCTGTTCTGCTGGAGAAAGATGACGCTTTCTGCTCCCGTAAAGATTTACAGCCTCGGAAACCCTGTACAGGGTCGCTATGAATCAAAACAGACTTCACAGCATACCACCACCACTCTGTCTGTAGGGTTGCAGGGTTGCTATGAATCAGAATCGATTCCATGACAGTGGGAAAGGAGGGATGGTGAAGAAATACAGCAATAGATGGGTGGCAACAAAGAAGGGAAATGGGGAAGTGTTGACAGAAGAACCTAGAGCTAGAAATACTATAGCAATGTTATCAGGGAACTTACTTGAAATGCAACCACTCTAAAACTTTCTAAATGGACTGGGATCCTACAGTCTAGTCTAACAAGCCATGCAGGTGGTTCTGCATACAGGTGGATACTAAAGTCTGAGAATGATTGCCCTAGAGCACTCAAAGAGATTCCAGGTGGAGATCATTCCCCTACCTCCTCCTCTCCCCTTTTGCACCCCTGGGTATATGATCCTTGACAGCTAGGACCTGTCAGGTTGACAGCTAGAACATCTGACCATTGTGGGAAGACCAGCTGCTCCTCTTCCTCTCCTGATGTCTGTTTCCTCTGGTCTGGATCCCCTGATAGCCATGTTGCTATTATAAGGAAAGTTGGCGCCAACCATCTCAGAAGAACACAATCGGAAGGCAGAGGCAGCTAGCCCATCCCTCCTCAACCAGGCTGAAACCCTTTCAGCATGCTGTTACAAAGAAAATAAACAGCCACTGCCCAGCCACCTACCTCACCAGACTGCTAGTTTTTCAAATATTGCCCCCGGCAAAAAATTTTCCCTGACCTTATTTCTTTTAAATATCTCTTCTCCCTTTCACAGTTATTCTTCTTGACTGATTGAGGAGGGCCTACAAGAAGATACTCTGGAACCACTGTGGTTCTTGTCACTCAAGGTTTGATCATCTTTCCTCAAGTCATCAGCAGTAAGGTAAATAGTGAATAAAGCATATTACTGGACACTGCATGAATACTTTGCCCTCTGGAAACTAAAAATGCAGTTGGAGAAATTTTATATGCACTTACTCCTCACTTAAGGCATGCTGGTGTGGCGCTGTGGGTTAATGCACCAGACTGCAAAGCCGTTTGAACTGCAAAGTTGGAAGTTCAAGCTCACCAGCTTCTCCTCTGAAATCCTATACAGGGTCACTATGGGTCAGAACCAACTCGACAGCATTTAACAACTACTCACTTAAGGAGCTCTGGTAGCATAGTGGTTACAAATCAGGCTGTGAACCACAAGGTCAACAGTTCGAAACTACCAGCTGTTCCGAGGGAGAAAAATGAGGCTTTCTGCTCCCGGTAAAGATTTACAGCCTCGGAAACCCTGTATAGGGTCGCTATGAGTCAGAACTGACTCCACTGCACATAACCAATGATCCAAAACAAAAACCAGTAGTGTAGTGGTTACGAATCAGGCTGTGAACCTCATGGTCAACAGTTCAAAACTACCAGTTGTTCTGTGTGAGAAAGATGAGGCTTTCTGCTCCTGTAAAGATTTATAGCCAAAGAAACCCTGTGTCACATCACTATGAGTCAGAACTGCCTCCAGGGCACATCATCATCACCGCTCCTCACTTATCGACTGTCTCATTATTGGAGATTTCTCATTTACCACAGAAGTATAAACTTCCAATTATTTTGCACCCTGACATCTGGCAGTAACAAATGTTAAGATGCATGAGAATAACACTAACTGTGATGGTTAGAGTTCATGTGTCATCTTGCCTGGGTCATGATTCTTAGTGACTTAGCTGTTATTTGCTATATATTTGTCATATTATGTACTTGCATAATGTGCACATTATATAATGTGCATAGTATGTGTAGGAAACTAATGACTGAAACTAATATATGGTTTGCAAAACATATATAACCCATGCATTATTTGCATGAAGATAATGATGCAATTTGATAGTTATGTAATGATGTTGTCTTCCGTTGGTGATCTGATGTGGTCATCTTCCATTTTTTCACAATGCTGATTTTTCCACAATGATCAGCTCTTTGTAACCTAACCATGTTGATAAGTGAGGAGTAGGTATACAGGCTTTCTTCAGTTTTGTAATTTTTGTACAACCTGTACTTTAACAAGTTGTATATTAATACTTCTGCTTCACTAAGTTGGTTGTCAGTAACAATTTTGAATGATAACAGAACCAGGCCTTCACTTGGCTATATTTTCCTGGTCTAAAGTTGCTTCTGAGTTCCCTTCACAATACAGAGGGCGGGAATTTACTTAATCACTGATAAGTGTCCCCTGCTTATCCTAATCTGCAGTCCTGACCATTGTATGCACTCCCCAGGACTCTGAGCAGTGAAGGGGTTTTTAGCAGGTAGTCAGTTGCAAGGCTTCAAATGTAAAGAGGATAGGTAGTTGGCTGAAGTTCCAACCTGTTTTTGTTGTAAAGGCAGAAAAACCTTTCTCCCACTCCGTGCTCTGGGAAGCTAGAAGGTAACTACATAGTGCTTTCATGAATAGAAACTGCCCTAAACTTTTAATTCATGCATTTGGTTCAGCAAGGAATGGTTTTTTTACCCAATTACTGAGTGATAGATACAGTACTTACTCTCCTGATCCTGGGCACCATTGAAATCTTTTAGCAACTCACTGGATTGTCTGGTAGGCCTACTCTAGTCATAGAGTCTTATGCTTGTGTTCTGAAAACAAGTATCCCTTTAAACTTGGGATTCTGTTAAATAATTTGGATATTCTCCTTTCCAGTTTTTAACAGTATACTATAGGGAACATAAGGAGCTCTGGTAGCGTAGTGGTTACGAATCGGGCTGCAAGCCTCAGGGTCAGCAGTTCAAAACTACCAGCTGTTCTGCAGGAGAAAGATGAGGCTTTCTGCTCCCGTAAGGATTTGCAGCCTTGGAAACCCTGTACAGGGTCGCTATGAGTCAGAACCGACTCCATGGCACATAACAACAACAACATAGGGAGCATGGAGAGTGCTGGTATGGCACTGTGGGTTAATGCGCCAGACTGCAAAGCTGTTTGAACTACAAGGTTGGTGTGGTTCAAGCTCACCAGTCGCTCCTTGAAAACCTTACACAGGGTCGCTATGGGCCAGAACCGACTCGACAGCGCTTAACAACAACAACAACATAGGGAGCATGGAGTCCTGGTGTGGAGCTGTGGGTTAATGCACCAGACTACAAGCCATTTGAACTCCAAGGTCGGTGGTTAAAGCTCACCAGCTGCTCCTCAGAAACACTATACAGGGTCGCTATGGGTCAGAACTGACTCAACAGTACTTCACAACAATAACAACATAGGGAGCATGATGACTTTTTAGGAATAAGCATTGGACTGAGAGCCACAAGTTTGGCAGTTCAAGCCCACCAGCTACTCCATAGGAGAAAGATGAGTCTTTCTGTACCTGCAAAGAAACCCAATACAGAATCGCTATGGATTGGAACCGACTCAAGGGCACACATATGTTAACTGGCAAAGTCTATAGAGTAACTCACTGTATACTAACAAAGCAAATAATAGAATGATGTGTTAATTTAGGTAGTTGAAGGGAAAAGAAAATGTTAGCGTTCCCTCTATGTGCTAACTACCTATGTACATAACCTTTTATTTAGTCAAAAAGATTTGGCTTCATTTGTAATTTTGGCAAATTTTGTTTAATATAAGCCCTTATTTTTCCTGTAAAATGGGGATAATGGTGTCTACACATTTGTGGTGAGGTTTAAATGAAATAATGAATATCAAATACTAAGCACAGTGTTGGACCCATAGTAAGAACTTAATAAATGTTAGCAATGAATAATTCCACGCTTCCAAAAAAAAAAAAGTTTCTTTGAATAATTGAATTAAAATTAATGGAATTTTCCACAAACTTTTAAAGTACCTATTCATGTGTTTACCTTCCCATGTGGCTATTTGACACTACAAAATTTTGAATTTAGAATTAGGTGGTGGTTTACACATCTGCTTGCTATTTGTCATTACTTATTTTTCTGTGGGAGAAGCTTGCCTGATGACTACTACTTTTTGACTTTGAAGCTCCCCACTTGCTAATGGTGCCCAATGCAAACATCAAGTGATTGTATCTCACTTGAGAAAAACTGTTGCTTGTTTACTCTCAACCCTCCTGGAAAGATTATTGGAAGAGACACTACCAGAATATAGAATTACAAGAAATGTACTATACTCTAGCAACATAATATAATAAATGTATGCTCAGCTAATAACCCAAGAACTAGTCTATATGGAGAACATAGCATCAGGATTGGAGGAGAAGGCTCATTAACAACCAACAATATATATATTACACAAACTAGCTTGCTGAGAGGAAAAAAGACTGGAAGCATTTACTGATGAAGATCAAAGCATTTACTGATGAAGACTACAGACTTAGTATGGGTTACACCTCCATGTAAAGAAAACAAAACTGCTCACAACTAGACCAATAAACAAGTTTGTGATAAACAGAACAAAGAATGACGTTGTTGTGGATTTTGTTTTAGTTGGACTAAAAGATGGCAGACAAGGAAGACACACTATATAAATACTCTACAACAAAAATACAGGAAACCACCAAATGAAACAGATATACAGATGATAATCCTGAAACACCTTCAGAAGAAAGAATAGATAAATAAACTGAATAGTTACTAGGAGAAGAAGCTGAACAGGGATGCAAGAAAGGAGACAGACGGTGAAATATTTACGGACCTGACTCAGCAGTCATCTTGAATTTGGAAACAGATAGTGGCCAAACAGCAGAGAGCACACCGGTGGCAAAAAGAAAGGTGCAATGTTTTCTTGTTTCTGATACTCCCCTGGTAATCATCATCCACTCCCTGCATAGCCTCTGCTTTTCTAGAGGTTGGAGCCAATCTGTCCTGGGGAGTCAGGTGCCAGGTGTACCTCCCTAGGGCCTGAATTTGTGTGAGCTCTGCTTTCTCACACCTGCAGAACTTGCAAAGCTTTCCAGGTGAACCCTAGACTAGTAGGAATTCTCATAAATAGCTGCCCTGCCCTTTGCTACCTTCTGGGCCTGAAGCCTTAACACTTGCATGAACTACATCAAGATTGGATGTCCTGACCAAAGACAATATCTAAGTCTACACAAACTCCATCTAAGACTGAGGATATCACCCTTTAGTCCCTCCCACTTCAAACCTCATGAGCTCCTTCACATTCCTCATGAGCTTCCTCATCTCTGGATCTGGCCCTTGTCCTAATTTTTTTATTTCCATGTCTTTTGTTGTTGTTTTGTTTTAGTTTTTCTTTCTTCTCCTTCATCTTTCCTCTCCCTTGTTTTTGATCCTTTCTATTTCTGTCTTCCATTTTTTTCTCTTCTTCTGTTTCTCTTTTTCTCCCTCTCCTTCTTTTATTCTTCATTTTTCTTTACTAATCTCTGGGCTCTGGTAACGTAGTGGTTACAAATTGGGCTGTGAACCACAAGGTCAGCAGTTAGAACCTACCAGCTGTTCCATGGGAGAAAAATGAGGTTTTCTGCTCCTGTAAAGATCTACAGCCTCAGAAACCCTGTACAGGGTCGCTATGAGTCAGAACCGACTCTACGGCACATAACAACAACAACAGCATTTTCTGATCTCTCTCATTTTTTTCATCATTTTCCCTAGTCATGTTTAGTGTTGTTGTTCCTTTTTATTTTCTCTCCTATTTTTCTCTTTTGATTGTTTTATCTTCCTTTTCCTTTTTTCTCTTATTATATGCTTTTCTTTTGTTGCTGTCTGCTTACTTTTCTTTTTTCTCCTTTATTACCTTCTTTTTTGCTACTGTTTGTTTGTTTTATGTTTTTGCTTGTGTGTATTTTGTATTTTCTTACCACACCCAACTGGAGACAGCAACCCTGTCCATACAGCCCAGTCACAACTATACTCTCTGCAGCTCTACCCACTGGGCAAAGTGGTGGAGCTCCTGTACCACTTGATTAAAGATAGACAACAGAAAGCACCAGCCAAACCAACCTTAAACTGACCTGCATAAACAGTAAACAGAGAACTGTGCACACATTTCCATTCTCTAGTCTCATTCACCAGGATACAGTTGATGAGTTCCTAAGAACATGCCAAAATGCAATCACCAACTAAAATACACCTCAGAGACAACAGATCATTTCAGTTCAAATGAAGGAACAAGGCAGAGTGACTCAAATAAGTGACCAAGATGCAGAGCCAGAAAATATTTCTGAGGAGGAAAAGGTTTTGGAAATACCTGAGAAATAATTCAAAAGAATGATATTATGGTACCTTCAATGGATTAAGAGAAAGATTGAAGAAATCAAGGAGAACACAGAAAAAATTTAGAAGAATTCAAGAAGACATTACAAGAATAAATGGAGAAAACAAATGAAAAACTAGAAAAATACAAAACCTGAAAATAGAAATATAAGAGATTAATATTAAGATTTCAGAGATAGATAACATGGAAAAAGCAAAGGAATAGATTTGAAGGACAGATACTGAGTTAGAAGGCAAATCTTCTAATACTACAATACTAGTCTGCTAGAAGAACAATCAGTAAAAAGAAGAATTAAAAACAAAAAAAGCCTATTATTTATGTGGTACATTATTAAGAGGAGTAACTTATGGGTGATAGGAATTCCATAACAGGTAGATATCAAAAAAAGGATAGTGAAAATTGTAGACGAGTTTTTGTTATAATACTTTCCTCGGAAACGCTATACGAGGTTGCTAAGAGCTGGAACTGACTCACTGGCACACAACCATCACCAATATCAAAAAGATGAGAAGATATACATTCAAGAGGACGAAAGAACTCCAAACAGATGGACTCCAAAAAAATCCACCAAAACATATTATAATCAAATTTTCTAAAACCAAAGACAAGGAAAGAATCCTGAAAGCAGCTTGGAAAAAATGAAAAATTAACTGCAATGGAGAACAATAAGACTTAGTTCAAATTTTTCAGCAGAAACCATGCAAACAAGAAATCAATGGAATAAAATGTGCAAAACTCAGAAATAAAAAACTTGCCAAACAAGAATCAAATACCCAACCCCGCCTCTAAGACTGAAAATCAAAGGGAACACATGAGCAGGCATATAAGCTTGCTGACAACCACACTGGTGTACTGGTGAGTGGAAGATGGGGAAATGTAACAATGAAGAAATAGGCTGAGTTCAACCACGGTCCATAGACTCCCGTTGACCTGGAGATGGGAGAGAGAAGAGAAAGGGCTGGTTGGTCCAAACTTTGGTGAGACCTGGGGACACCTGAGCCCATGGACAAAGACATAGCCACAGAGGGCTAGAGCTGAAAGTGAAGCATCCAGCTGATATGAAGTGAGAGGAGATGTACAAGAACACCCAAACTTGCAGAAAGTACCCATTTGACCTAGCCTTGATGGCTTGATAACCAGAACTGGACTAGAGAAATATTAAAAAAAAAAAAATTTTTTTTGATAAAGAAACGAGGGTAAATTGCTACAATTTGATGAACTTGACCTATACTCATAGAGGTAGTAACTTTAAATACCAACAGACAGTGAAGGAGACTTCACATCAAGTATCAATGCTATCCCTTCTGTATACAGGGTTGATAGGGATGGGCAACTTAGACATTGGCCACCTAAAATGAGGGGACAATAAAAGCACGAAATGACTGGCTTACAAGCTTTCATAAGGGAGTTTAATTTAAAAGTGTGGGCGGGCGGAGAAAGAGTCCCCACTGAATAGTTTTCATCTTGTCTAGATGGGTCTGGTTAAAAGAGATGGGGATAAGATTCTTATGATTCAATAGTGAATAATTATTATGACTAATTGCAACTGTCACAATTGTAAAGGTAGAAATTTTGAATCAAAAATGGGGGCATAGTTAATTTTAGAGTCCAGAAATAAAGGACCCTAGGATCATCACGGAAGAAGAGCACAAGTGGAATGTGAGACCTTATCCAGAGAAACAGCGACACCAAAGATGGAGGCAGAGATGGGGTCAGGGAGAGGGGGAACAGCTGAGGACTCTAGATTCATGTGAAGAGAGGGACTGAGAGCTTTTGACTAGGAGGCAGACTTGCACAATGTGCCTTTTGGTGGTGTAAATTATTATATATGCCCGAGTGTTTAAAAAGGGGGAAAAAAAAAAAAAGAGCTAAAGTGAATAGAGAGAAATACTGTTATCTGATGGTACATGGAGGGGATTATAATCATTGTAATGAAACAAGGTATATGATTTGTTGAATGTAAAACTGATGATCTGTCCTGTAAACTTTCACTCAATCCACAATAAAAATTAAAAAAAAAAAAAAAATCAAATACCCAGAAACACAGTCCCTCAAATACAATGGCAAAATTAAGATAATTCAAGATAAACAAAAATTAAAGGAGTTTGTAATAACAAGATCAATATTACAAAAAAATATTAAAGGGAGTTCTTTGGACAGAGAAACAAAAATACCAGACAACAACCTGAGATTAGCATACATAACAACAACACTCAGAATTCAATCCAGATATAGAAGTATCCAAATTACAGCACACCTAACAAGACTGAAAATAAGTAGAGATATCAATTTATAATGAAGATAAGTAAAAACAAAAAGATGGAACCGTGTAGTTACAGAACTAGCAAATCGTGAGGAAGTCATGCAGATTTCAAGATGAAACAAAAACTTTTATTCTGGGAAAGAAATTAATAAATTACAGAGTAACCCCAAAGAAAATTAAAGAGGAAAACCATAAAAATGAAATAACAGCAATGAATAAAATATCAAGAAAACCCACACACAAAATTAAATCAGCACAGCAAATTATGTAAAACAAGGAAATGGGCATCAATACACACACAAACACACACACATACAAAAAACACACACACACACAAATGACAGCAATTAATTCAAACCTATTTGACAGTTACACTGAATGAAAATGGATTAAATGTACCATTCAAAAAACAGATAGTAGAATGTGTAAGCAAACAGGATCCTTCACTATACTGTCTACAAGACATATCTTACACACAAAGATAAAAATAACCTAAAGATCAAAGAATAGACCATATATATATCAAGCTAACAGCAAACAAATAATTTCTAGTATAAAGATGTCCCATATGATATTCTTTTAAGCTTATGTCCATCTGTATTGGTAATTAGAAATAATTCAGATTTGACTGGGTATTCTGTAGTTTTATTTGCCAAATCTGCAAGCTCTCCTTGAGTTTTCCTAGGCATTCTTAACTTTTGAAGTTCCTACCTCCTATTACTGAGAGTGTGATGGCTCTGTAGGATATGCACTGGACTATGAACCACAAGGTCCACAGTCTGAACCCACTAACTGTGCTCCTTCAAACTGACCTTGCTATCCAGTGTTTATCCTACAGCGCCACACAAGGACTCCTAAAGAAGACTCAAACAAGTGTATTACTGAGGGAACGAGTCTGTGGCCATCTACTGATCGAAGGTAAACACTTAAAAACATTTTGCTTGGAATAAATCTGTAAATGTATGAACTAGAATTCTAGTAGTAATAATTTTTTTTTTTTTTTTTTACTTACCCTCATACATTTTCCTGGGGAATAATTAAAGAAGGAATATCTACTAGTATCTAGGTTGAAGCTGTGAGAGCCATGTGCTAATTACTAGCTAGGCTTGCCTGAGGATCATCACCATTCAGATCCTCATTGAACCACTGAAAGCAGAGATAAAGAACGGAAAAGATCACCAAGGCTAGGACCAGGGTAACAAAAATCTCAATAATCAAGATAAATAAAATTTTAATGCAATACTTTTTAAAAAATCATATGTAGTGCAAGCAAATCCACATTTTAAATAAAGACAGGATCTGATCCTGCACTTAATGACTCTCTTCACTTGCCTTATCCTAATTCTGGGGATCTCCAGCTTTTTGCATCTGAAACAAGTGCCTACACCTTGCCTTATCATTTTACTGGCCTTGGAGAATTCTCTCTCTGAATCTCTTCCTCTTAAACAGAAACACTCCGTCACATGCACAGAATCACACACACCTGTACATATCAAAATACTTAAACACATCAAATACTCCTTGCTAGGAATAGATTCTGAACTCTCAATTCTGCCTCTAAGAATTGAATTCCTGCTCATTTTCAGTAACTTTGATCTTGCTTATGTTATTGTTATGTGCCATGGAGTCGGTTCCGACTCATAGCGACCCTGTACAGGGTTTCCGAGGCTGTAAATCTTTACAGGAGCAGAAAGCCTCATCTT
>NW_006408553.1:11799704-11808153 GCF_000296735.1 Chrysochloris asiatica
ATATATATATATATAATTTTCCAGTTACATTATTTTCTGATTCCTTATTGTTACCAGATGATGAAATCTTCTCAGGAACTGTGGTCTGCAGAAATGTTTTATGAGACTCTAAAACAAAAAATAAAGAAATATGTTTTAAGATCTGTAATCTTAAATTCTATTTCTAATTCTATGTTTATTTTTCTATATTAGCAGTGTCTTTTTCTTTTTGTATAATTTGTACATCTAGTATTCCTTTCCACTGCCTTTCTGGCCATCTTTACCTATAAATCTCTGACCCTTTCTCTGAATCTTCATCAAGATCTTGTTTTTTATTCTATTCTGCCTCTCTTTCACTCTTCCCCACCCCACCTCATTCTCTCTTTCTCTTTTAAATAGTTCAACTTAAGTATCACTAAGTCACAAATCTCATTCTTGTAAAGAGGCATGGAAATGAGAAAGCACAGATACATCTAGAAAGCTGTATAATTTACAAGAGATGTAGAATATTGGATACAGCGTGATCTATTTTCAGTGGAGCAAGCACGTGGAGGATTGTTGTTGTTGTTGTTGTTAAGTGTCATTACGTCGATTCCACCTCATAGCAACCCTATATAGGGTTTCCAAGGAGCCGCTGGTGAATTGCCGACTTTGTTGCGGTTCAAAGCGACCTTAAAGTATAGCTCATTAACCCACAGAGCCACACCAGGATGTCAGTCATCAAATCAGGAAATCATTACAGAATGCCTTATTTGTCAAGATGCAATCATTCCCAGAACAACAGACTTCTGTACACGAAGACTACACAGTTCATTTTTCCAGCGTCTTTCTTTTTCCTTTTGTATACTTTATACATCTAGCTTCACTTTCACCAGCCTTTATGATCCTTTTTTACCTTCAAATTTCTGGATGCTTGCCTGAATCTTTGTCAAGATCTGAGCAGAAGACATTTTCCTTTCAAACGCTGCCTCTTCTACATATTTGGAGGCAAGGGTAAAGCAGGTGGGGACAGTGGAAGGGCCTATACCTGGTCCCTGGCCACCTGGTCCTTGGCCCAGAAAGCACAAGCCACTAAAGGAACAAAGCCACTCTGGAAGCTTAGACTTGGGGAGAAGTAGGAGGCAGAACAAGTATGTGGACTTACTGAGGTCTGCGTACAGTTGACCAAGTCCAGTGAGAAGGACGACGATAAGGATCATGGCTCCGCTGGCATGGAGATCGGCCAAAGTAACAGCAGTTAAGTCGTTAAAGGCCAGTAAAGGCTAAGCGTGCTCGTGACTTCCGGCTCTCTAAGGGCGAGGTGCAGGCGGCAATGGGCGGGACCCAGAAAAAAACACATTGTTGTTGTTAGGTGCCATAGAGTCAGTACCAACTCAAAGCGACCTTATGCACA
This sequence comes from Chrysochloris asiatica, assembly GCF_000296735.1. Lineage (NCBI taxonomy): Eukaryota > Metazoa > Chordata > Mammalia > Afrosoricida > Chrysochloridae > Chrysochloris > Chrysochloris asiatica. Next base: position 11,801,077 of record NW_006408553.1, read on the forward strand.
GCAGAACTAAACACTGCCCGATGCTGGGCCAACCTCACTATTGTTGCCACGCTTGAGCGCACTGACGCTGCAAATCTATCTTGCTAGGGGTCTTCCTCTTTTTCTCTGACCCTCCACCCTACCAAACATGAAATCCTTCTCCAGTGACTGGTCCCTCCTGACAATATGTCCGAAGTATGAGAGACGAAGTTTGGCCATCCTGGCCTCCACGGAGCACTCTGGCTGCACTTCTTCCAACACCTATGGGAGGAGGGAAATAAGGGAGGTGGCTGAAAGGAGGAGAGTTGAGACAGGTGATGCGCTGCTGGCGGGCGCAAAAGCTGTCAACATTGGCGCACATTTGGCTAATAGTTAAATAAGGAAAGACTGGTCATTTTTAGTTCTCAGATAAAAGGCATCTCCTGGAGAAGCTTTTGGTTGTATCGTGTAACTTAATTGTTAAGTGCCATTGTTTCGGTTCTGATTCACAGCTACCCGGTATAGGTTTCTCGGGAATGGCTAGTGGGTTAGAACGAATGACCTACCGGTTAGCAGTCCAGTGCTTATCCTACAGCTACTGGCAGCAAAATGATTTCCTCACATTACATTTTTTACCATCCAACAAGTTTAACGGTTGTTAGTAAGTGCTGTGGAATCGTTTGACTAATAGCTACCCTACATAGGGTTTTAATGAGAAGCAGATGGGTTGAGACCACCAACCTTGTAGTTGGCAATCCAGTGCCACACCAGGACTCCACTAGTTTAACCGGAATCAGTCAAAATGCACATTCTTGTAATAAAAATGTTCCAAAGACTATGACTTTCCTAAATTTAATGGGTGGAATACATTATTACAGAACATTTCTATCAGATCCCTGTTCAAGACTCTTAAAAGAAAAAAAAACTCTTTCTAATATCCCAAGCAAAAGTCGGACAATGAATAAGGAAGACCATAGAAGAACTGATGCATCTGAGTTATGTTGTTGGAGAATACTGAAAGCACCATGGATTGCCAGAAGAGCAAACAAATCTGTGTTGTTAGTTGTACAGCCAGAATGCGATTTAGTCTCTCATACTTCAGACAGGTTGTCAGAAGAGACCAGCCCCTGGAAAAGGAAGGACATTACACTTGGTAAAGTGGAGGGTCAGTGAAAAAGAAGAAGAACCCCCAATGAGATGAATTGGCACAGTGGCAGCAGCAACAGGTTCAAGCATAGCAACAACTGTGAGGATGGTGCAAGATGAGGCTGTGTCCGTCCTGTCGTGTATAGGGTTACTATGACTCAGAACCGACTCAACCTGTTTTTGTTATTAAGTGTCCTGGAGTCAGATCTGACTCACAGCAACTCTGTATAGGGTTTCCAAGAAGCAGCTGGTGAGTTTGAACAGCCAACCTTGTGGTCCAGTGCTTTATCCCAAGTGCCACATCAGGACTCTGAAGCACCTAACAACTATAATAGCTCAAGTTAATACTGCCACACTCTCTGTAATACTGCAGTCCTAATTTTTTTTTACTTCTTTAATTCTCCCTTTTATATTCTATCTTTATTAGAAGCATGAAACAGTTTTGATTACTTTGGATCCACAGGCACTCTGCCTTTTTCAGGAAAACCTACATCATATTAAACACATTAAAATACAACCACATGCCACATTAACTATGAAACTTAAAAATTAATAAAAACAAAAGCCAAAATAATGATTATAAATTTTCTTTGAAATTATTTGGCTGTTATATAAAACTAAGAGAAGTTATTAGTTGAATATAACAGTATCAAATAGTCTTTAAAAATTACCAAGTGGCAAAGAAATAAGATCATAATAAAATAAAAATTAGAATAATAGAATAAAAATAGAAAAAAAAAAAGGAAAAGTGGTCTAAAAACTAAGTCTCCTGACATGACTAAAACATATGGCTAAATTCTAAGCCACATTCCTCCTTGTCCCAAATAACTCCATTTTGTACTTTTCAGTCATACCATGCAGTCAGCAGTCACTTCTATAAAATATTCATTGTACTCTTGAGCTACATATGAACAGTTCTATAAAAACAATGTGATTTTACTTACTTTGCTTACATAGATGTTAAAGAGAGCAAGTTGTGGGCAAGCTTTAGAGAGATGTACTTATAGTAAGAATAAGCTAATGTTAAAGGGACATGCCAAAGAGAGGTGACCCAACGGAATGTGGAAATCATCGGACAATCTCTTTGATAGCTCAAGCAAGTAAAGTTTTGCTCAAGGTAATACAGCAACGGCTACAATCATACATTGACAGAGAACTTCCAGAGGATCAAGCTGGATTCAGAAGAGGCCGTGGAACAAGAGATATCATTGCAGATGTCCGATGGATCTTGCCTGAAAGCAGAGAATATCAGAAGGATGTTTACCTATGCTTTATTGACTTTGTGAAGGCTTTCGATTGTGTGGATCATGACAAGCTATGGACAACATTAAGAAGTATGGGTATTCCAGAACACTTAATTGTACCTGGACCAAGACGCAGTTGTTCGAACAGAACATGGGAACATTGAATGTTTTAAAATTGGGAAAGGTGTGTGACAGGGTTGTGTTCTTTTATTATTCTTGTTCAATATGTATGCTGAGCAAATAATGCGAGAAGCTGGGTTCTATGAAGGAAAACGTGGCATCAGGATTGGAGGAAGACTTATTAACAACCTGAGATATGCAGATGATACAACCTTGCTTGCTGAAAGTGAAGAGGACTTAACATATTTACTGATGAAGATCAAAGAGCACAGCCTTAAATATGGTTACAACTCAATGTAAAGAAAACAAAAATCCTCACCACTGGACCAATAAACAACATTCTTATCAATGGAGAAAAGATTGAAGTTGTCAAGGACTTCATTCTTCTTGGATCAACTATCAACATTCACAGAAGCAGCAGTCAAGAGATCAGACGACGTATTGCATTGGGCAAATCTGCTGCACAGGAACTTTTTAAAGTATTGAAGAGCAGAGATGTCAGCTTGAGGACTAAGGTGCAACTGACCCAAGCCATGGTATTTTCAATAACCTTATATGGATGCGAAAGCTGGACAGTGAATAAGGAAGACCATAGAAGAATTGATGCCTTTGAGTTGTGTTGGAGGAGAATACTGAAAGTACCATGGACTGCCAAAAGAACCAATAGATCTGTTTTGGAAGAAGTGCAACCAGAGTGCTCCTTGGAAGCCAAAATGGCTAGGCTTCGTCTCTCATACTTTGGACACATTGTCCGGAGAGAACAGTCGCTGGAGAAGGATGTCATGCTGGGTAAGGTGGAGGGTCAGAGAAAAAGAGGAAGACCCCCAACGAGATGGATCAGCCAGGTGACATCATTGATGGACTCAAGTGTGGCAGCGGTAGTGAGGTTGGCCCAGGATCGGACATTGTTTCGTTCTGCTGTGCATGGGGTCGCTATGAGTCGGTTCCGACTCGATGGCACCTGAGAACAACAACAACAAAGGGACATGCTTATAGATTTTCTGTACTGAAACCCCTTTTCTCCACTTAAGCATAAAAATAGCATTATCAATTGTGATCATTTTATTATTTCAATAAACGCTTTGCTTTTATAGTTTAACAGAGTCCACAAGTATCAATAGACCGTGTGGATCATAAGGAACTACGGATAATATTGCAAACAATGGTCATTCCAGAATATTTCTTTGTGATCATGCAGAACCTGTACATGGACCAAGAGCCAGTTATTTAAACAGAAGAAAGGGAAACTGAATCACTTAAAATCAGGAAAGGTGTGTACATGGTTGTATCAATGCACCATACTTATTCAATATGTATGCTGAGCAAATACTCCAACAAATTGAACTATGAATAAAAATATAGTATCAAGGTTGGAGGAAGGCTCATTAACAACCTTTGATATGTAGGTAACACAACTATGCTTGCTAGAAATTAGAACCTAAAGCACTTACTGATGAAGATCAAAGAATACAGCCTTCAGTATAGATTATATTTCAATGTAAATAAAACAAAAATCCTTGCAACTGGACCAATAAACAACATGATAAATGGAGAAAAGTGTGAAGTTGTCAGAGATTTCATTTTACTTGGATCCACAATCAACAGCCAAGGAAGAAGCAGTCAAGAAATCAAATGATGCATTGCTTTCAACAATGCTGCAAAAGATTACATTAAAGTGCTAAAGAGCAAAGATACCATTTAAGGACTAAAGTACTCCTGACCCAAGCCATGATATTTTCAATCACCTCATATGCATGTGAAAGCTGGACCATAAATAAGGAACACTAGATTAAACTGATGCTTTGAAATTATGGTGTTGGTGAAGAATACTGAAAAAAGAATAAATGTAAGGAAAAGAACAAATCTGTTTTGGAAGAGGACTGCTTCTTGAAAACTAGGATAACGTGATTTCATTTCTCATACTTTGGACATGTTATCAGGAGGGGCTAGTCTTTGGAGAATGATATCATGCTTGGTAAAGTAAAGAGTCAGGGAAAAAGAGGAAGACTCAACAAGATAAATTAACAGAGTCACTACAATGATGGGCTCAAACAACAATTGTGGGGATGGTGCAGAACTAGATAGTGTTTCCTTCTATTGTACTTAAGGTCACTATGAATCAGAACTGACTAGATAGTGCATAACAATAACACCAGTATGATGCAGATAAAACTCCATTATTGTTCCCTTGACCATTTTGTCAGAAACCATATAGCACTATAGGGTAAGTGCTGGGCCACTAGCTAAAAGGTTGGCACTTCAAACCCACCAGCCAATCCTCAGAAACCCTATACAGAGTCACTATGAGTCAGAACCAACTTGACAGCACTTAACAACAATAACCTGAGAAACTGGGCTACAGGTGTCTAGATGATTTAATATGCCAGGAATTATTGTGACTTTGGTGGCCAGCCAATTCTCAGAAAACACTCCCTTTGCTCACCCACAAAGAAAAAAGTTTTATTACCCTCTATTATGCAAGGTTAGTGGTTTAAGTTCACCACCTACTCTTCAGAAACCCTATTCAGGGTCACTGTGGGTCGGAACCAACTCAACGGCACTTAACAACAACAACATTATACTTTGTACTTTTCCATAGCTTCATTGTTGTTAAATGCCATCAAGTAAGTTTCAGCTCTTACAGGATTTCCAAGGTTGTACATCTTTGCAGGAGCAGAACACCATTTCTTCCTCCTGTAGAGCAGTTGGTGGTTGATAGTACAGTGCTTATCTTACACAGCCACTGCACTCTCCTCCATAACCTTGTTCAGCCTAGAAGCAAGGGAACTAACCCCCACTTCAAACATGTGGTCAGGCAGCTTTCAATTCTGTAAATGTCTGTTTTCACTTTTTAATTATATTTTCATTATATACTTTTGCTTCCTTTTACAAGCCTCTTTAAAATAACTCCCAGAACACTTTGTCAAGAACTACTTGACTCTGTCTCTCTATTTTGTCATTAATAGAACTCTTTGTATTTATTTTAAACTGACATATCTCTAAAAGAATAAAAACAAAACAAATAATAACAAGAAAAACATTTGTTGTGGAATCAATTTCAACTCCTGGTGATCCTGTGTCTCAGAGTTGAACTGTGCTCCATATGGTTTTCATTGGCTGATTTTTCTACTGATTATCAGGCCTTTCTTCTGAGGTATCTCTTGAAAGGAACTGACTCCACGGTACTTAACAACAACAACATCTCTTGGAAGACTCAAATAGTAAATCTTTTGGCTTTGAGCACTTAATCATTTGTGCTACCCAAGGGATCTGAAAGAATGAATATACTTGCTTAAATAAATTACTAATTTAAAAAATCAGATTGAGAAACTCTTCCAGAAAGAAATAGGAAGTATAAAAAATAGAAAATAAAAAGGTGAAATAAAGAGAATAGGACTGTAAATATCCAGGCAGTAACATTTCTAGGAGAGAGAAATCACAATTTAAAGGAAATATTTGAAGCAATAATGGATAAGTTTCTCTAAATTAAAAAATGCAAGGAATAACCTCAGATTGAAAGGACACAGTGATTACAAACTGAGCACCGAAGGGGGAAAAATCACTTCATGTTTCAAATAACAGCCAAGAGAAAACTCTAATATCTCCCAGAAGAAAAAATAGATCACCTATCAAACAGGCAAAGTCAGATCACTGTTGATAGTGATGTTACTGTTGTTAGGTGTGGTCAAGTCAGTTACAATACATAGTAACCCCATACATAGCATAATGAAACACTGCCCAGAGCTGCACCATCTTTACAATTGTTGTTACGCTTGAGCCCATAGCTGCTGCTACCATGTCAATCCATCTCATTGGGAGTCTTTTTTTTTTTTTTTTTTAAACAAACATATTGTCCTTCTCCAGAAAATGTTTCTTCCTGATAAGATGCCCAAAGTATGAGAGATGAAGTCTCTAAGGAGCATTCTGGCTTTGTATCTTCAAAAACAGATTTGTTTATTCTTCTGGAAGCCCATGGTACTTGATGTGAAAAATCAGCTAATGCTAATATTATCAAAATGTTGACTAAAAACAACTCTGAAATGTTATTTAAATTTTATAGCCCAGTTCTTCTAAAAATTCTCAAGTATTTAAGTTCAAAGAAGATTTGTCACAAAAATCCATAATATAAAGGCACTTCATAGAAATAAACAAATGCTAAGACAAAGGGGACTAAATGCTAAGTGACATCACAAATAATGGTAATCAAGTATCTTGGAAAACCTATTTTATATTTAAGAAAAAATAACCAAATGAAACAATAAAAAATATCAGCCCAGAATCAAAAATTTGGACAATATTAACATGATGGCAGGATAGAGAAAGTGAGATGCCAAAATAATATTAATTAAATGGATGAAACAAAGTGTGTTTTTCTTGGTTTTGTGAGGAGTCTACTTTTATAATGTTGTTATTAAATGCCATCAAGTCAGTTCCACCTGTATAGGGCATAAGAGAGGTTCAAAAAATTCACAGAAGAGAACAAACAAGATGGCGGATCGGGTGGACCTGTAGCAGAGAGCTCCGCCAACAACAGCACAGAATACCCGAACAAGCAGCCTCAGGGGATGGTCCCAGAACTCTGAACCACATATAAAGGAATACTTAGAAG
>NW_006408553.1:11811214-11859543 GCF_000296735.1 Chrysochloris asiatica
AGAAAAATTCCATTTTCTCTTAACTTTTTACTGTGAATTGAGTGAAGGTTTATAGAGCAAACCATCAGTTTTACATTCAACAAATCATAACTTCATTTCATTTAAATGATGGCAATCCCCTCAATACAACATCATTATCTCACTTCCTGTGATTTCAGTTTAGATTTAGCCTTCTTTTCCAAAAATTCTGAATTTTGTCCTTAGGTAACTGGTACCCCTTTGATCTTGAATGGTTGACCATTCAGTGGTGTGCATACCTCACCAGTGTCGTATTCTCCCCTATATTCCTATCTACTGCTTGAATGAAAATTGAATCATGACAGGGAGTTGAGTTCCAGACCTAAGACTGGCCAAGGGCCATAGTATTGGGCTCCTCCAGTTCCTTTCTGACCAGTAAACTTGGCTTTCATATATATTTATTTTTATACATATAAATTTTGAGTTATGTTCCACATTTTCTTCCATTCTATCTATGACCATCTAAAGTAACATGTATCAAAACAGTTGAAAATGGTAACCAGGTACTATCTAGTTCTGGTATCAGGGTTGTGGAGATAGATGTTCACATTTTCCATTTGTCTAATTAGACTGATTTCTAGTGTCTTCAGTGTTCATCAAGATGGCTGATCAAAGATGCTTGGCTGTTTGTTTGTTTTTTAATAAGTTTTATTGTGAGGTTTCCATGGAAGAATTTCAGTTTTACATTCAACCGATCATATTTTGTTTCATTGCAATGGTTACATCTCCTCCATGCATCATCAAATTAGTAGTTACGAATTGGGCTGCGAACCACAAGGTCAGCAGTTCGAAACTACCAGCTGCTCCGTGAAAGAAAGATGAGGCTTTCTGCTCCCATAAAGATTTACAGCCTCGGAAACCCTGTTCAGGGTCGCTATGGATCAGAACCAACTCAACGGCACTTAACAACACCACAACACAACCCACAGGCCCATCCCCTGGCTCTCTTCCTACCTGAGTACAGTGTCCCCAGCTTCTCCATCTGTCCAAGTCATCATCTCTGTCTCCAGCCCTGGTGTCTCTGCCTCTCTGGGTAGAGCCCTGCTCTTTGATCTTCTCACTTGATGGTCTCAGGGACCTCCGCTCCTGGGCTGCAAAATCAATCACTCCCCTCCTTTTGTAAAAATACATCTACCTCTATATTTCCTACCCTCACAGTCAGTCCTGATGGTAATTATTCACTATTGTACCACAAGAGTCTTATCCCCATTTCCTTTTGCCAGCCCAGTCCCAATAGATTGGAAGCTTGTCTGTCTTTTGAATATTGGTTTCCCTTGCATACCATTGTAAAATAAATACTTTAGGGGGAGAGAAAGGAATAGCCAGAACTATCACCATAGAAAGCTTGTAAGTCCATCTTCTGCCTATAACTGACTGAAATATCTAAAATGTTGCTACAACTTGCCCAGTGAAGGAGGCTTCCTGTGAAGCCTCTGCATTATATAAGACTATAGGTGGAATCTTGAACCACACCCAGAATCTTCTGAGGTGGGAAATCTCCACTTGAAAAGGCAAGCAGGCCAGCCTGAAGTGGCTAGAAGAACAAAAGATGCTTCTTGAAAGAAAGACCAACAGGAGAAAATAAAAAACAGTAATGGATATCTGACTGACTACTACAAGAACAAGCAAGTTGCTAGCCCAGGAGACATCAAGGCAAGTGGTCGGGACCCCTCAGGGAAAACCCTCTTCCAACAGTAAGACTCAATGGGATTACATGAGCAGACATGCACTCTGACTGGTGACCACGTTGGTCACCAATAAGGGAAAAACATATTCAACAGACTCCTGTGAACCCGGGTGGAGACCTGGTTGGCCAGCAGTGTGGCAAGATCTGGGGACTACTGGACCCAGAGTCAGTGACATAGCCACAGAGGACTAGAGTGGAGAGTGAAGCATCCAGCTGATAAGAAGATACGGCATATGCACAAGAACACCCACACTTGCAGACAATACCCACTTGACCTGGCTTCAATGGCTGGATGATCAGAAGAACTCAACTAGAAGAAGAAAGAAGAGGGAAATAAGAGTAATCTGATACAATTTGATGAACTTGACCTATACCTATGGATGCAATAACTCAAAAGAGGGAACAAATCTTTACATCGAGGATCAATCCCACCCCCTAAGTATACAGGGTAGACAGGGATGGGCAACTTGGACATTGGCTACCCAAAATAGGGAGGCTACAAAGGAAAGAAGTGACTAGCTTACAAGGATTCAAGAGGGAGTTTAGTTTAAGAGCTTGTGGGGAAGAAAGAGTTCCCACTGAAGTTTTCATCCTGTCTAGATGGGTCTGGTTAAAAGAGATAGGGATGAGATTCTTATTATTCAATAGTGAGTAAATGTTATAATTGTGACTCTCACAGTTGTAAAGGTAGAAGTTTTGTCACAAAAATGGGGGACTAGTTAATCTTACAGTCCATAAACAAAGGACCCTAGAATCAAGGAAAACGAACACAAGTGGAATGTGAGACCTTATCCAGAGAAGTAGCGACACCAGAGATGGAGGCTGAGAGAGGGACATGGAGAGAGGGAACCGCTGAGGACTCTAGATTCATGGAAAGAGAGGGACACTAAGAGCTGGCAGCCAGGAGCAGACTTCAGAATGTGCCTTTTGGTGGTGTAAATTGTTATATATGCCTGAGTGTTTAAAAAAATATGAAAAATACTGTTAATTGATAGTACATGGAGGGGATTATAATCATTGTAATGAAACAAGGTGTATGATTTGTTGAATGTAAAACTTATAATATGCTCTGTAAACTTTCACTCAATTCACACAAAAAAACTTTTTAAAAAAAGGCTGATCATTGTACGTTTAAGATTCCAGTAGCTACTCACAAAAGTAGGGCACAGAACATGGTCCTTGTGGACTATGTTATGCAAACTGACCATGGTGTACCCGAGACTATGATCATGTGCTCCCAAGTCCAGCAACTCGTTTCCTCAGATGATTGGTAATGTTTTAGATAATTATTTTGTCCCTTGTATGCTCTACCACATTCACAGATATATTTCCAACAGAGGATTACCCATGTGCAAATATCCTGCAGACATGATACTCTTCAACATTTGTAGATATGTTCCCATTTTCACTCCCATGCTCATTCAGCCTGGGTATCTGTCCATATATCTACTAATAGATTGCTGCTACTGCAGGATTGTGTATATAATCTACTTACCTCTACTCCCTTTAACTCTTGCACTCTACCCTACATTCATCATTCTTCTGCCACCGTCTCTCTTGTTGTATATTGCCTTCTCTGTCTACCAAGTTAACATCTGTCTACCCTCTAGCCAGTGACTTATTCTCCCTTCCCTCCCACCACTGATAACCATCATAAGATGATTCTTTTAGCATGAAAACTTCTTGATATTTACAATAGTGATCTCATATGATATTCTTTTGTGATTAACTTCACTCAACATAATGTCCTCCAGGTTAATCCATTTTATGAGGTACTTCACAGATTCATCGTTACTCTTCAACATTGCATAGTATTCCATTGTGTAAATGTACCAAAGTGTGTTTACCATTTCTTCTCTTGATGAGCATTTAGGTTGTCCTTATCTTTTTGCAATTGAGATATTGCTTCAATGAACATGGGTGTGCACATAAATCTTCATGTCATAGCTTTTGTTTCTTGAGGATATATGCAAAGCAGAGGGATTGCTGAGCCATGCAGTATTTCTATTTACAACTTTCTGAGACAGCACCAAATTGTTTTCCACAGTGGTTGAACCATTGCAGCTCTTATACAGTTGTACCACCAGCTGTATAGGATGGTCCCAGTCTCTGTACTCCCTCAACAGCATTTGTTGTTTTCTGTCTTGTTGAATTTTTCTCTTAATGCGGGGGTAAGATGATCGTTCATTGTTACTTTAACTTGCAGTGTGGCACTGTGGGTTAATGCACCAGACTGCAAAGTCGTTTGAACTGCAAAGTTGACAATTCAAGCTCACCAGCTGCTCGTCAGAAACCCTACACCGGGTCGCCATTGGTCAGGATCGACTCGATGGCACTTAACAACTTAACAACAACAATGGCTAACAAGACCTTTTTAAGGTGTTGAAGAGCAAAGATGTCAGCTTGAGGACTAAGGTGCACCTGACCCAAGCCATGGTATTTTCAAGAACCTCATATGCATGTGAAAGCTGGACAGTGAATAAGGAAGACCATAGAAGAATTGATGCTTTTGAGTTATGGTGTTGGAGGAGAATATTGAAAATGCCAACAAAGAGATCTGTGTTGGAAGAAGTACAGCCAGAGTGCTCCTTGGAGGCCAGGATGGCCAAACTTCGTCTCTCATCCTTTGGACATATTGTCAGAAGGTACCAGTTGTTGAGGATATCATGTTTGGTAAGGGGGAGGGTCAGAGAAGAAGAGGAAGACCCCCAGCGAGATGGATTGGCAAAGTAGCAGCATCAGTGGGCTTAAGCGTGGCAACAATTGTGAGGTTGGCCCAGGACCAGGCAGTGTTTCATTCTGTTGTGCATAGGGTTGCTATGAGTTGGTACTGACTCAATGGCACCTAACAACAACAACAATGACTAATGGTCACAAGAATTTCTTCATATGTTTGTTGGATGTTTGGATGTCTTCTTGGTGAAGTGTCTGTTCATGTACTTTGCCCATTTAGAAATTAGATTACTAGTTTAATTATTGTTGAGGTAATGAAGTGTTCTATAAATTTTAGAGAGTAGCCCCTTGTTTAATATGTCATTGCTAAAAATGTTTTCCCAGACTGTGGGTTCTCCTTTTACTCTTTCAGTGAAATATTTTGACGCACATAAGTGTTTAATTTTTAGGACGTTCCAGGTATCTGTTTTGTCTTCTGCTTTTTGCGTATTTGAAGTTATGCTTGATCGTATTTATACTGTTAGTTTGTCCCTATTTTTTCATTGATGATCTTTTTAGTTTGAGGTTTTTAGGTTTAAGTCTTTAATCCATGTTAAGTTCATTTCTGCATATGTTGTGAGATATACATCTTGTTTCATTCTTCAGCAAATGGATTTTCAGTTTTACCAGCACCATTAATTGAAGAGATTGTCACTTCCCCATTTCATGTGTTTTGACTCTTTATCAAAGATCAACTGACCTTAGGGGGAAGGATTTACTTCTGGATTCTTAATTCTACTTCATTGATCTCTGTCTTTTTCTGTATCAGTAACAGGCCGTTTTGACTACTCTAGCTATGCAGTATTTTTTTTTTAGCTCAAGAGTCCAATGCTTTGATCTTTAGTAAAGCTTTGCTATTTGGGGAGTCTTCACTTTCCATAAAAAGTTGTTGTTGTTGTTAGGTGTTGTCAAGTTGGTTCTAACTCATAGGGATCCTGTGCACAACAGAACGAAACACTATCTCATTCTGTACCATCCTCATAATTGTTCTTCCATTTGAACTCATTCCTGCTGCCATGGATTCAATCCATCTCCTCATTAGATGTCTTCCTCTATTTCTCTGATCCTTCACTTTTCTAAGCATGATGACCTTCTCTAGGCACTGGTTTCTCCTCAACATGTCCAAAGTGTGAGAGAAGAAGCCTCACCATCCTGGTTTCTGAGGAGCATTCTGGCTGTACTTCCTCCAAGACAGATTTGTTTGTTCTTTGGCAATCCTTAGTACTTTCAATATTCTACTCCAACACCATAATTCTTCTTCAGTCTTCCTAATTCATTGTCTAACTTTCAAATGTGTATGAGGCAACTGAAAATACACTGAAAACTTGAGTCAGGTAAACTTTAGTCCTTAAAATGTTATCTTTGCTCTTGAAAATTTTAAAGAGGTTTTTTGGAATAGATTTGCCTAATTGCAATACATGCTTTGGTTTCCTGACTTCTGCTTCTATTAGTGTTGACTGTGGATCCAGGTCAAATGAAGACTTTGACAACTTCAATCTTTTCTTCATTTCATCATGACGTTATTTAGTAATCCAGTTGTGAGGAGTTCTGTTTTCATTACATTGAGGTGCAATCCATACTGAAGTTTATATCCTTTTATCTTCATCAGTAATTTAAGTCCTCTTCCCTTTCTGAAAGCAAGTTTTTATCATCTGCATATCACAGTCTGTTAATGAGTCTTTCTGAACTCCTGCTGGCACATTCTTCTTCATATAATCCCCCCTTAAATCCAGGACCAAGTTCTCTGGTTTTTCAGAAACTTGCTTGTCTGTCTTCTGGTCTCAGCTGGCATAGATAAAAGGAAGGTATATGGGGAGAGCCAGAATCCTGGACCTGAAAGTAAGCCTCTAAGTAAACACAGCTCCCCTCCAAACAAAGTTTGGGGTTAGGGGAAAGGGAAGTTGTGGAGGAGACAAATATCTGAATTCACTGGGGCATGTATGGTTGTTGTTAAGTGCCATCGAGTCGGTTCCAACTCATAGCAACTTTGTATAGGGTTTCTAAGGAGCAACTGATGAGCTTGAGTCACTGACCTTGTGGTTCAAACTGACCTTGCAGTCCAGTGCTTATCCTATAGTGTCACACCAGAACTCAGGGGTATATATACAGCAGATCAAATCTCTTGAGGAAGAACAGAAGGATTATCACTGCCCAAAGTCCATAAAAAATTAAGGGCAACTGATGCAGATCCCCAGCTAGTGGGCAGTTGGGGCCACAGAATCTTACTCCTGGAGGTGGTAGCAGGAAAGCTACAAAGGAGAAGTGGGGAAGAATTCAAGTAATCAAGTAGTGATGGAGATACCCAAGTTGAAACCGCTGTCTTGAGTCAGGGTCCTGTAGTGGCAAAACTAATACCAGGAGCTGAATTCTAGGACAGGTAAAGGATAAGAGAAAACTAGACGTCAGCGTGCAGATTGGTCTCCATTGAGTTTATTGTTTCCTTCAACTGTGACTAGGGGAGGAATGGCAGAATTTTCATTTCTCAGCAAGACTCTTGGCAATATCCATTGCTTCCTGAAGGAATTACTAGTTGCTGTGGAATAGAAGAAAACATAAATGCTCAAGGTACAGATATCAAACGATCTACTACAAAACATACAAAATTGCTAAGTGAAAAATTCATGTATCAGAAGAAAAAAATTCTATAGTGAATTATTACAATTATTTGGCCATGGCAATCTATTTATGGAGTTCTGGTATGACTTTGTGGGTTATATCACTGAACTGCAAAGTCAGTTTGAACCACAAGGTCGGCAGTTCAAGCTCACCAGCTGCTCCTCGGACACTCTATACAGGCTATGGGTTGATACCGACTTGACAGAACTTAACAACAGCAGCCTATTTATAGAGTCCTCGTGTGGCTGTGGGTTAATTAATGCACTGGACTGAAAGGTTGGTTTGAACCTCAAGGTCAGTGGTTCAAAATCACCTGCTGTTCCTCGGAAATCCTATACAGAGTTACTATGAGTCAGAACTGAAGTAACAGCACTTAACAACAACAGCCTATTGATAATTTTCTATGGGTTGGGGAATCATCATGTTTAATGAGAGGTACTTGCAAAATGAGAGAATCTAACATATCTTTCCGTATACAATTAAAGATTTATAAATCAAACAAGTAATTAAGTTCGTACTTTTTTTATGTTTTTTATAAATTTAAAGGCACATTAATATTATTTGTCTATGTATATTTCATATACTGAAACCAATCATTTCTGTTTTTCATGTTGTAAATGTTTGTGTTACTTTTTTATTTCCTTCTGAAAACTCTTAGGCCTTAAGCATTGTACCTACAGTACATAGTGAGAATATGACCATAACTGTGAATTTCTTTATAAACTGATTTACAGATCTTCTTTTTTATTAGGTTTAACTGTTGAGTGCCAATTTATCTACCAGAGGAAGTTTCCTACAAACATTTACTAAAATGAAAAGAAACATATTAAATATTCTTTAGTAACAAATTTGCTAGTTTCCTTTAAGTAGATACTGAATGAAGAAAACAAGATTAGTATAGTCTCTTCAACAGATGGTGCTGGCAGAACTGGAAAGCAATATACAAAAGATTGAAACAAGACCTTTACCTCATGCCATATACAAAGACCAACTCAACATGGATTAAAAACCTAAATGTGAATCCCAGAATTATAAAGGTCATTAATGAAAAAATAGGGACAAATTTAAGGGCTCTGATCCTGGGCACACACAGACTATGAAACATTGTGAAAACTACACAAACAAAAGAAGACAAAAGAGATGATTGGGACATTCTAAAAATTAGAACTTATGTGCATCAAAGGATTTCACCAAAGGACTTCACCAAAGAATGGGAAAAAATGTTTTGCAATGACAGATCAGAAAAGGGAATAATTTTTAAAATTGATAGGAAATTACAACACCTCTACAAGAAAAAGACAACTAACCCAATTTTAAAATGGGCACAGGACATGAACACACACTTCACCATATGAAGAAATGTTCACAATCATTCGCCTTTAGAGAAATGCAAATCAAAACAACAATGAGATATCATCTCACACCAGCAATAACAGTGAAGCTCAAAAATGCACAGGATAATAAATGCTGGCGAGGATGTGGAGAGACTGGGACCCTCCTACATTGCTAGTAAGAATGCAAAATGGTCTAACCACTCTGGAAAATAGTATGGCACTTCCTCAAAAAGTTGGAAATAGAAATACCATATGATCCAGCAATTCCTCTACTTGGCATATGTCCACAAGAAATACAAGCCATAACACGAGTAGATATATGCACACCAGTGTTCATAGCAGCACTATTCACAATAGCAAAAAGATGGAGACAGCCTAAGTGTCCATCAATGGAAGAATGGATAAACAAACTTTAGTACATACACACAATGGAATATTATGATACCTTGAAGAATAACAAGGAAGCTGCAAGCCACCGCATAATATGGGATGAACCTTGAGGACATTATGCTGAGTGAAATTAGTCAGTCACAAAAGGACAAATATTGCATAAGACCACTATTGTAAAAGCTTAAGAAAAGATACTCATACCAAAATGAAATTTTTTTTTTTCTTTGTGGGTTACCAGTACACAAGAATGAGGAGGGGGTGGAAGAATAAGGTAGATAGGGCAACATCGAGATAGTGGTAATGCTCAACCTTGGAACAACAGGGCTCTGTGATACAAGGATCAAGGCATAGTTTGAGAGGGGAAATAATACTAAGATGCTTGGCTCCCTTATATATATTGGTTTCCCTTTCCTACTCTTGTAAAATGGACACTTGAGTTCGATAGAAAGTAATGTTGGGAAACATGATTACAGAAAGCTTGTAAGCCCATCTTCAGCCTACAACTGATTGGAATACCTAAAAGGGGTTTTACAACTTGCCCAGTGAAATAAACCTCTTGTGGAGCCTTTGCAGTATATAGGACTTTAGGTGGAATCCTGAGCCCGATAGAGAACCTTCTAAGGTGGGACATTCCCACTAGAAATGACAGGCAGATCAGCCTGGAACACCTAGAGCAACAGAAGATACATCTTTAAAAAAGATCATCAGGAAAAACCTAAAACAAAAATGGCAGTGTAACTGGCTACTACAAGAATAAACAAGTTGTTCGCCAGGAAGCCATCAAGGCAAGCTATCAAGTTCTTTCAGGACAAACACCCCCCACCCCCCAAGACTGAAACTCAAAGGGAACACATCAGCAAGCATGTAAGCTTGCTGACAACCACATTGGTCTAACGGTGAGTGAAAGAGGGGGAAAGGCAATAATGAAGAAATGGGCTGAGTTCAACCACATTCCACAGACTTCTGTTGACCTGGAGATGTAAGAGAGAAGAGGAAGGGATGGTTGGCCCAAAGTGTGGTGAGACCTGGGGACATCTAAGCACATGGACAAGGACATAGCCACAGAAGGCCAGAGCTGAGAGTGAAGCATCCAGCTGATATGGAGCGAGAGGAGATGCACAAGAACACCCAAACTTGCAGAGAGTACCCACTTGACCTAGCCTCAATGGCTTGATAATCAGAACTTGACTAGAGGAAGATAAAAAAATAAATTAAAATATCAATTTTTGATAGAGGAAACGTGGGTAAATTGCTACAATTTGATGAACTTGACCTATACACATGAAGGTAGTAACTCTAAATACCAACATAAAGGAAAGGAGTCTTCACATGAAGTATCAATGCTATTCCCTCTGTGCACAGGGCAGATAGGGATGGGCAACTTAGACACTGGCAACCTAAAATGAGTGGGCAATAAAGGCCTGGAGTGACTGGCTAACAAAGTTTCAAGGGGGAGTTTAGTTTAACAGTATGTGGGGGAAAAAGAGTCCCCACTGAATAGTTTTCATCTTGTCTAGATGGATCTGGTGAAAAGAGATGGGGATAAGATTCTTATGATTCAATAGTAAATAATTGTTATCATGACTAATTGCGACTGTCACAATTGTAAAGGTAGAAGTTTTGTAACAAAACTGGGGAGTAGTTAGTTGTACAGTCCAGAAACAAAGGACCCTAGGACCATCAAGGGAGAAGAACACAAGAGGAATGCAAGATCTTATTCAGAGAAGCAGCAACACCAGAGATGGAGGCAGAGAGGACTCTAGATTCATGAGAAGAGAGGGACTAAGAGATGGTGGCCAGAGGCAGACATGCAGAATGTGTTCTTTGGTGGTGTAAATTATTATATATGCCTGAGTGTTTAAAAAAATAAATAAAAGAGCTAAAGTGAATAGAGAGAAATACTGTTAACTGATGGTACATGGAGAGGATTATAATCATTGTAATGAAACAAAGTGCTTGATTTGTTTAATGTAAAACTGATAATCTGCCCTGTAAACTTTCACTCAATCCACAATAAAAACCTTAATAAACGAAAACAAGTTTAGTGGGTTTTCTTTTTTTTTTTTTTTTTTGGCTAAGTAATTTACCAATTTGTCTGCCCAATAAATATTTGGAAATTAATTATAGATATTATATTTCTTCACTCTAATTTAAAATATATCTTTATTTTCATAAACACCTCCTAATGTTTGAGTGGTTCCTGTGATTTAGAGCTAAATAAAATTTTAAAATGCTCTGAAAGTCTAATGCAGTATAAATTGTCAAAAGTGGGATATATTCATTTTGACAGAATTTCTTAATAGTTCACTCCAAAGTTGTAATAAAAGGCAATATCTGTCAAATTTCTATATTTATACTATTAACAAAATTGAATATCATAATTTGAGGGGTCTTTTTTCTATTTGTATATCTACAGATTCCTTATTTTTAATCATCTAGCTAAATGAACAGGATAAAAAAAAGCATGAATTGAAGACAAATTAAGTGAGGTTAATTAACAGAGAATTTGAGCAGAGAAGAAAATATAGAACATAAGACTAGTGAGAGAGGTTAACCAATAGAATGCAGAAATCATCAGACACCATCAATAATATCACATAGAAGTAAAATTTTGCTAAAGATAATTCAAAACCAGCTTTAATAGTACATTGACAGAGATCTGCCAGAGATTCAAACTGGATTCAAACAAAGACATGAATGAGGGATATCATTACTGATATCAGATGAATCTTGGTTGAAAGCAGAGAATACCAGCAAGATTTTTACCTGTGCTTTATTGACTATGCAAAGACTTTTGACTGTGTGAATCATGACAAGCTATGGACAACATTGCAAAAATGGGTATTCCAGAACATTTCATTGTACTCATGAGAAACCAGTAAATCAAGCAAGAAGCAGTCTTTCAAACATAACAAAGGGGCAGTGAATGGTTTAAAATCAGAAAAGGTGTGTGCCAGGGCTGTATCCTTTCAGCATATTTATTCAACAATCTATATGTTGAGCAAATAGTCTATGAAGTTGTATGTGGCATGAGGATTGGAGGAAGACTCATTAACAACCTGCAATATGTAAATGATACAACCTTGCTTGTTGAAAGTGAAAAGTACTTTAAATACTAATGAAAATCAAAGATGACAGCCTTCAGTATGATTTGTACCTCAATGTAAAGAAAACAAAAATCCTCACCAGTGGACCAATAAATAACATGATGATAAATAGGAGCACCATAGCTCCATAGGATAAACACTGGACCACCAACCACAAGGTCAATAGTTTGAACACACCAGCTTCTCAATGGAAGAAAAATGAGGCTTTCTGCTCCTGCAAAGATTTAAAGGCTTGGAAACTATACAGGATCTCTGAGTCAGAACTGACTTGACAGCACTTAACAACAGTAAAAGGAGAAAAGATTGAAGTTTTCAAAACTTAGTTTTGCTTGAATCTGCTATCAACACTCATGGAAGTAGCAGTCAAGAAATCAAATGATGTATTGTTCTAGGCAAATCTGCTGCTCAAGACCTCTTAAGTGTTGAAGAACAAAGATGCCAGTTTGAAGTCTAAAGTAATCCTGACCCAAGCCATGGTATTTTCAATAACCTCATTTGAATGTGAAAGTTGGACAGTGAATAAAGAAGACCATAGAAGAATTGATTCATTTGAGGTATGGCATTGGAAGAGAATATTAACAGTAACATGGACTGTTAAAAGAACAAACAAATTTATGCTGAAAGAAGTACAACTAGAATACTCCTTACAAGCCAGGATAGCAAGATTTCATCTCTCCTACTTCGGACATAGTATCAGTCTCTGGAGCGGAACATTGTTGTTGTTGTTGTCAGGTGCCATTGAGTCGGAACTGACTCATAGCGACCCCATGCACAGCAGAATGAAACAATGTCCGATCCTGGGCCAACCTCACTACCGCTGCCACACTTGAGTCCATCAATGATGCCACCTGGCCAATTCATCTCGTTAGGGGTTTTCCTCTTTTTCTCTGACCCTCCACCTCACCCAGCATGACATCCTTCTCCAGCGACTGTTTCCTCCGGACAATATGTCCAAAGTATGAGAGACGAAGCTTAGCCATCCTGGCCTCCAAGGAGCACTCTGGTTGCACTTCTTCCAAAACAGATCTATTGGTTCTTTTGGCAGTCCATGGCACTTTCAGTATTCTCCTCCAACACCACAAATCAAAGGCATCAATTCTTCTACCATCTTCCTTATTCACTGTCCAGCTTTCGCATCCATATGAGGCTATTGAAAACACCATGGCCTGGGTCAGGAGCACCTTAGTCCTCAAGCTGACATCTCTGCTCTTCAATACTTTAAAAAGTTCCTGTGCAGCAGATTTGCCCAATGCAATACGTCGTCTGATCTCTTGACTGCTGCTTCCACGAGTGTTGATAGTTGATCCAAGAAGAATGAAGTCCTTGACAACTTCAGTCTTTTCTCCATTGATAAGAATGTTGTTTATTGGTCCAGTGGTTGAGGATTTTTGTTTTCTTGACATTGAGATGTAATCCATATC
This sequence comes from Chrysochloris asiatica, assembly GCF_000296735.1. NCBI lineage: Eukaryota > Metazoa > Chordata > Mammalia > Afrosoricida > Chrysochloridae > Chrysochloris > Chrysochloris asiatica. The sequence continues at coordinate 11,824,500 of NW_006408553.1, forward strand.
AAAGGCTGTGCTCTTTGATCTTCATAAGTAAATGTTTCAGGTCCTCTTCACTTTCAGCAAGCAAGGTTGTATCATCTGCATATCTCAGGTTGTTAATGAGTCTTCCTCCAATCCTGATGCCACGTTTTTCTTCATAGAACCCAGCTTCTCGTATTATTTGCTCAGCATACAGGTTGAATAAGTTGGTGAAAGAACACAACCCTGTCTCACACCTTTCCCAATTTTAAAACATTCAGTGTTCCCATGTTCTGTTCGAACAACTGCTTCTTGGTCTAGGTACAGAACAATAAGCTTGGTAAAGTCAGTGAAAAAGAGGAAGACCAACAACAAGGTAGACTGTTACAGTGGCAGCAGCAATGGGCTCACGTGTAACAAAGATTGTGAAGATGGCACAGAGCCAGGCAGTGTTTTGTTCTGTTGTGCATAGGGTTGCTATGAGTCAGAAATGACTCGATGGCACCTAATGACAAATAATAAGACTAGTGAAAGAATTCAGTAAAAATAAGATAGGCGTAATTTTACTTTTCCCATCATTTACCTACTTACTACCTATATTAAATTGTATTTTCAAGTATATTTCCATATTTCTGAGACCATGAAACATCTGGTATCAGCAATGAAATCCTAATTTCATGTATTTTTCCAAATCTGACTTGAATTTCTGGCAGCACCCTATTGATGTATTACTGTTTTGAATTATTTTCAGCAAAATTTTACTTGAATGGGATAGTAATGATATTGTTCAATGGTTTCATTATTCTGTTAAGTCACCTTTCTTTGGAATGGGCACAAAGTATCTCTTCCATTAAATTGACTAGGTAGCTATCTTCCAAATTTCTTGGCATAGACTAGTGAGAACTTCTACCATTACATCTGTTTGTTAAAGCATTTCAATTTGTGTTCCATCATTTCCTGGAGCCTTATTTTCACCAATAACTTCAGTGCAGTTTGGACTTCTAGCTTCCATAGTATTTCTTGAACGCTGATCTTTTTTTTTTTTTCATACAATGACTTTGTACTCCTCCCATCTTCTTGAGATAATTCCTCAGTCATTTAATATTTTGCCTATGTTACTGTTGCTGTTAAGTGTCATCAAATTAGTTTCAATATAGGGTTTCTGAGGAACTACTGGTGGGTTTGAACTGCCAAATTGCAGTTAGCAGTCTAGTTCTTATCCTACAGCACACACCAGGACCCTATTTCCTTCAACAATACTGCAACTCAAGCTGAATTTTCCTTCAGTTCTTTCAGTTTGAGAAATGCTGAGCATTTTCTATCCTTTTGTTTTTTAACTCTGGATCTTTGCACATTTCACAGTAATACTCTGTCTTCTCAAGTTGCCCTTTGAAATTTTCTGTTCAGCTCTTTTACTTCATCATTTCTCCCAATCACTTTAGTTTCTTTATGTTCAAGAACAAGTTTCAGAGTCTCTTCTAAAATTCATTTTGGTGTTTTCTTTCTATTCTGTCTTCTCAATAACCTTTTGCTTTCTTTACGCATGATGTTCCTGATGTCAATACACAATACCTCTGGTCTTCAGCCATTAGTATCCAAAGCATCAAATCTGCTCTTGAGATAATCTCAAATTCAGGTGGGATATACTCAAGGTCATATTTTGACTTGCATGGATTTATTTGAAATTTTTCAGCTTTAGCCTCAATTTGTATAAGAACAATTGGTTTGCTCCACAGTCTGCCCCTGGTCTCATCCTGGTGATGATATTGAGATTCTCCATAGTCTCTTCCCACAGATGTAGTCTATTTGATTCCTATTTATTCACCTGGTAATGTCCATTTGTATAGTTGCCATTAAAAGGTATCAGCAATGAATAAGTTACTGATCTTGCAAAATTCTATCATGCGATCCCCAGCATCATTTGTATTGCCAAGACTTTATTTTCCAATTATGGATTTTTCTTCTAGGTGGATCCAAATTGCCCATCTTTAAGATAATTATTTGTGCCACCCAAGACTATTCTGCTTTAATCAATTTGAACAATATTTCTAAAAGAGGTTGATTGTGTGTGTGCATACATGTGAAGTTTAAGCATAATCATTTATTAAACAAAGATTTATTGAGCATTTATCATAAGCCAAAACTAAGCCAGGTACTGAGTATAAATTGGTTTTATAGATGTTTGCTGTCAAGTGATTTTGAGGAACTGTATATAAGAAGAGTAATGCCTTTAGGTGAGTAAAAGGTTGTAAGAACTGCATTATTTAAGCACTATTATCATATCTCCCTGATAACAATGACAAAGTAGAGATAATAAAGCAAATAAACTTTTCTCATCTTTAGTTGGCAAAAGTAGCTAATGTCTATAACAGTGTGACTAACCCATAACCTACTGCCATTGAATAGACTCTAATTATAGTGATGCTGTGTAGGGTTTCTGAGGCTGTAAATCTTTACAGGATATGAAAGTTTTATCTTTCTCTTGTGGTGTGACATCTGGGTTTGAAATGCCCACCTTGTGATTAGCAATCTAGTACTTATTCTACAGAAACAATATAGCTCCTAAAAAGGTGACTGGGTAAAGATAATTCTAAAAACAGCAGAGAGAATTGGGGAGAGTGAAATGCAATGGCTTACTAAATGGAGAGGGTGGCTTCATCATGAAGAAAAAAAAGTATATAGTCTTGATAGGTTAACCTGTATATACAGAAAATATTTTGGAATAGAAGTAGATTAAATGTAGCTAAAAAAGAAAACTTTAAGGAAAATTGTTAGACACTATGTGGAGCTATAGGTTAATGAAATGAATTGCAAGGTCGGTTTGAAAGCCAAGTAAGGTCAGCAGTTCAGCTCACCAGCCGCTCCTGGAAAACTCTATACACGGGTTTCTATGAGTTGCAACTGGCTCAATGGCACTTAACAACAACAACATAAGAAAATAAAACACTACAAGAGACAAAGAAAAGTGAGCAAAACAATAAATTTTTGATGAGTTCTGAAGGATCACAAAGCCACAACAGTGAAGTGCAGAGTTCCAGAGAATCCTTGTTAACTCTACTGGGAGATGTGGAGGTACTGTGGGAAATGTAAATTCTAGTGTCTTCATCATACTGATACCTTCCTAAATGGGGTAATTATTCACATAGCTACTCATGGGAGCATATACAGACTTTGTGAGTGGGAAGAATAATCCAAAGAAAGACTATTTTCCTTTGTTCATCCCAACATCAAGTGCACAAAAATGTTCTGTTTATGAGTCAGTTTCACAACCAAATTATATATATCTTGTCTCTTTCAAGATATAGTTTTATCCTACATATCAAAAGAGCAGGCAATCAATAATATTTAATTAACTGAGGAAAAACAATTGAATTAATTCACTCTCAGTTGTTACTAGGATAGCAACTATTAATACATTAGTTTTACTGTAGTATTTTATGAATTGTGATTACTCAAAAAATAATGAGAAAGGTGAGGTGGTGACAAGATGGCAGACTAGAGAGAAAGGTTGTAAGGACCCTCTACAACAAAGATACAGAAAACAAAATGAAACAGATGCAGATGATAGTGCTGGAACTCTTGAGCTTCAGATGAAAGCATAGAGAAGGTGATTGAATGTGTACTAGGAGAGAAAGCTGAACAAAAGTTGTAAAAAATAGAAACAAACTGGTAACCTGTGCCCACTGAAGATGAGGTATGACTATCTTAAGTTTCTGTGAGTAGGTTCGCAGACATAAAAACATACTGGCATTGCAGAAATGTACCAGTCATTCACAGAGATAATGATACAATATTTTTCTGGCTCCCCACAATTCCCTGGTGATCAGAGGCCAGACCAGGTGACACCCATGTACACCCCCAGGGATCTCCCACTCTTCCAGTGGGTCAGAGTCACACTGAGGTGAGTACCAAAGGTGTCAGCCCAATTAAACATGGAGGGATTTGTTTGCATTAAGCCTGTTGGGAAATAAAAAGGATAATATCAGAACATTATGTAGAATTTTACTCCAATCAATATGAAAATTCAAGAAGAAATTGATACATTTTTAGAAAAACACTACCTCCCTAAACTAATACAGAATGTAGTAGAAAACTTAAGCAGACCTATACATCTGCGGAAAGAGATGATGGAAAAGCTCCATCTCATTAGTCAAAACAAGGCCAGGAGAAGACAGTGGAACAGACCATCGATTACTGATATGCAAATTCAAACTGAAGCTGAAGAAAATGAAAACAAGTCCACAAGAGCCAAAATATGACCTTGAATATATCCCACATGAATTTAGAGATCATCTAAAGAACAGATTTGATACATTAAAGACCCAAGACCTGAAGAGTTGTGGGATGACATCAAGAACATCATACAGGAAGAAAGCAACAAGTCATTGAGAAGACAAGTAAGAAGGAAAAGGTCAAAATGGATGTCAGAAAAGATATTGAAACTAGCTCTCGAGTGTACAGATGCTAAATCAAATGGAAGAAATGAGGAGGTCCAAGAGCTGAACAGAAAATTTCAAAGATCAGCTGGGGAGGATAAAGCCAAATATTACAACAAAATGTGCAAAAATCTGGAATCAGAAAACCAAAAAGGAAGAACACGCACAGCATTTCTCAAGCTGAAGGAACTGAAGAAAAAATTCATGCCTTGACTTCCATTATTGACAGATTCTCTAGGCAAATTATTGAATGATGCAGAAAGCATCAAGAGAAGATGGAAGGAAGACACAGAGTCACTGTACCAAAAGGAAATGATTAATAGGCAGCCATTTCAAGAGGTAGCTTATGATCAAAAGCCAATGATACTGAAGGAGGAAGTCCAAGGTGCATTGAAGGAATTAGCAAAGAACAAAGCACCAGGAATTGATGGAATAAAAATTGAAATCTTTCAAGAAAGAGGAGGCACAGGAGGCACTCACTCACCTCTGCCAAGAAATTTGGAAGACAACTATCTGGCCAACTGATTGGAAGATATACATATCTGTGCACATCGGAATGTGGAAATCACTGAACAATATCTTTGATATCCCATGCGAGTAAAGTTTTACTAAAGGTAATACAGAAACGGCTGCAAGCATACAACGATAAAGAACTTCCAGAGGTTCAAGCTGGATTCAGAACAGGCTGTGGAACAAGGGCTATCATTGCTGATGTCCGATGGATCTTGGATGAAAGCAAAGAATATCAGAAAGACGTTTACCTGTGCTTTATTAACTACGCAAAGGCTTTCAATTGTGTGGATCATGACAAGCTGTGGACAACATTGCAAAGTATGAGTATTCCAGAACACTTAATTGTCTCACGAGGAATCTGTACCTGGACCAAGAGGCAGTTGTTCAAACAGAACATGGAAGCACTGAATGGTTTAACATTAAGAAAGGTGTGTGACAAGGTTGTATTCCTTCTCCATACTTATTCAACCTGTATGCTGAGTAAATAATCTGAGAAGCTGGGTTGTATGAAGAAAACGTAGCATCAGGATTGCAGGAAGACTCATTAACAACCTGCGATATGCTTGCTGAAAGTGGAGAGGACTTAAAACATTTACTGATGAAGATCAAAGAGCACAGCCTTTGGTATGGATTACATCTCAATGTAAGGAAAACAAAAATCCTCACCACTAGACCAATAAACAACATTCTTATCAACAGAGAAAAGATTGAAGTTGTCAAGGACTTCATTCTTCTTGGATCAACTATCAACACTTATGGAAGCAGCAGTCAAGAAATCAGACGATGTATTGCATTAGGCAAATCTGTTGCACAAGACCTTTTTAAAGTGTTGAAGAACAAAGATGTCAGCTTGAGGACTAAGGTGCACCTGACCCAAGCCATGGTATTTTCAATAAGCTCATAATCATGCAACAACTGGACAGTGAATAAGGAAGACCATAGAAGAATTGATGCTTTTGAGAAATGGTGTTGGAGGAGAATATTGAAAGTGCCATGGACTGCCAAAAGAACCAATAGAACCATTTTGGAAGAAGTGCAACCAGAGTGCTCCTTAAGGGCCAAAATGGCCAAACTTCACCTCTCATACTTCGGACATATTGTCACTGGAGAAAGATATCATGTTTGGTAAGATGGAGGGTCAGAGAAAAAAAGGAAGACCCCTCAATGAGATGGATTGGCCAAGTGGCAGTATTGATGGACTCAAGCGTGGCAACAGTAGTGAGGTTGGCCTAGGATCGGGCAGTGCATAAGGTTGCTATGAGTCAATACTGAGTCGAGTGCACCTAACAACAACACAACAATGGAAGAAATTTATCAGCTCATTAAAAAAGTTCCAACAACAAAAAAGTACATGCCCAGATGGTTTCACTGGTGAATGCTACCAAACATTGAAGAGAAAAGTTGACACCAATTCTACTGAAACTATTCCAGAAAATAAAAAAGGTTGGAGAACTCCTAGCTACATTTTATGACGTGAGAAAAATCATCATACCAAAACTAGAAAAAGTCATCACTGAAAAAGAAAATTATAGACCAATGTCCTTCTTGACCATAGACGCAAAAACTCTGAACAAAATCATAGCCAATAGAATTCAACAACATATCAAAAAATGAATATGTCATGACCAAGTGGGATTCATACCAGAGATACAAGAATGGTTCAATATTAGAAAAACAATCAATATAATTCACCACATAAATAAAGCAAAGGAAAGAGGGCCACGTGATCTTATCAATTGATATAGAAATAGCATTCACAAAATACAACATCCATTCCTGATTTAAAAAAAAAAAAAAAAAGAAACACTCAGCAAAGTAGGAGTAGAAGGAAAAGTCCTCAACATAATTAGAACATATATACACACTAGACCTCCAGGTTTGTTTGAACCGCAAGATCGGAGTTTCAAACTCACCAACAACTCCTTGGAAACCCTATAAAGGATCGCTATGAGTTAGAACCAACACGACACTTAACAACACAAATCCAACAGTCAACATTATTTTCAATGAAGAAAAACTGAAAGCATTCCATTTTCAGAGACGAATCCAAAAAGGATGCCCTTTATTTTTATTCCCATACAATACTGTGTAGGAAGTCTTACAGTTATAAAGCAAGAAAGGCATCCAAAATTACAAAGTAGTAGTAAAACTCTATTTGCAGATGATATAATTCTATAGATGGAAAACCTCAAAGACTCAGTAAAAAAAATAGTTGGAACTCATTGGAAGATTCAGTAAAGTTGCAGGGCACAAGATCAATATACAAAAAGCATAGTGGTTACGAATCGGGCTGCGAACCTTAAGGTCAGCGGTTCTAAACTACCAGCTGCTCCGCAGGAGAAAGATGAGGCTTTCTACTCCCGTAAAGATTTACATCCTCGGAAACCCTGCACAGGGTCGCTAGGGGGCAGAACTGACTCGACGGCACTTAACAACAACACTAATAAAGGCAGTCCTAAAAAGGAAATTAGGAAAACAAGGGCTAAAGGTAAATAATGTCATATACACAACATTGGAACAACAGTGTTCTGTGGGTAGAATACTGGACAGAAACAAAGGCTGAATTGGTAAGGGAAGAAGAGTGTGAGTATACCCACAAATATATAAGGGTTTGCAAGATAATATTTGTACACAGGTATTTACTCTTGCTGCAAACACACCCATGAATGTGGTGGAGCATACAGTGGGTAAAGTTATAAAATTCTTAGATACTATCAAACATCTTAAGGCATTGAATTTCTGGGATTAGGGACTCAGGACCATAGTCTCAGGGAACACCACGGTCGATTGGCATAACATAGTCCACAAAGACAATGTTCTACATCCTACTTTGGTGAGTAACATCTGGGATCTTAAAAGTTCATGAGTTGATATCTAATGTGCAACTATTTCCATGTGCAGAAGAAAGAAGAGTGATGAGAACTGAAGATTCTTAGAATCAATTAGTCCAGTGGACTAATAGAATATGTGAACATCAGTTTCCATGACTATGACCAGAACTAATTGGTGCCTAGCTACCACTACCAAATGCTCTGAAAGGGATTCACATTAGAATGTTCTGGATAGAGTGGAAGAAAATATGGAACAAAATTTGAAACTATAAAAAAGATTAGGCTTGGAAGTCAGAGACTTGAGGAACCCAAGATCATGGCTGCCCTTGGCCACCCTTCAGGTCTGCAAAGGAACTCACCCTTGTGGTCCAATTTTCAACCAAGCAATAAATAGGTATATAATGGGGACAACACTAGTAAGGTATGCTCGCTATGGAATGGTTGACCATTCAAAAGCAAAAGGACAACATTTACCTAAGGACAAAGTTGAGAAGGGATGGGGAGATGAGTGGAATGGAAATAGGAACCATAGGAAGAAGTGGAATTATTGATGTAACATGGAGGAAAATGTAATCATTGAGATGAAACAAAGTGTATGAATTGTTGAATGTAAAACTAATGATCTTGTTTGTAAACCTTCACTCAATTCACAATAAAAAAAGTTTAAATAAATAAATATAATATATTGAGCAATTAATTGTGAATTATTAACTTGTTCCTTCTTTCTTATTTATTTATAAAAATATTTCCTTATTTGCTTACCTGCTGGTAGATGCTTGGGTACTGCCTTCTGACTTGGATCTAAAATGAAAATTGAGTAATGTTTAAAAGTTAAGAAAGTTACCTACTTTAGGACAATACAAAATACTAGCATTTTTATTTACCCAAAGCCCATGAACAACCAAGCATTTTTTTAAAAAGTTAGATTGCCAGTGAGAACAGTATCAAGATATCAGATATCAGAAATTTGGATTTTCCTTGTCATTACTAAACAGAGACAATGAATTTGACTTCAGATGATGAAATCTGGCCTTCAGGCTCAAGTTGACACCTTATTTATTGATTGATAAACTGTCACATTTTGGTAATTAAAACTCTTATTTACTTCTGGCCAGTGGGACAGACTGAGCTGACAGGAAAATTCCCCCATTCTATTCCCCATGTAAAAAATTGAGGAAGATAGTGCACAAAATTAGTATGTAAATGAGAATTAAAAAGACAAAAAATGTCTTTTCCTTCTGTCAGTAATAAGAAGAAACCGGAAGCACAAAGGAAAAACAAGGGCTAAATTTGAATGATTTAAAAGGTATCTGAATTACAACTATCCTACAAGATATGACTTTAATAACCCCAGTTAAGAGAATGGGCCTTCGGAAGATATAAAACAGGAATGTGCTCCTTGCCTAAACCTAGGAGTCTTGAATGTTGTTGTTAAGTGCCGTAGAGTCGGTTCTGACTCACAAAGACCCTGTATAGGATTTTCCAAGGAGCAGTTAGTGGATCTGAACTTCCGACCTTGTATTTTGGAATCCAGTACTAATCCTACAGTGCTGCACCAGGAGTCTTGAATAGGGATAATAAATGCTATGACCAGTGGCCTTGGAATGCAACAAACAGCTCAGCCATTTGAATAGAAAAGGATCACCTAGAGATGCAGGAACCAAGGTCTGCGTCATGTCTCAGGGCAGGACTTTCATTTCACTGGCCACAAATTTGAACCAACAAGCAAAAGAATAAAATGAAAAGTTCATGCCCCAAGAGAGATAAAATTAAAGTATACTTCTACCCACAATGTATGCTCAATGTATGCTGATATTTAAAGACCACACTGAATATAGAGCTGGATAAAGAAAAACAAATTATATCAGAGCACACCATAATAAAATAAGAAAACAATCAAGACAAAATGGAAACCTGAGACGTCACTTATATAAAATAAATATAAAACTGACAACTGAAATGTCATCAATTAACAGTAAATGTCAAATTACAACAGAATACTTTAAAGAGCTGCAGAAAACTGAGTGCTGGGCCTAGAATTCTCTAAGCATTTGAAAAATCACTCAAAGATACATGTGGAAAAAAAAAAATGGCATGTCAAGCATTTAACACAAAACACTAATAACACACTAACACTCATTGAGACAACTAAAAGGACTATGTCATGTGCCATCAAGTGGGTACTGACTCATAGCGACCCTATGCACAACAGAATGAAACACAGCCCAGTCCTGTGCCAACCCCACTATTGTTGCTATGTTTCAGTCCATTGCTGCTGCCACTGTGGCAATCCATCTCCTTGGGGAATCTTCTCTCCAACCCTCTACTTTACCAAACATGACATCATTCTCCAGGGACTGATCTGTCCTGATAATATGTCTGAACTATAAGAGTCAAAGTCTGGCCATCCTGGCTTCCAAGGAGCACTATGGCTGTATAACACAGATCAGTTTGTTCTTTTGGCAATTCATGGTACTTTATTCTCCTCCAACACCAAAACTCAAATGCATAAATTCTTCTAAGGTCTTATTCTCTAACTTTCACGTGCATATGAGGTGATTGAAATATCATGGCTTTGGTCAGGTGCACCTCAGTGACATCTTTGTTCTTGATCACTTTAAAGAAGTCTTCTGGAGCAGATTTGCCAAATGCAGTATGTTGATTGATTTCTTGACTACTGCTTCTATGAGTGTTGGTGATTAATCCAAGCAAACTGAAGCCTTTGACAACTTTAATCTTTTCTCCATTTATCTTGATGTTATTTGTTGGTCCCGTGGTGAGGATTTCTGTTTTATTTACACTGAGGGGCAACCCATGCAGAAGGCTGTGGTCTTTGAGCTTCATCAGTATTTTAAAGTCCTCTTTGTTTTCCGCAAGCAAGGTTGTATCATCTACATATCACAGGATGTTATTGAGTCTTCCTCCAATCCTGATGTCACATTCTTCTTTGTAAAATCCAGTTTCTCAGATTATGTGCTCAACAAACAGATTATGTGTTCAACACAGAGATTAAATAAAAGAATATAATGGTGGCACACATCTTTCCTAATTTTAATCCACTCAGTGTTCCCTTGTTCTGTTCAAACAACTGCCTCTTGTTCTGTGTACAGTTTTCCTCATGAACACAATTAAGTGTTCTGGAATACTCATTCTCCGCAATGTTGTCCATAGCTTGTCATGATCCACACAATTGAAAGTCTTTGCATAGTCAATAAAGCGCAGGTAAACATATTTTTTGTATTCTCCACATTCAACCACGATTCAGTTGACATCAACAATGATATCCTTCATTTCACATCCTTTTCTAAATCCGGCATAAACCTTTGTCAGTTCTCTGTCAATGTACAGTCGGGCTGGGAACCTTAAGGTCAGCGGTTGGAAACTACCAGCCGCTCCGTGGGAGAAAGATGAGGCTTTCTACTCCCGTAAAGATTTATACGCTCGGAAACCCTGTACAGGGTCGCTATGGGTCAGAACCGACTCCAAGGCACTAAACAACAACATAGCAAAATTTAATTGCATGAGATATTTATGATATTCTCCAAAGATTTCACATTCTGATGTGTCACCTCTCTTTGAAATGGGAACAAATATGAATCTCTTCCAGTAAGTCGGCCAGTTTGCTGTCGTCCAAATTTCTTGACATACATGATTGAGTTCCTCCAGTGCTAATTCAGTTCGTTGAAAGATTTCAATTTGTATTCCATTAGTTCTTGGAGGTTTTTATCTGTCAATACCTTCAATGCACCTTGGACTTCTTTCTTCAGGATCATTAGCTCTTGATCATATATTGTCTCTTGAAATGGTTGAACATGGACCATTTCTTTTTGATACAGTGACTCTGTATTCCTCCCATCTTCTTTTGATGCTTTCTGCATCATTCTGTATTTTGCCCATAAAATCCCTCAATATTTCAAGGTGAGGCTTTGATTTTTTCTTCAGTTCCCTCAGCTTGAGAAATGCTGAGTGTATTCTTCCCTTTTGCTTTTCTAGCTCAAAGTCACTGAACATTTCATTATAATGTTTTACTTTGTCTTCTCAAGATGAACTTTGAAAATTTCTCTTCAGTTCTTTTACCTCCTCGTTGCTTCCATTTTCTTTAGCATCTCTACACTAGAAAGCAAGTTTCAGAGTCTCTTCTGACATCCATTTTGGTCTTTTCCTTCTTTCACATCTTCTTAATGACCTGTTGCTTTCTTCCTGTTCTTATTGTCATTCCACAATTTTTCTGGTCTTCAATGTCTAATGCATCAAATCTGTTCTTGAGATGATCTGTAAATTCAGGTGGGATACGCTCAAGGTCATATTTAGGCTCTTGTGGACTTGTTTTAGTTTTCTTCAGCTTCAGCCTAAAATTGCATATGAGCCATTTATCTTATGTTGCAATCTGCCCCTGGCCTTATTTTGGCTGACAATATGGAGATTTTCCATTGTCTCTTTTCTCAGATGTAGTCAGCATGCCTTCTGTGTACTACATCTAGTGAGATCCTTGTGAAAACTTGTTTGTTATGTTATTTTAAAAAGATTTTTTGCAATTAAGAAGTCATTGGTCTTACAAAATTCTATCATGCAATCTCCAGCATTGTTTCTATCATCAAGGCCATATTTTTCAACTATTGATCCTTCCTCTTTGTTTCCAATCTTTGCATTCCAACCACCAGCAATTATTAATACATCTTGATTGCGTGTTTGATCAGTTTTAGACTGACGAAGTTGTTAGAATTCTTCAGTTTCCTCATCACTGGATTTAGTGGTTGGTGCATAAATTTGAACAATAAGCGGTCTTACCTGGTCTTCCTTGTAGGCATATGGATATTATCCTATAACAGGCAGCATTGTACTTCAAGGGAGATCTTGAAATTTGCTTTTTAATGATGAATGTGATACCATTCCTCTTCAATTTGTCATACCTATTATAGTAAACCATGTGATTGTCAGATTCCAAATGGCCAAAACCAGCCCATTTAAGCTCACTAATGCCTAGGATATCAATGTTTATGTGTTTCATTTTCATTTTTGAGAATTTCCAATTTTCCTAGATTCATATGTCACACATTCCATGTCCTGATTATTAATAGATGTTTGCAGTTGTTTCTCCTCATTTTGAGTGGTGCCCCATCAGCAAATAAAGGTCTCAAAGGCTTTACTCCATTCGTGTCAACATATTCAGCTCTACTTTGAGGAGGCAGAGATCTTCACCGGTCATATTTTGAGTGCCATCCAACCTGAGGGACTCATCTTCCGGCACTATATCTGATGATATCCTGGTACTTTACATCACGTTTCAATATTCATTATTCTGATGCTATCTGACAGCATTCCCCTGCTATTGATATGGTTTTCAGTGACTAAATATTTGAAAGCAGTCTTCTGTCTTTCTTCCTAATTTGTCACCATCTGGATGCTCAGTTGGAACCTGTTAACCATGGGTGTCCCTGCTGGTATTTAAAATACCAGTGGTGTACCTTCCAGAATCACAGCACTATGCAAGCACACAATACAAAAAACTGTGGTGGTAAAGGAAAAAGGAAACTGAACCTGAATGGAAAAAGTAAAGAATGAATAAGGAGCTAAGCAACTGATTAAGTCAATATAGTAAGTATCCATTTAAATATAAAAATGATTATAATAATACTAGAGACTAACTGATGGAGAGAATAGAGGATGAACTGACACCTAGAAGAAATTAATAGCCAAATGACAGTAATGGTAAGAGAGTCATGATTGGAATTTGCAGGTAAATGGCCTAAGGCCCATCTATTTTTAGGAAAAGTTTAGAAACATTTATTCCATTTAGTTATTTTTAAATTAATCATATCAACACTGTGGACTAATACAACCCATACTGAATTATTTGGCTTCAACTACCTCTCCCACTGACTTCCCACCAGATGATTGCACCAAAGACAAATGATCTGAAAACTACAGTGAATGTTATATCAATAAAGCACAGCAAAAATATCAAATGACAATACTGAGCTTTAAATTAATAATTATTTTAAGAATGTTTTTCTGGTGCACTGTAGCCAAAAGGCTACATCAGTGGTTTACCATTCCAAACTACATTATTCTAGTTAAAATGCACATTTTCTTATAAGGTATACTATCATCTCTTACTCATTGTAGGTGAATACCAATTCTAAAAGAGAAAAATCACCTTAACAAGGGTTCAGGATGAGAGATAATGGGAGAGGTACAAATTAAGGCATTTATTATAATACAGAACACAGATGTGGGTGAGTATAAGCATGAATGTGTGTACATGTGTGCACACATGTCTAGCTTTGTATAACTGTTTGCCTCTTGTGTGTGTGTAGAATATCAAGTAATCTTTCTTTCATTCAGCAAGTATTTACTAGCCAAGCACTCTGCTACATTTTGGCTACACACTGGTGAGAGAGACAAAGTTAGCTTTGCCCCAGACATAGAGATAGATAATAAGACAAGTCCCAAAGTAAAAAACAAAAAATGGTAGCTGAGACTTGATGTTTTAGTACTATGTACTGTGCTGTGGGCTAATGCGCTGGACTTCAAAGTCATTTGAACCACAAGGTCAGGGGTTCAAGCTCACCAGCCACTCCTTGGAAACCCTACACAGGGTCGCTATGTGTTGGAAATGACTCAACGGCACTTAAAAACTACACTTTTCAAAGTAACACAGAAAGAACATAATAATGAACATGTTGTTCATTCTCAGTTTGGTAAGAGTAACTCATGACTCCAAAGTGTCACTGGAAGGTCATAATAATAACACATTAAAGGATAATATAATAAGGTATTATTATTAGAGACATAGACCTCTGGAATAAGATAAACCATACAGCCTTGTTTTACAATCTAGAAAAGTTGTCTGTAGGTATGCATATTGTTTGGAATAGTAGTGAACTTGGATGCACACAGAAGGAAAAGTACCAGTCAATTACACAAGTAAATAAAGACTGTATAAGTCAGACAGGAAGGAAGGAAAACTCCCAAACATTTTCTATATTCAGAAGGAATCGAATACCACAACTAATGGGGAAATAAATGCTTATTGGATATTATACAGAGACAATCACATTTCAGGAAATGGAAATATGCCTAGTTATAACGATTTTGTAATACTAAGAGACTTTAGAAGATGTTCCTTTATGATGCTTTTTTTCTTCAGCAATTTCAACCTAAGTGACCTGTGTTGAGTATTCATTCGGTTTTTCATGGTACACATTGTAAGTTGTATAATGTCTTCACATAAGTAAAATCTCCCTTTGTGATAAAGAATACAAAAGGAACTTACTTATAAGTTATCACCATCAACATTTCCCTGGTCATTTATTTCTTTACGTCCAAGAATAAATTCCCAATATACATTCACTAAATATATTTGATTTACTCAGGCAAATACTCACCGGTTAGGAGATGGGGAAATCCTAATAGGTTGTTTTATCAATGCAGTACTTTACTGTGACGCTCCATCAATTTAAGTGTTGAGTATCAATTTCTTCAACTTAATTTTAAACATATATTTTAAGAAACATTTCATAATTTACTTACCTGCTAGTATAGGCTTGGTTGCTGCTTTCTGATCTAGATCTAAATGAAAGTGAAAATAAGGCAAGTAAGTTAATACTGAAAAAAAAAAAAAAAAGCGTGCATAATTAATGTATGTCAGATCCGTTTATAACTGCATTAACTCTTTTTAACTCTGATCACCAACAGTGAATAATTTCAAATGATGACTAAATTAAGGCACTCAAATAAGTCACATACTTATTACCAATATTGTTGTTGTTAAGTACCATTGAGTTGGTACTGACCCATAGCAACCTTACGTACAGCAGAATGAAACACTGCCCGATCCTGGGCCAACCTCACTACTGTTGCCACACTTGAGTCCATCGATGCTGCCACTTGGTCAATCCATCTCGTTGGGGGTCTTCCTCTTTTCCTCTGACCCTCCACCTTACCAAACATGTTATCCTTCTCCAGTGACTGGTCCCTCCTGACAGTATGTCCGAAGCATGAGAGATGAAGTTTGGCTACCTTGGCCCTTAAGGAACACTGTGGCTGAACTTCTTCCAAAACAGATATATTATTTCTTTTGGCAGCCCATGGCACTTTCAATATTCTCCTCCAACACTGTAGCTCAAAAGGATCAATTCTTCTACAGTCTTCCTTACTCACTGTCCAGCTTTCACATACATATGAGGTTATTGAAAATACCATGGCTTGGGTCAGGCGCACCTTAGTCCTCAAACTGACATCTTTGTTCTTCAACACTTTAAAAAGGTCTTGTGCAGCAGATTTGCCTAATGCAATACGTCGTGATTTCTTGACTGCTGCTTCCTTGACTGTTGATAGTTTATTCAAGAAGAATTAAGTCCTTGACAACTTCAATCTTTTCTCCATTGATAAGAATGTTGTTTATTTGTCCACAGTGGTGAGGACTTTTGTTTTCTTTACATTGAGATGTAAACCATAATGAAGGCTGTGCTCTTTGATCTTCATCAATAAATGTTTTAAGTCCTCTTCACTTTCAGTAAACAAGTTTGTATCATTTCCATATCGCAGGTTGCTAATGAGTTTTCCTTCAATCCTGATGCCACGTTTTTCTTCATATAATCCAGCTTCTCAGATTATTTGCTCAGCATACAGGTTGAATAAGTATGGAGAAAGAATACAACCTTGTCACACACCTTTTTTTTTTAATTTTAAACCATTTAGTTTTCCCATATTCTGTTTGAACAACTGCTTCTTGGTCCAGGTACAGATTACTCATGAGCACAATTAAATACTCTGGAATACTCATACTTTGCAATGTTGTCCGTAGCTTGTCATGATCCACACAATCGAAAGCCTTTGTGTAGTCAATAAATCACAGGTAAACATCTTTCTGATATTCTCTGCTTTCAGCCAAGATCCATCAGACATCAGCAATGATATCCCTTGTTCCATGGCCTCTTCTGAATCTGGCTTGAATCTCTGTAAGTTCTTTGTCAATGTATGATTGCAGCTATTTCTGTATTACCTTTAGCAAAACTGTACTCGCATGGGATATCAAAGAGATTGTCCAGTGATTTCCGCATTCCGTTGGGTCACCTCTCTTTGGAATGGGCACAAATATGGATCTCTTCCAATCAGTAGGCCAGACAGTCATCTTCCAAATTTCTTGGCAGAGATGAGTGAGTACCTCCTGTGCCTCCTCACTTTCTTGAAAGATTTCAGTTTGTATTCCATCAGTTCCTGGTGACTTGTTCTTTGCCAATTCCTTTAATGCACCGTGGGCTTCCTCCTTCAGTATCATTGGCTCTTGATCATATGCTACCTCTTGAAATGGCTGAACATTAACCATTTCCTTTTGATACAGTGACTCTGTCTAGTCCTTCCATCTTCTCTTGATGCTTTCTGAATCATTCAATAATTTGCCCAGAGGATCTTTCAATAATGAAAGTTGAGGCTTGAATTTTTTCTTCAGTTCCCCCAGCTTGAGAAATGCTGTGCATGTTCTTCCTTTTTGGTTTTCTGATTCCAGATTTTTGCACATTTTGTTGTAATATTTGGTCTTATCTTCTTGAGCTGATCTTTGAAATTTTCTGTTCAGCTCTTGGACCTCCTCCTTTCTTCCATTTGCTTTAGCATCTCTACGCTGGAGAGCAAGTTTCAGTGTGTCGTCTGACACCCATTTTGACCTTTTCCTTCTTTCTTGTCTTCTCAATGACTTTTTGCTTTCTTCCTATATGATGTTCTTGATGTCATCCCACAACTCTTCTGGTCTTCGGTCTTTAGTGTTTAATATATCAAATCTGTTCTTCAGCTGATCTCTAAATTCAGGTGGGATATATTCAAGGTCATATTTTGCCTCTCGTGGTCTTGTTTTCATTTTCTTCAACTTCAGTATGAATTTGCAAATGAGTAATTAATGGTTTGTTCCACAGTCTGCCCCTGGCCTTGTTTTCACTAATGATATGGAGCTTTTCCATCGTCTCTTTCTGCAGATGTAGTCAATTTGATGTAGCAAAAGTTTACATTTCAAATCCTCAACTAAGAAAAAGTTCAAGAAGACAGGTTTCTTTTTTTACCTTATAAATTCCCAGCATTTATGGGAATTACAAAACATACAAAATTCATACTTTAATTTGAATGCTTGACAATGACCTTTAGGTGTACCTAATGTATTGTTCATTGATAAATAAGTTACTATAGTGGTTGCTCTTGTTAGGTGCTATCTAGTGGATTTTTTGACTCATAATGACCCAATGTGAGAGCACAACTTTTTGGAAGCAAAAAGCCAGTTCTTATCTCTTGTGGAACCACTGGTTGTGTTCCAATCACCAACTTTTTGGTTTGCAGCTAACCACTTAATCATTTGCAACATCAGTGCTCCTTTGAAAGGCATACGTCCCATGAAATGAAAAGAGTAAAATCTGTGATCACTGAACTTTGAGATGCATCAGGGAAATTGCCTCAGAGGTATAGATGGACAAGAATCCCAAAAGACAAAAGGCAGTTTCTGAGTACTGAAAATGATTAAGCATTTGGCTAGTAGTTGATAGGGTGTTGGTTTGGACTCAAGAGTCATCTTGAAAGACAAACCTGAAGATCTGTTTCTGAAAGTTTCCCTATGGCACTTTCTACTCTGCAAACATGAGGTTTCCATGTATCAGAACCGAATGGATGACCAACAATAGTGACATTGAAATTTGCTTAGTGGTCTAGTTGAGTGCAAAAAAAAAAAATCACAAAGGGAAATAGGAACCTTAAGACTACCAAGTGTAGATTCAAGACTCAAATCTATGTTCCCATTAATTTTCAAACTCAAATAGTAGTAATTATTGTAAAAATTCACGACTTAAGGGTGTAAAACATGAATTCAATTTCATAAGGAGGCTTCAACAAAACTTTATATGCAGGACACCTATGAGATAATCATTGTCCCTTAAGATGAAGTTACCATCAAAGAAAGTCACTAAAAGGTACTGTCAGTAGACATAATAAACTAAAGAATTCATACACCAAGAATAATAAGTAAAATAAAAATTTCAATTATCATTTCTATAGCTGCTTGCCTGAGGACATGAAAGATGCATCTGGTAACATCTTAGGCTAAATTCTAGTATAAGTAAGGGTGGACTCCAAATCATCACTGAGTGCTCCTCCCTAGAGCCTTCTGTACGTTTCAGAACACTGCCCAGCTGCCTCTCCTTTAACCTGAAAGAGCTAATAAACCACTATGCATCTTTTGCATGTATAGTCTTCTTGCTTCCTGTTGCCCTCTTAATAAGTAACTTTACCCTGATTCACAAAACTCCAGAAAAGGTAATAAGGAAATAAGAATTCTAAGAGCAAAAGAGAATCTGAGTGGTGCAAATGATAAAGTGATTGACTACTAACTGAAAGCCTGGCAGTTCAAATGTCCACAGAGGCACCTTGAGAAAAGACCTAGTGATCTATTTCAAAAACACCACAGTCACTGAAACCCTATGGTTTCTATTCTGAAATACATGGTCTGCATTATTTAGAATCGACTCATCTACAACAGGTTTGACCTTTCATCAAGACAAAGAAAATTTAGGAGGTATGTTAAGATCTCTGTCTACTGGTAATTTAATTAAACACTAGTTTAGGTACTTCTCTGGGGGAACTTTGCAGATGTAACTAACGCCCTAAATCTGATGACCTTAAAATATGGAGATGAGATTGGTGGGACTGATCCAACCAGGTTAGCCACGTAAAGCAAGGAATTTTCTATAGCTAAGGGAAATTCAAGAGATTCGAAGAGATTCAAAATCTGAGAAAGACTCAGCATGCCATTGCTGCTTTGAAGGTTAAATACAGTACAAGGGAAACAATCTAGGCAGGCTCTAGAAGCAGAATGGCCCCTAAGCTAACAGCTAGCAAGGAAACAGAGACCTCAGATCAACAGTTATAAGAAAGAAACTGGACTCTATATACAACTTGAATGAGCTTTGAATTTTATTATCAGAGACTCTACAGGTATAAGGGCCAGGAATTCAACATATATTTTAGGGGGATACATTCTATATATAACAATACTAACCAAATCGAAAACTGTAAAATTAACTATGCATTTAAGGAAAATTGCTAAAACAATATAATTAGAACATAGAAAGAAAAATTAATAGAATAAAAATAGTCAAATCTTGGCCAGTATAAAGGAATATAGGAAAGCAGAAAAAGAATGTAATGAAAAGTATGTAAAAAACAATCAAATAGAATGGTAGAATTTATTCTACCAGGGTATTATAAGCATATTTGACTAAATGATTGAGAAACTCTGAGATTACATATTTTTAAAATTCCATTTGTAAACTAATATAAAAAGCAGTGAGGGTTCTGCTCCCAACTTTGAAGCTGTCTAGTTGTAGACATTCCATCACGCTCACTCCAGGGGCATTGAGTGTTGACATTGAACCACCTGCTGGATTTTCTCAGTATGATGAATATGTGAAGGGATTGGGAGATGAAGCTTTGTGCAAATGACAAAGTGGGATAGAAAATCATCCTAGAATTTGGGTGTGAAGGTTTTGAGCACTAACAGGAATATCATCAATAATAGATGAAAGTAAAAAGACTACCTACCAGTGATAGTTTTATATGTCAAGTTGGCTGTGTGGTTATAGTGATCAGTTAAGTCTAATATTAATCTAGGTGCTGATGTGAAGCTATTTTGTAGATGTGTTTCAAATTTACAATCAATTGACGATAAATATAAAGCCCTGGTGATGCTGTAGGCTAAGACTGAAGTGCTAACTTTAATGCAGTTCATTCAAACCCATAGGCAGGTCCTTGGAAGAAAGCTGGCTGATCCTGTAATGATTTACAATAGCAGAAAACCCTAGATAGGGTCGCTATGAGTCACTATCGACTCAATGGCAGTGGATATGTGGATATGTACCCTGGATGTGAATGGCCCCATACAATCAGCTGAGGGACTTAAAAGCAAAACCTGAGGTTTCCCAAAGAAGAAATTTTACACCAAGACTGCAGCATAGAAATCCCAGCAAATTCCAGTGTGTCTTTTGCCTTGTGGATTTTGGACTTGTTAATTCCTTAAAGTAAAGCTCTCTCTTTCTCTCTCTCTTGAAGCCATTGCTATGCCACTGTGCCAATTCTTCTTGTTGGGGGTCTTCCTCTTTTTCGCTAACCCTCTACTTTACCAAGCATGATGTCCTTCACAAGGAACTGGTCCCTCCTGATAATATGTCTAAAGCATGACAAAGTCTTGCCATCTTGATTTCTAAGGAGCATTCTGGCTGTACCTTTTCCCAAACAAATTTCTTTGTTCTTTCTTTGTCCATGGTGTCTTTCAAATTCTTCTCCAACACCATAACACAAATGCATCAATTATTCTACAGTCCAACTTTCACATGCATATGAGGCTATTGAAATTACCATGTCTTGGGTCAGGTGCACATTAGTACTCTGACATCTTTGCTCTTGAACAGTTTAAATAGGTCTTGTGCAGCAGATTTGCCTACTACACTACGTCATTTGATTTCTTGACTGCTGCATCCATGAGTGTTGATGGTGGATCCAAGCAAAATGAAGTCTTTGACAATGTCAATCTTTTCTCTATTATTTATCATGATGTTATTTACTGTTCCAGTGATGAGGATTTCTGTTTTCTTTACATTGAGGTGCAACCCCTACCAAAGGCTGTGGTATTTGATATTCATCAATAAGTATTTGAAGTTCTCTTCCTTTTCAGCAAGCAAGATTGTATATCGCAGGTTGTTAATGACTCTTGCTCCAATCCTAATGTCGTGTTCTCCATATAATCCAGCTTCTCAGATTATTTGCTCAGCATACAGACTGAATAACTATGGTGAAAGTATACAAACCTGGAACACACCTTCCCACATTTTAAACCAATTAAGTGTTCCCTTGTTCTGTTTGAATTACTGTCCCTTGGTCTGTGTAAAATTTCCTCAGGAGCACATTCTCCATAATATTGTCCTTAGCTTGATTTATACAGTCATGATCCACACAGTCAAAATCATTTTCATAGTCAATAAAGCACAAGTAAGTATATTTCTGATATTCTCTGCTTTCAGCCAAGATCCATGTGACATCAGCAATGATATCACTTGTTTTACATCCTCATCTGAATCCAGCTTGTACCTCTGGCAGTTCCTTGTCAATGTACTGAGGCAGCCGTTTTTAAATTATCTTTGGAAAATTCTTATTTGTATGGTGTATATTATTGATATTGTCGAATGATTCCTGCATTCCATTGAGCATTGAGTTACCTCTCTTTTTTTTTTTTTTCTTAAATGTTTTATTGTGAATTATGTGATAGTTTACATGGGAGAACATTAGTTTTACATTCATTCTATCCTATCTCGTCTCATTGCCATGGTTACAATCCCCTCCATGCAATCCTACCCCCGTACCCCCCAGGTCTTCAGCACACAGTCACTCTCTCTCTCTGGATCTAAAGTCTCCAGCTGCTCCATCGCTCCACGTCATCATCTCTGCCTCCATTTCAGGCATCACTGCTTCTCTGGGTAGGGTTCCACTCTCTGTTCTTTTTCCTTGATGGTCCTAGGATACCTCCACTCCTAGACTGAAAAGTTAATCACTCCCCTCCTTTATAGATGCTATAAAACGCCTACCTTTACATTTCCGACCCTCACAATCAGTCTGATAACAATTATTCACTATTGTATCACAAGAGACCTGTCTGCATTTCATTGCATCAGCCCCGCCTAGTCAGATTGAATACTACTCACTGGAGATTCTACCTTCCTCCATGCCCTCTGGATCTAGGTTCCCTCTTGAAGCTTGTAAGCCAGTCACTTCTTGCCTTTGTAGCCCCCTGCCCCCCATTTTGGGTAGCCAATGTCCAAGTTGCCCATCCCTGTCTACTCTGTGTGTGGAGGGGGTGGGAATGATTCGTGCTGTAAGGACTTGTTCCTTCTTTTGAGCTACTGCTTCCATAGGTGTAGGTCAAGTTCATCAAATTGTATGAGAATACTTTTTTTTTTCCCTCTTCTTTTTACTTCTGGTTGAGCTCTGATCATCTAGTTACTGAAGCCAGGATAAGTGGGTATTATCTGCAAGTGTGGGTGTTCTTATGCATATGCCCTCTCTTCTTATCAGCTGGACGCTTCACTCTCCACTCTAGTCCTCTGTGACTATGTCACTGACTCTGAGCCCAAGAGTCCCCAGGTCTTGCCACACTGCTGGCCAACCAGGTCTTCACCTGGGTTCACAGAAGTCTATTGAATGTTGTAGGGCTTAGCTCACTGCTTCATTGCTGTTTTTCCCTCACTTCCCATTATCAGTGTCGAGCGTGGTCACCAATCACAGCATGTATTCCCATTGAGTCTTAGTCTTGGGAGTCATCTCTCTTTGGAATGGACACAAATATGAATCTCTTCCAATCAGTTGGTCAGGTAACTGTCTTCAAAATTTCTTCATGTAGATGAGTGAGTGTCACCAGTGCCCATCAGTTTGTTGAAAGATTTCCATTTTTATTCCATCAATTCCCAGACACTTGTTCTTTGCCAATGCCTTCAGTGCACCTTGGACTTCTTTCTTGAGTATCGCTGACTTTTGATCATATGCTACCTCTTGAAATGAATTAACATCAACCTTGTGGCACTGTGGGCTAATGTGTCAGACTGTAAAGTCATTTGAACTGCAAGGTCTGTGGTTCAAGCTCACAAGCTGCTGCTTGGAAACCCTGTACAGGGTCGCTATGGGTTGGAATTGACTCAATGGCACTTAACAACAACAACATTTCTTTTTGGTACAGTGACTCTGCATATTTTTTCCATCACTCAATATTTTTCCCAAGAATACTTGACTATTGAAAATCGAAACTTGAATTTTTTCCTCAGTTCTTTCAGCTTGAGAAATGCTGAGTATGTTCTTCCCATTTGGTTTTCTGACTCAAGACCTTTGCACATTTTGATGTAATATTTGACTTGATCTTCCAGAGCTGACCTTTGAACTTTTCTGTTCAGCTATTGTACCTCCTTACTTCTTCCATTTGCTTTAGCATCTCTACACTGGAAAGCAAATTTCGGAGCCTCTTTTGACATCCATTTTGTTCTTTTCCTTCTTTCTTGTCGTCTTAATGATCTTTTGCTTTCTTCTTGTATGATGTCCTTGATGTCATCCCACAACTCTTCTAGTTTTCGGTCTTTATTGTCTAATACATCAAATCTGTTCTTCAGATGTTCTCTAAATTCAGGTGGGATAAGTTCAAGGTCATATTGTGACTTTTGTGGACTTGTTTTAATTTTCTTCAGCTTCAGCCTGAACTAGCATATGAGCACTTGATGGTCTGTTTCACAGTCTGCCCTGGCCTTGTTTTGGCTGATGATAAAGAACTTTTCCACTGTTTCTTTTCCACAGATGCAGTCCATTTTAATTCTCTGTATTCCTTTTGGTGAAGTCCAAGTGTATAGCTCTCTTTCATGTTATTTTAAAAATGTATTTGCAATGAGAAAGTCAGTGGTCTTGCAAAAATTCTATCTTGCCATTTCCAGAATTATTTCAATTGCCAAGGCCATATTTTCCAACTACTGATCCTTCCTGCTTGTTTTAACCTTTGCAGTCCAATCACCAATAGTTATGAATAAATCTTGAAAGTATGTTTGATCAATTTCAGACTTAAGTAGCAAGTTGTTGTTGAGTGTCGTAGAGTCACTTCTGACCCATAGTGACTGTGTATAGGATTTCCAAGGAGTGCTGGTGAGCTTGAACCACCAATCTGGTGGTTCAAACTGACTTTGCAGACCAGTGCATTAACCCACAGTGCCACAAAAGGACTCCAAAGAAGTTGGTTGTTGTTGTTACTGTTAAGTGCCATCGAGTCAATTCCAACCCATAGTGGCCCTGTATAGGGTTTCCGAGGAGCAGCTGGTAAGCTTGAACTGCCAACCTTGCAGTTCAAACGGCTTTGCAGTCTGGTGCATTAACCCACAGCGTCACGCCAGTACTCCAAAGAAGTTGGTAGAATTCCTCAATTTTCATTAGCATTAGTTTTCATAGTTGGTACATAAATTTGACTAATAATGTATTAACTAGTATTCCTTATAGGCATATGGATATGATCATATAATAGATAGCATCATACTTCAAGGTAGATCTTGAAATGTTCTTTTTGCTGTTGAATGTGACACCATTCATCATCAATATGTCACTCCCACCATAGTAAGAGCCATCTGAATGTCAGATTCAAAATGGCCATACCAGTCCTTTTTAGCTCCCCAATGCCTAGAATATAGATGTTTTGTTTCATTTTGATAACTCCAATTTTCCTAGATTCATGCTTTATACATTCCATGTTCCAATTATTCATGAATGTTTGCAGCTGTTTCTCCTCATTTTGAGTTGTGCCCCATCAGCAAATGAAGGTCCCAAAACCTTTATGCCATTTGCATCATCACAATCTACTCTGAGGAGGCAGTTCTTCTCCAGTCATATTTTGAGAGAGTTCTAACCTGAAGTTAGAACTAATCTAACTTAGTTAGATTCTTAGCTAGTTCTAATCTTCCAGCACTATTGTTTTGTTGTTGTATGGCATCGAGTCATTTATGACTTACAGTGACTCTGTATAGTGTTGCCAAGGAGCAGCAGGTGAGTTTGAACCACAAACCTTTTGGTTCAAACTGACCTTGTGGTCATGCTTTATCCCACAGTGCCACACCAGGAGTCTGACAATATTCTGGTGCTATTCATCGTGTTTCAATATTCAGTATTCTAGTGCTATCTGATACTATTTCACTGCTATTCATAAGGTTTTCAGTGGCTAAACATTAGGAAGTAGTCAGCCTCTCCTTTTTCCAAATCTGTCTTAGTCTGAAAAATCAGCCGTAACCTGTCCACCCTGGGTAACTCTGTCAGCATTCACAATACAAGTATTCTAGCTTCTAGCATCACAGTAACATGCAAGGCACCATAGTGCAACAAACTGACACAACATAGTCTATTTCACTTCTGTGTATTCCATCTGGTGAGGCCCATGTGTATAATCACCTTTAATGTTGTTTTAAAAGGTATTTATAATTAATAAGTCATTGCTGTTGTTGTTAGTGTTGTAGAGTTAGTGCTGACTCAAAATGACCCTGTATACAGTTTCTGAGGCATTAAATTTTTATGGAAGCAGAAAGGTTAATCCTTCTCCCATGAAGAGCCTGGTGGGCTCAACCCACAGACCTTGAAGTTTGCAGTTCAGAGTTTATCATATAGAGCCATCGCCATCAGAATAAGTCATTAGATTTGCAAAATTCTATCATGCAATCTACAACATCATTTCTCTCATCAAGTTCATATTTTCTAACTACTATCCTCCCTCTTCATTTCCAACTTTCACATTCAAATTACTAGCAATTATCAATGCATCTTGATTGCTTGTTTGATCAATTTCACACTGAAGAAGTTGGCAGAAGTCTTCAATTCCATCATCACTGTCTTAAGTGGTTAGTGTGTAAATCTGAATAATAGCGGTATTAACTGGTCTTCTTTGTAGGCCTATGGATATTATCCTATCACAGACAGCATTTGTAATACAAGATAGTTCTTGAAATCTTCCTTTTGACAATGAATGTGACATCATTCCTCTTGAATTTGTCATTCCCGGCATAGTAAACCATATGATTATCTGATTCAAAACGAATAATACTATTCCATTTCAGCTCACTAATGCCTAAAATATTGATCTTTATGCATTCTTTTCATTTTTGACAACTTCCAATTTTCCTAGATTCAGACATTCCATATTCCAATTATTAATGGATATTTGCAGCTGTTTCTTCTCATTTTGAGTTGTGCCTCAAATGAAGGTACTGAAAGCTTTACTCATCGGGGTCAACTCTACTTTGAGGAGACAGCTCTTTCCCAGTTGTATTTTGAGTGCCTTCTAACCTGAGGGGTTCATCTCCCAGCACTATAGCTGATAATATTCTAGTGCTATTCATATGGAAGCTCTCCTTATCATCCTACCTAACAAATTCAGGGGAAGTCAACATATTCATATTCCAACTGAAATCAGAGATCATCTGAAGATCTGATGCATTAGACACTAATGACTGAAAACCAAAAGAGTGACAGGATGACATCAAGAACATCATACAGGAAGAAAGCAAAAGGTCATTAAGAAGAGAAGAAAGAAGGAAAAGACCAAAATTGATGTCAGAAGAGGCTCTGAAACTTGTTCTCCAGTGTACAATTCACAACAAAATATTTTAAAAACAAAACAAAAAAACCTCTTATCAGTGGTTTTGGGAATACTGCAGGGAGGATGCATCACCAAAAGAAATAGTAATAACAAACTTCCAAAAAGTACAGAATCAGGACCCCAGTTTATATTATCCCAAATTCTCAACAGCACACATTGCAAATTTTAAAAATAGTTTGCTTTGGGAAAAGCAAAAATGAAACAACACTATGTGAATTAATCTGTAATACTGAACATGCAGAAATCTTGGGGAAAATCATAGACGCTAAAGACAAAAATGGAGTCCTGGTGTAGCGCTGTAGGATAAAGCACTGGACCACAAGGTCTGTTTGAACTTGTAGTAGTTCAAACTCAGCAGTCACTCCTTGGTAACTATGAGTCAGACCGACTCGATGGCACTTGATAACAACAACAACAATAAAAGATAAAAGAGTACTATAATACCATGATTACATTTGATTAATGTCAAAAACAATAGCAAAGCAATGAATTCATACCAAGAATACAAATGACTATTCAAGACCTCCATTGAGATCTTCACAGGAATGAAATTCAAAAGTCCATACAGGACGAAGATGGAAATAGAATTGGGGAAATTAGGAAATCAAACAGAATATGAAATGTAACAATAAAAAATAATATGTAAAACTGCAATTACAATTTATGAGGATGGATTTCTATTTCTGATCACAATGGACTAAGGAACTGGATTTATTCTCTTGCTTGCAGCAACTAAAATCCAGACTATATACAAAAACAATGTTTTTCAGATATTGGGTATTAGGCAACACAAGCCAGTGAACTATGAAAGAGAAATAAACATGGTGAGCTGTATGACTGACCATTCTTTCTGCCAGGGGAGAATTTGAGGATGAGGCAAACCTAAGCTTTCTGCTGGAGTTGAAGTGAGTGGTAAAATCTTGAGTCTAGGAAGGCCAAGGAGTCCTGGTCCTATAGGATAAGCACTGGGCTGCTCATCTTAGGTCCAAATCCACAAACTGCTTCCAGGAAACCCTATACTAGACGGTTATGAGTTGGAACTAACTAGAGAGTACTTTAACAACAACGGAGGGAGCCCATGGAAGCTAGACATCAAAGGGCATACCACCAGAGAGGAAGAGAGCTTCATAGACAGAGCTCCTGGGATCTACAGAGGACTTAACTTGAATCTCCTGCAGAGGATTGATCATGCCTGTGAGGAAACTACTGGGTACAGAGTATAGGATTATCTGAAATGAATAAAGGGAGTAATCAATCCCTTGTATTCACACAGGGACAGGAATAGTGTGTGTGTTCCCACAAACTATGTTTCAAAATCTTATTCTTGGGTAGTTAGGTAGAGTTACTGAGAAGGGTATTGCCTCAGTAGTGGTAATGTTCTGATCCTCTGTAACAAATCTTAAAAAGCAGTGGTGTTAAAACAATCAGCTGTTTCTATGCAAAAAAGAAAAAGAGTAAATCTATTCTTCTTAATTTAAATTGGATATGTACCTATGAAATGCAAAACTTAAAACCATAAATCTTCTACGGAAAAAATAATCAGAGAAAATATTTATGAACTTGGGTTAGGCAAAGATTTTTAGAAACAAAAGAAAAAAATCATAAATTGGTTCTAAGCAAAACTTTTAAACTTTTGTTCTTTGAAAAATTAAAAGAATGAAAATAGGTTGGGAAAACGTATTTATAAAACATAGCAAATTTTATCCAATTTACTGTTTTAGTTTTCAATAATAAGAAAACAACTCATTTTGGGAGAAAATGTAGAACAAAACTAAAAATTATAAAAACAACCAGGCTTACTGGTTAGAGACAGACTGAAGAAACCTGAGACTATGGCCTTCAGCCACCCTTCAGATCTGGAACAGAATTCACCTTGTGGCCCAGTTTTTGGCCAAGCAGTAGACAGCTAGGTAGTGAGGACAATAACACTAGTAAGGCATGTTGTTGTTGTGAAGTGCCATCGAGTCAGTTCCGACCCGTAGCGACCCTGTATAGAATTTCCAACAAGAACCTGGTGAAGTTGAACTGCTGACCTTGCAGTTCAAATGGCTTTGCCGTCTGATGCATTAACCCACAGCACCACACCAGGACTCCAGTAAGGTATGCGTACCATGAAATAGTTAATCACTCAAGATCAAAAGGACAATATTTACCTAAGGACAGAGTTCAGAAGTGTTGGGAAGGAGGATGGAATGGAAATAATAATCACAAGGAGGAAGTGGGATAACTGTTGTTATATGAAGTGGACTGCAATCATTGAGATGAAACCAAGTGTAAATCTGTTGAATGTAAAATGATGATCTGTTCTGTAAACCTTCACACAATTCACATAAAAATTTTCAAAAAAGGAAATTCAGTATTAAAAAAACACTGATAACAATGAAAACAACATGCTTATAGCCCATACAGATCAAACCACATGATTAAAATTGTCATTGTAACTGGATAATAATGACAGCTAAGACTGGAGCACATTGGTGGTGGTTATGTGCCGTGGAATCAGTTCTGCCATATAGCGACCCTGTACTGGGTTTCTGAGGCTGTAAATCTTTACAGGAGCAGAAAGCTTCATCTTTCTCCCACGGAACAGCTGGTAGTTTCAAATTGCTGACCTAGAGATTAGCAGCCCAACTCATAATGACTATGCTACCAGAGCTCCTTGGAGCACATTCGAAGGTTCAAAAAATAAATTAACAGAGAGTTTTAGCCTTGTAGGTATACTGGGCTTATGAACATTTTTGCTGTAACTAATTACAGGAGTATTTTTTTAAAAAAGTAATTTCTACTGAAACTTTGGAAAAGAAAGAAAGAAAACAACTCATTTTAAAAGGATCAAAATATTTAACAATTCAGTGACAAAAACACAAATATCTTAATTAAAACATGGGGGGAAATATCTGAATAGACATTTCTCCAAAAAGATGGTAAACAAGGACACAAAACAGTGCTCAGAATCATTATTCACTGTTGTTCTTGTATGCCATCAAGTGAATCTTGACTGCTGTTAGGTGGTATGAGTTAATTCCAACTTATAGTGCCCTATAGGTAATAGAACAAAATACTGCCCAGTCATGTGCCATCCTCACAGTTGGTTCTGTTTAAGCCTACTGTTGCGACCACTGTGTCAATTCATTTCATTAAGTATCGTACTCCTTTTTGCTGACTCTACTTTATCAAGCATGATGTTCTCCTCAATCCCTTCTGCTAACATGTTCAAAGCACTTGAGATGAAGTCTCATTATCCTCACTTCTAAAGAGCATTCTGAGTGTACTCCTTCTGAGACAGATTTGTTCATGGTACATTACATATTCTTTGTCAACACCAGAATTCAATGACATCAGTTCTTCTTCTGCCTTCCTTGTTTCTTTATGTTGAATTGGAATCCATAGTGAAGGCTGTAGTATTTGACCTTCAATCAGTAAATGCTTTAAGACCTCTTTGCTTTCAGTAAGCAAGGTTATGCTATTTGCATACCACAGGTTCTTCATGAGCCTTCCTCCAATCCTGATGGTACATTATTCTTCATATAGGCCAGTTTTTCAGATTATTTGTTTAGCATACAGATTGAACAAGTATGATGAAAGGATTTAACCCTGACACACACTTTTCCTGATTTTAAATGGTGCAGTACCCCCTTGTTCTGTTTGAATGATTGCCTCTTGGTTTATGTACAGGTTCCATGTGAGTAATATTGAGTATGCTGGAATTCCCATTCTTTGCAATATTCAAATTTGTTATGATTCACAGAATTGAATGCCTTTGCATAATCAATAAAACAAACAGCATTCTTCTATGAAGGTTTCAAAAAGTTTCTAAGACACTCCCCTGGTGATCAGAGGTATGGCTGGCCCCCACCAACATATACCCCCAGGAAAGCTTCCACGTTCCTTATGGTCAGAGCTGCATGGAGGTGAGCAGCAAAGTTGTGAGTCCCATTAAAGGAAGGGGAAACTATCTGCATTAACCTTGTTTGGGTGGGCACTGCTCCAAATAGGCAGAGCCAAGCCTGGCCATCCCTGGACTAGCCCTCACTATGAGAAACAGCTCAACAGACACATGGATGGAGGGAAATGAAAGGAGATTTGTGGTCTGTGCCAGCTGGCCAGACGTGGCATGTCCATCTTGAACTTTGGCAGGAGGGCAGTAGGCAGCACAGAGAAATACTGTTTATTGGCACAGAGGAGGATGTGAACATTTTTCTTCTACCCCACATTACCCTAGTAAACACAGGTGTGGCTAGCCCCCAGATGCATAAACTTCCAGGGAAGCTCCTGTTCTACAAGAATTCTAAGTCATGAAACTAGCAGCTCCAAACCCGGCCCCTGGAATTAGGTATGATCTGTTCCCGGCTTGCGTGACTGGTTCTGGTCAGACCTGGACTAGAAAGACCTTTCACCCTTGGCTGCCAGATCCCCCAGCTGCTTTGGGGTCTGTATGACTTACTTACAGATTGGGTGCCCAGAATAGAAAACACCTAGCCCTATAGGAAATCCAACTAAAGTTGAGAGTGTTACCATCTCTTTCCTTGCCCATCCATGACGTGAGGTCCTTAGCTGGTGGAAGAACCTAGAATTTTCTCCTGTCTGGCTCTGGCACCTGCCCGGATTTTATCCCTTCATTTTTTTTCTCTTCTTCCTCTCTTTACTCTCCCTGGCTTTCTATCCTCTTTCTCTACTTTCATTTTTTTCTTCTTTTTTCCTGCTTCTCTTTCCCAACCACGGATGCTTCTTTCTTTCTTTTTTTAAATTTTTTTCCTCTTTGTTTTTCTTTACTATTCTCTCATCTCCTTCCTTTTACCTCATTGTTCTAATTTGGTTTAGTTCTTTTCATTTTCATTTCCTCTCCTTTATTTTTAAAAAGTTTCCTCTCCCTCTTGTCTTTTTTTGAGCTGTTCTTTTTCTAGCTATTGTCATTTTTTTTTCCTTTACTATTTTTGTTCACTGTTGTTTGTTTAGTTTTCTTGTATCAATTGTGTGTGCATTTTCTCTTTTTGCTTACCAAACAGAAGACAGCACCCATTTCATACAGCCCAGCAACAACCGTATCTTCTACAGTACCAACCATTTGGCAATGACCAATACCAGTTACTATACACCAGATCAACAACAAAAACCAGCACCAGCAAAACCCATCTAAACTGAACTGCATGAACAGTAAACAGATAATGGTGCAAAAGAATCTCCTAATCACACCCAGTTGAGTGAGTTCTCAAGGCAGTTAGTGAATGCCTAAGACTACTCCTACATACAATCATCAACTTAATACAAATAAACACCACAATGTCTCAGAAACAGCAGCCATTTTTTTTTTTTTTTTGACATGAAGTAACAAGACAAAGTGATTCAAACGAGTGGCCAATGGCAGATCCAGAAAATGTTTCTGAGGAAAAAAGACATTTGAATTACCTGAAAAAGAATTCAAGAGAATTATACCTAAGTACCTTCAAATCACTGACAGAAAGGACAGGGAAAACAAGGAAGAATTCAGAAAAACACTACAGGAACCAGCAAACAAATTAGATTAAAGGTTAGAGGCAAACCATGCTTATAGAAATCTAGAAGATTAATGGTAAGATTTCAGAAATGGACAATACATTGCAAGGGCAAAGGGGTGGAATTGAATCAACGGAAGGACAAATTAGAGAGTTTAAGTATAAATCTCTCAATATTGAAAAGATTGAAGAACAATCAGAAACAGAATGAAATAAAATCTCAAGAAAGCCTAAGACTTATGAGGGACAATATTCATAAGAGGAATAACATAGTAATAGGAACTATAGAAAAGGATGAGACAAAGAAAAACACAGAAAAGATAGTTGAAGAGATGTTGGAAATATAAAATATAATAACAGAACACTATGAAAAATTGTACTCCAACAAATTAGACAATTTAGAAGAAATGACCAACAGTCACCTGTCAGTTTATCATACTGTGATGGCTTGTGTGTTTCTGTGATGCTAGAAGCTATGCTACCAGTATTTTGAATGCTAGCAGGAACAAGCATCAGCTGAGTTTCCAGACTAGGAAGTAGGAAAGGCACACTACTTCTGAATGTTTAGTCACTGAAAAACTTATGAACAGTAGTGGAACAATAAAAAACTTAAAAAAAAAAAAAAAAAAAAAGTTTGTGGGGAAATGGGATTAAAGATAATGGGATTTTTACTCAAAAATTTTGAAGCCCTATCATATTCTTCATTTTGCTGGGATCAACCATATACACTCATGAAAGCAGCAGTCAAGAAATCAAACAACATATTGCATTAGGCAAATTTGCTGCACAAGACCTCTTTAAAGTGTTCAAGAGCAAAGATGTCATTTTAAGAACTAAGGTGCATCCATCCCAAGCCATGGTGTTTTCAATAACCTCATATGTATGCAAAAGTTGGACAGTGAATAAGGAAGACCATAGAAGAATTGATGCATTTGGGTTATGGTATTGGAGGAGAATATTGAAAATACCATGGACTGCGAAAAGAACAAACCAATTTGTGTTGCAAGAATTACAGCCAGAATATCCCTTGGATGCCAGGATAGCGAGACTCATACTTCAGACATATTGTCAGAAGGGACCAGTTTCTGGAGAAGGATATCATGTTTGGAAAAATAGACGGTTGGAAAAAAAGAGGAAGACCCCCAACAAGATAGATTAGCACAGTGGAAGCAGTGATGGGCTCAAATGTAGCATGATTGTGATGTTGGCACAGGACCAGGCAATGTTTTGTTCTGCTGTGCATAGGGTCAGTATGAGTTAGTAATGACTCGATAGCATCAAACAACAACAAAAATCATAATCTCTGCTTTCAACCATGATCCATCTGATATCAGCAGTGATATTCCTCATTCCATGCCCTCTTCTTGAATTACAATTAAATTTCTGAAAATTCCCTGTTGATATACTGCTACAGCCGTTTTTCAACTATCTTCAGCAAAATTCTATTTGCATGTGATATTGTTTAGGGATTTCTGCATTCTGTTTAGTCATGTTTCTTTGGAATGGGCACAAATAATAATCTCTTCCAGTTGGTTATCCAGGTTATCTGTCTTCCCAATTTCTTGGCAAGGATGACTGTGTGATTCTCATATTGTATTCATTTTTTGAAATAGTCCAATTGATATTCTGTGAATTTTCTGAGCATTGTTTTTCACCAAAGCATTCAGCTGCAGTTTGGAATTTTTATTCAGTGCTATCCATTTTGGTCATATGCTACCTTTTGAATGACTGAACATTGATCAGTTTTTTGTTTCCTTTTGTTTTCTTTCAGTGGATTTTTGTTGTTTTTGCATTTGGTACACTGTTTTTCACAGTAATTATGTATATTCCTTCTATTTCTCTTGATGCTTCCTCATCATTCAAATTTTTCCCCCCCAAAGTATTCTTCAATATTGCAACTTAATGCTTGAATTCTTTTCTTCAGTTCTTTCAGCTTGAAAAATGCTGAACTTGATTTTCTCTTTTAGTACTGTCACTTCAGGTCTTTGCATATTTCATTATAATATCTTACTTTATCTTCTCGAGCTGTGCTTTGAAAATTTTTGTTCAGCTTTTTACTTCATCATTTTTTCCTTTCAGCCTTGCTTTCTGAAAATGATGGGGGCTTGAAGCACTTTCTGATGAAGATCAAAGGAAATGCTTCAGTATGTATTACAATGTAGAGAAAACAAAATTCCTTGCAATTTCAATTTCACTATTGAAATCAACTCAACTGCAATTGGTCACATATATAAGCAAAATAGCTTACATAAAGAGATTATTACTTATATAACTGCTAAAGAATCTTCTTCCTCAGGAAGAAAAATAAACATATAATGGAAAAGTAGTATCAAAAAGTAAATAGTAATGATTGTGGGAGTGTAAAATCATTTGAAAAGAATTCATAATAAGAAAAGCATCCGCAGCAAAAAGATAATAAATAAATGAGTTTATGGTTTGAATTCTGTCTTGTGACAATCACGTTTTGTGGCTCATAAGCCTTATAACATCTGAAGATGAGATTTTGTTCTTATGTTAATTAGCAAGTATAATATATATATGTTGTTGTTGTTGTTAAGTGCCGTCGAGTCGGTTCCGACCCATAGCGACCCTGTACAGGGTTTCCGAGGGTGTAAATCTTTACGG
>NW_006408553.1:11868088-11868671 GCF_000296735.1 Chrysochloris asiatica
AGAAATACCTTATGATCCAGCAATTCCTCTACTTGGTATTTACCAACAAGAAAAACTAGCCACAACACGAGAAGATATATGCACACCAAAGTTCATAGCAGCATTTACAATAGCAAAAAGATGGAGGCAGCCAAAGTGCCCATCATATGACGAATGGATAAACTGTGGTACATACACACCATGGAATATTATGCTACCTTGAAAAATAACAAGGAAACTGCAAGCCACCACCTAATATGGATGAACCTTCAGGACATTATGTTGAGTGAAATTAGTCAGTCACAAAAGGAGAAAGACTGCATAGGACCACTACTGTAAAAGACTAAGAAAAAGAACCCATACTAAAGTGGGGGTGGGATCTTTGCTGGTTGCTGGGATGTAGGGGTGGGGTGAGGGGAGGGAGGGGAAGGTGGAGCATAGGGCAGGGAATAGACACAGGATAGTTTTGGTGCTGGGGAGGGGGGCAATATACAAGAAGGGAGAGGGGAATGGAAGAACAAGGCAGATGGGAGAACAATTAGGCAGGTTTGAATGGGCTAAGTGGGACAGAGGTAAATAACAATGTACATACAGCCTTGGAACA
>NW_006408553.1:11868820-11876611 GCF_000296735.1 Chrysochloris asiatica
AAGCGACCCTGTACAGGGTTTCCGAGGGTGTAAATCTTTACGGGAGTAGAAAGCCTCATCTTTCTCCCGCGGAGCAGCTGGTAGTTTCGAACCGCTGACATTAAGGTTCGCAGCCCGATTCGTAACCACTACGCTACCAGAGCTATATATATATATAGTTTTAAATCAATCTCTTCTGAGATATAAAGAGCAAATTAAGCAAACAAAGAAGCATAAAAGGAGGAGATTACAGATGTTATAGGATGGCCAAGGTATCTAGGAATAAATGTTGAACACAGACAAGAACCTTCCTCCAGGGTGGACAGAGAGAGGTTCCCCATAGAACTGGTTTCCTGTTTTCAGACTTCTAACCTCCTAAAGTCACCCATTTGTGGTATTTGTGCATCTTTAGTCCTCAAAAGACATCTTTGCTCTTGAACACTTTAAAAAGGTCTAGTGCAGCAGATTTGCCTAATGCAATATGTTGTTTGATTTCTTGGCTGCTGCTTCCCTGAGTGTGGATAGTTAATCTAAGCAAAATGAAGTCTTCAACAACTTCAATTTTTTCCCTCCTTTTATATAGATGTTGTTTATTGGTTCAGTGGTGAGGATTTTTGTTTTCTTTACACTGAGTTGCAACCCAGTGTGGTCTTTGATCATCAGTATGCATTTTAAGTCCTCTTGCCTTTCAGCAAGCAAGGTTGTATCATCTGCATATTGCAGTTCATTAATGAGTCTTCCTCCAATCCTGATGCCATGCTTCTCTTTATAAAATCCAACTTCTTGGATTATTTGCACAGCACATAGACTGAATAAATGTGGTGAAAGAACACAACCCTAGTATACACCTTTCTTAATTAAAAACCATTTGGTGTTCCCTTGTCCTATTCGAACAACTGCTCCTTCATCTATTCATCTATTTACAGATTCCTCGTGAGCACAATTTAAGTGTTCCAAAATAGTAATACTTTGCAAAGTTGTCCATAGCTTGTAGTGATCCACACAACTAAAAGCCTTGTGTAGTCAATAAAGCACAGGAAGACATCTTTCTGGTATACTCTGCTTTCACCCAAGATGCATCTGATATCAGCAATGATATCCCTCATTCCACATACATTTCTGAATCTACCTTGAACTTCTGGAACTTCTGTCAATGTATGGTTGCAGCCATTTTGGGATTACCTTTAGCAAAACTTTACTCTCATGGGATATCAATGATATTGTCTGATGAGTTCCACATTCTGTTGGTTCACTTCTCTTTGGAATACAGACCTCTTCCAGTCAGTTGACCAGGTAGACGTCTTCCCAATTTCTTGGCATAGATGAGTGAATTCCTTTAGTGCCACATCAGTTTGTTAAAAGACTTCAGTTTGTATTCCATCAATTCCTGGTGCCTTGTTCTTTGCCAATGCCTTCAATGCATCTTGTACTTCTGCCTTCAGGATCACTGGCTCTTGATCATATGCTACTTCTTAAAATTGTTTAACATCAACCATTTCTTTTTTATATGGTGACTCTATGTATTCCTTCTACCTTCTTTTAATGCTTTCTGCATCATTCAACAATTTCCCCATAGAATCCTTTAATACTACAAGTCAAGGTTTGAATTATCTCTTCAATTCCTTCAGCTTGAGAAATGCTTAGCATGTTCTTCCCTTTTGTTTTTTTAACTCCAGGTTTTTGCACATTTCATTATGATATTTGGCTTTGTCTTCTCGGGATGAACTTTGAAATTTTCTGTTCAGCTCTTGTACCTCCTCACTTCTTCCATTTGCTTTACCATCTCTACACTGGAGAGCAAGTTTCAGAGTCTCTTCTGACATATATTTTGGTCTTTTCCTTTTTTCTTGTCTTCTTAATGACTTTTTGCTTTCTTCCTGTATGATGTACTTGATGTCATTCCAAAACTCTTCTGGTCTTTGGTCTTTAGTGTTTAATGCATCAAATCTGTTTTTGAGATGATCTCTAAATTCAGGTGGCATATATTAAAGGTCATATTTTGGCTCTTATGGACTTGTTTTCACTTTCTTCAGCTTCAGCTTGAATTTGCATATGAGCAACTTCTGGTCTGTTCCAGTCTGCCCTTGGCCTTGTTTTGGCTGATGATATGGAGCTTTTCTACCTTCTCTTTCCACAGATTTCTGTGTATTCCATCTGGTGAGGTCCATGTGTATAGGCATCTTTTATGTTGTTTAAAAAAGTTATTTGTCATGAACAATTCATTGGTCTTGCAAAATTCTATCATGAGATCTCCAGCATCATTTCATCACCAAGGCCCTATTTTCCAATCACTGGAAAATATGTTCACTATATTTAGCTATTTAAATAAAACAAAATATCTACTGTCATTGAGTTGATTCTAACTCATAGTGTCCTTATAGAACAGAGATAGAATACAGCTTCTGCATAGGGTTTTTGCTTTGTTGTGTTGTGTTTTGTTTTGTTTTTAAAGCTTTTACTGTGAATTGTGTAAGGGAAGGTATGCACGGCAGACCCACAGTTTTACGTTCAAATCATTGCAAGGATTGCTATTCCCTCCATGCACCACCAACTAACAGTATTTACTTCTATTACCGGTTTTTAAATGTACACATTGAAAATATATATTCATTTAAATGTCCAAAGAGTATAATTTGCAAGCCAGCCTCCTGCCTGAAGGCATACTACCTTGCTTAGTCCATGGGCCACTAGTCCTCTGCTACTCTTTCTATCTCTGTTGTTACCACTTTTCTGGTTAGGATCCTTCACTCCTCTCATGCTCTTCCCTTTTGATGGTCCTAGGGCCCTCTGTTCCTGAAATGACAGATTAACTCTCCCCGCGCTTAGTCACACCTCTTCTACACTGACAGTTGTGAAAATTGCCATTAGTCCTGATAACAATTCATCACAACTGAATCATAAAATCCTATCCCATTATTAACAGACCCATCCAGACAAGAAGATACCTACTCTGTGTGCAGTTTATCTTATTCCCCTTGTACTGACTCTAAGCACCCTCCTTAAAGCTTGTAAGCCAGCCACTTTGTTCCTTTGTTGTTGTTGTGTACCGTCAAGTCAGTTCTGACTCATAGCGACCCCGTATAGGATTTCTGAGGAGCGTCTGATGAGTTTGAACCACTGGCCTTGTGGTTTAAACTGACTTTGCAGTCCTGCATATTAACTTGCAGTGCCACACCAGGCATCTATTTCTAGTCCTCCCCCCACTCCCCAATTTTGATAGATGAAGTCTAAGTTGCTCGGTCCTTATCAATACAGTATACCTTGATATGAAGTGATCCTTGATATGATGAATACTTCCTTTTCTGTTGGAATTTTGGGCAAATTCATCCATAAGCAATGGTCCATTTCATAAAGTTGTAGCAATTTATGCTTGCTTCCTGAATCAAACATCTTTATCTTCATCTTATGGCATTCTGGTCAGCAAGCCATCCAAGCTAGGTCAAATAAGTACTGTCTGCAAGTTTGGGAGTTCTCACACATTACTCCTACTCCAGACCAGCTGGCCGCTACACTAGCTCCTAGTGGCTACGTCAGATCCCTGGATCCCTGTTAGTATACTTTTCCTCCTTTTGCTTTTGTCCTGCTCATAGACTGACATTCCTGATCACCTAATTTCCTTCTTGTAGTTTTATTCTGCTCTAACTCTTCCATCTCTGAACTGAGTTCAGGGTAGTGTTGCCACATATGTCAATCTCTGGTGGTTATCTGTTCTTGTTGGTTCACAGTCCAAATGAATCTTTTAGTATGTTTTGGAGTGCTGGCTTGACCTTTACAAAAATCCCTTAATTTCTGTTTATCCTGTAATGTTCTGATTTCGTTGTCATATTTGATTGACAGCTTTACTGGGTATATGATTCTTGGATAGCAGGGTTTTTTCTTTCAGAGTTTTGTATATGTCTCCCCATTGTCTTCTTGCCTGCATGGTTTCTGCTAAGAAATCAGAGTCTAATATTACTGGTTTTCATTTGTAGGTAAACTCTTTTTTTTCCCTAGCTGCTTTCAGGATTCTCTCATCTTTGATATTAGAGAGTTTGATTATGGTATGTCTTGGTGATTTTATTTTGGGGTATATCCTGTCTGTGTTTTGTTCAGCTTCTTGAATATTTATCTTCTTATCCTTCAAGATGTTAGGGAAAATTTCTTCCAGAAGCTCTTCAACTATCTCTTCTGTGGTTTCTTTGTCTCTTCCTGCTCTGGAATTCTGGTCAGCCTAAGGTAAATCCTCTTCATATTGTCCCATATCATTCTTAAGCTTTCTTCAGATTTCTTCATTCTTTTTTCTGCTTATTCTTCTATCTTAGCAGTATTTATTGTCAAGACAGCTGATTCTGGCTTCCATTTCTTCAGTTCTACTCCTTTACCCTTTTAGTTCATCGTCCATTTTTTATGTTTTAGCATTAATCATCTGGACCTCTTTTTGAAAGTTCTTTATTGATTCCAATGCTTTATCATTTCATATAAATTTTGTTTGATTGTTCCTGTAGCACTTTCCTGATTACTTCCTTGACTTCTGTGGAACACTTAGATGCATCTCAATATAATTTTACTAAATTCCCCTTCAGACGATTTCAAAGTGGCTTCACCCTCTAATGCAATTTCTAGCACTTCTTCTTTGTTATTTGTTTGAGTTACTCTGTCTTGTTTCTGCCTGTGAACAGAATTTTTCTGCTGCTTTTTAGGCACTATGGTATTGCTGTATTTGTATTCATTAGATTAACATATGACGGTGTGCTCTTAAGTAAACTGCAATTGCCCCCTGGTAGGTGTGATCAGGAGATGGGCTTCTCTGTTCACTGCTCTTACAGAGTGTTTTTAACAGGTGTTAGTTGTAGGCACTGATCTGCTGTATAGCATCTTATATTGACTCTTGTCCTATTGGTGGGGTTCTAAAGGGTGCAACTGTAGCTTGGTTGTATGGCTGCAGTTGCTGTCTCTTTTCAGGTGAAGCAGGAAGAGAAACTATCCCACAAAATCCATGCAAGGCCAAAATTCAAGACTAAACACCATCATAAAAACTCAGGAAAAAATATAGACATAAACTAGGAAACCCAAGAAAACAGAAAAAAATCACAGAAAAACATGAAAATTCTTTAGTGCCACCTAAGGACCTCTGGTGTGGTGTTGTGGGTTATTGCACTGGACGGAAAGGTCAGTTTGAACCACAAGATTGGCAGTTCAAGCTCACCAACTGCTCCTCAGAAACCCTATACAGGGTCACTATGGGTTGGAACTGACTTGACAGCACTTAAAACAGTAACAAGGGGTTCGGGTAGCATAGTGGTTATGAGTCAGGTTGCTAACCTCAAGGTCAGCAATTTGAAACTACCAACCATTCCATGGAAGAAAGTTGAGGCTTTCTATTCCCATAAAGATTTACAGCCTTGGAAACCCTATGTACGGTCACTATGAGTTAGAACTGATTCCATGGCACACCACCACCACCACCACCACCACCACCAATAGACTCTTGCCTCCAGAGCCACCTCAGAAATTCCACAATGTTCCCACTGTACCAGTGTGATCTTACCAATGCCTTTCTTTTCCCCAACCTCCCATGAAGACTGTTTATCTGTATCTCCTAGTGAGAACCAGTACAGGGCTGGCTAGATCCACTTTGGAAGAGACTCCTGGATCAGTTTCTTTCTTCTGTCTCTTCCTGTACCCAGTGCAAATCGCTCCTTCAAGCAGTGCAAAATAGTGACAGTCATTCTGCACTAGACATCATAAAACCTCATGTATAGGACCCTTTTCTGTGGGTACGTACTCATGGAAGTCTCCCCTCTGGTCACCAGAGCAGAGATTCGTACACAGAGCAAAGAAAAAGACTTGATAAGAAAGAGAAAAAGACACTTACACCTCTGTTTCTGCTGATCATTGGCTGGTTTCTGTAGTGGGAACACTCTCCCATGCTTTCTCTGCCCACTCCTGTTCACTCTGCATAGGGTTTTCAAGGCTGTAGATCTTTTTCTTTAAACTTCTTATTGTGATTAAGTGGACTTTACAACCTTTCAACAATTTATACACATTTAGTTCAGTGATACTAATTGCAATCTCTACAATGTAACAGCACTCTTTCTACGTCCTCTTGTATTTCCCATTTCTACTCTTTCCTATTCCTTATGCCTCTGATATATATCCCAGGGAAAATGATGCCCTTTTGGTCTCACATGGTTCACTGTTCTAAGAAGTATGGACCTCCATGGTATTATTGTTCAGCTTGTGGTGGTATTGTTGTTAGGTACCATTCAGTCAATTCTAATTCCTAGACCAAAACAATGCCCAGTCCTCCACCATCCTCACAATTTTTAATGTTTGTGCCCATTTCTGCTGCCAATATGGCAATCCATCTTGTTGGAGGTCTTCCTCATTTTCATTGATCCTCTACTTTTTCAAGCATGATATCCATCTCCAGGGACTGATCCCTCCTGAAAATATGTCCAAAGTAGGAGAAACAAAGATTCATCATCCTGGCTTCTAAGGTGCATTCTGGCTTTACTTCTTCCAACACAGATTTGTTTATTCTCTGGCAGTCCATGGTACTTTTAATATTTTTTTTTCCAATACCATAATTGAAATGCATCAATTATTCTAAGGTCTTCCTTATTCATTGTCCAACTTTCACATGCATAAGACATGATTGAAAATATCATGGCTGAGGTTCGGCGAGGCTTATGTCAGGACAGTCTTAGGTCAGGTGAGCCTTAGTTCTCAAACTGCTATCATTGCTCTTTAAAGAGGTCTTGTGCAGCAGATTTCCCTAATGTAATATGTTATTTGATTTCTTGCCTGCTACTTCCATGACTGCTGATTGTGGATCTAAGTAAAATGAAGTCTTTGACAACTTCAATCTTTGCTCCATTTATCATGTTATTTATTGGACCAGTTTTGAGGATATTTGTTTTCTTTACATTGATGTTCAACCCCTACTGAAGACTGTACTCTTTAATCTTCATCAATAAGAATTTACAGCCTTGAAAACCCTATAACAGGGTTGCTATGAGTCAGAACTAACTCTACGGCACATAACCACCATCACCAAAGCAAAAATAAACTTCTTTGTGATATTC
The DNA here is from genome assembly GCF_000296735.1 of Chrysochloris asiatica. Lineage (NCBI taxonomy): Eukaryota > Metazoa > Chordata > Mammalia > Afrosoricida > Chrysochloridae > Chrysochloris > Chrysochloris asiatica. The sequence continues at coordinate 11,875,867 of NW_006408553.1, forward strand.
TCTGCTTCCAGCCAAAATCCATCTGACATCAGGAATGCTATCCCTAGTGCCACAACCTCTTTTGAATACAGCTTAAATTTCTGGCAGTTCCATGTAGATGTATTTTTGCAACTATTTTTTAATGACAATCACCATATTTTTACTTGTATGTGATATTAATGATATTCTTTGATGTTCAAGTGTGGCAGCAGTAGTGAGGTTGGCCCAGGATCGGACATTGTTTCATTCTGCTGTGCATAAGGTCACTATGAGTCAGTGCCGACTTATACAAAGAAAACTACAAAACACTACTACAAGAAACCAAAAGAGACTTAAAAAAATGGAAGAATGTGACAGTCCTGGATAGGAAGACTTAACATTGTGAAAATGTCAATACTGCCCAAAGCAATTTACACATATAATGCAATCCCTATCCAGATTCCAACAACACTCTTCAAAGAGATGGAAAAACCAATTACAAATTTTATATGGAAAGGAAAGAGACCCAGGATAAGCAAAGCACTGCTTAAGAAGAATAAGGTTGGAGGCCTCTCACTCCCCGACTTCAAATTTTACTACATGGCTACAGTGGTCAAAACAGCTTGGTACTGGTACAATTAAAGATACATAGATCAATGGAACAGAATCCATAATCCAGAAATTAACCCATCTACATACAGCCAACTGATTTTTGACAAAACACCTAAACATATCGCATGGGGAAATGATAGTCTCTTCAACAGATGGTACTGACAGAACTGGAAAA
>NW_006408553.1:11878456-11910765 GCF_000296735.1 Chrysochloris asiatica
GCCCAGGAGACATCAAGGCAAGTGGTTGGGTCCTCTCAGTGCAAACCACCTTGCGAGACTAAGACTCAATGGGAATACACGCTCTGATTGATGACCATGCTCATCACCAATAAGGGGAAGTGAGGGAAAAACAGCAATGAAGTGGTGAGCTAAGCCCTACAACGTTCAATAGACTCCTGTGAACCCGGGTGGAGACCTGGATGTCCAGCAGTGTGGCAACACCTGTGGACTCTTGGGCCCTGAGTCAGTGACATAGCCACAGAGGACTAGAGTGGAGAGTGAAGCATCCAGCTGATAAGAAGAGAGGGCATACGCACAAAACACCCATACATGCAGATAATACCCACTTGACCTGGCTTCAATGACTGGATGATCAGAGCTCAACCAGAGGAAGATAGAAAAGGGGAAGAAAAAAAAAAAAAAGATTAATCAGATACAATTTGATGAACTTGACCTACACCTATGGATGCAGTAGCTCAAAAGAGGAAACAAATCCTTACAGCAAGGATCACTCCCACCCTCTCCACATACAGAGTAGACAGGGATGGGCAACTTGGACATTAGCTACCCAAAATGGGTGGGGGTGGGGGGCTACAAAGGCAAGAAGTGACTGGCTTACAAGCTTTCAAGAGGGAACCTAGATCCAGAGGGCCTGGAGGAAGGTAGAATCTCCAGTGAGTAGTATGCAATCTGTCTGGGCGGGGCTGATGCAATGAAATGCAGATGGGTCTCTTGTGATATAATAGTGAATAACTGTTATCAGGACTGACTGTGAAGGTTGGAAATGTAAAGGTAGATAGATGTTTTATAGCAAGGAGGGGAGTGATTAACATTTCAGTCTAGGAGCGGAGATCCAAGGGACCATCAATGGAGAAGAGCAGAGAGCGAGATCTTACCCAGAGAAGCAGTGACGCCAGAGATGGAGATGATGATGTGGAGCGATGGAGCAGCTGGGGACTTTAGATCCAGAGAGGGAAAGGGACTGTGTACTGACAACCAGGGGGCAGGCTTGTAGTGTATACCCTTTGGTTGGTTGATGATGCATTGACGGGATTGTAACCATGGCAATTAAACGATATATGAGAGAATGAATGTAAAACTAATGTTCTCCCGTGTAAACTATCACATAATTCACAATAAAACATTTTAAAAAAATAAAATAAAATTTACAGTAAGCAGACGTACTGGATCAACCCTCTGCAACAAAGACATGAGAGGCCAAATGAAAACAAATACAGATAATGATACTGGAATCCTGAGCATCAGAGGATCAGACAGAGAGGTGGACTGAGTGCTGACTGGAGAGGAAGGTGAACAGGAATGAGAGATTAGAAGAACAGGTGGACTGTGGGTTGGCATGGCACTGAATAGGCATATTGAGCTTTTGCGAGGGGCTACTAGTATAGCAACCTGCAGACATAGAACTTAGCTGAAAATTGGTGGCAAGGGAGAAAGCAATTATTCCTGGTTGTTGTGCCATTCTAACACTGGAAGCATGGTCTGTCCTTGTCTTCACCAATTCAGTGGCCCGTGACACCCTCTCCTGCACATCACTTGCTCTGCCTGGCGTAGTGTACCTGGCATAGCATACTGCTTCTGCAGACATGTGATTCCACCCTGAACTACACTACACACAGAGAACTGTGTTCATACTTCCAATCTGTACCATACCCACCAGAAGACAGGTGGTGAGTGACAATATACCAATATACAACTATCAACTAAATATAAATGACATCATAATTTCTGGAAAACAAACAATTTCAGCTTACACAAAGTAACAACATAGAGTTCCTTAAACAAGTGACCAAAATACAGAGTCAGAAACTATAACACAGGAATAGTATCAGAACTACTTAATAAGGAATTTAAAATAATAGTACGTAGAAAACTTCAATGGATTGTGAGATAGATCAAGAAAAACACAGGGAAAACTCAGGAAACAAACTGAAAAAATAACTGAAAAATGGGAACCATATAAAAATAGCAATTAGAAAGCCAGACGACTAACACTAAGACTTCAGAAATACACTGAAAGGGCAAAGAAATAGAATTAATCAGTATAAAGCTGAATTACTAAACTTGCAGAAAAATCTCTCAATATATATTTACTAGAGAAATGTTCAGAAGAAAGAAAATCCAAAGAAAGCCTAAGATATATGTGGGACACTATCAAGAGGAATAACTTACATGTGATAGGAATTCCTGAACAGGAAGAGACCAAAAAAAAAAAAAAAAATCCAGAGAATATTGTCCAAGAATTGTTGAAAGAAAACTTCCCTAACATCATGAAAGAAAGATGTTCAACCAAATAATTGAATGAACTCCAAACAGGATAGACTCTGAAAGAAAAACACCAAGACATATTATAATTAAGCTTTTCAAAGCAATAACAAGAAAAGAATTCTGACAACAGCTCAGAAAAAAATGAAAAGTTACCTTCAAAGGAGAACTAGTAAGACTAAACTCTAGTTTCTCAGAAGAAACCTAATTTCTTAGCAAAAACCATGTAATTATATATATGAAATTCTGAAAGAAACCAAGAATCATATATACAGCAAAACTGTCCATCAAATACAATGACAAAATTAGGTCATTTTTATATTATTATTGTTGTTAAGTGTCGCTGAGTTGGTTCCGACTCATAGCAACCCTATATAGGGTTTCTGAGGAGCAGATGGTAAATTTGAACCAACTTTGCAGTTCAAATCAACCTTGTGGTCCAGTGCATTATCCATTGGATCACACCAGGACATATACATATACATACACACAAATATATACACACACACACTTGGAGTCCTGGTGTGGTCCAGTAGGATAAGTACTGGACCACAAGGTTGACAGTTCAAAGCCACCAGCCACTCTACAGAAACCCTATACAGAGTTGTTATATGTTGGAACCAACTCAATGTTGTTCATTACTTAACAACAACCACAACATACATATACTTCATTACTAATAAAATAGAAAACCACAAGAAAATTGATCATGGAAAAGAAAAACTACCACAACAAAATTAGAACTGGAAAAGGAAAATTAATTTATAGAGAAAATACAGAAATTTAAAAATATATACAAAACTGTATTACATATGGTACATGGACACAACCATATGCAGTTGACATATATATAATAAAAGACATACATTAACTGTTCGTGTAGTTGTTCTATGCAGAGATGGAGGCAAATAGTACTGGAAGGGGATTGCAACTGCAGGCGAGGACTTCAAAAACACTTCCATTATCTTTCTAGTTCTAAGAAAACTTCCATTATCTTTCTAATCTATTTTTTCATGAACAAACTCTTATATTCTGTATTTTATTAAAGAAAGGAGAAAAATGTTAGTATTTGGCTTGTGCCTATCAGTGGGCCCAAAAATCTGAATTTTGAAATAAATATATTTCCAGTGCTTTTCCTACAGATTACTCACAGATCACACATTTAAAAAAGTAGTTATAACATTGAAAAGCAATACAGATGGGTGCATTTAAGTTATTTTTCTCTCTCAGTGGTCAGGGCAGTGACTTCGATAAGTGATTTAAACTATACTCCCAAATTTTTGCATCTTTAAAATAAGAATATTACAACTATCTCACACAATTAAATAATATACCAATGTAGTGCTACTCATCATATGATAAGATTCAAAATGTTATTTAAGTAACTTTAAAACCCAAATTCAATTTACCCACTACTTAGTGATTCCTCTTCCTTGGTGAACCGATTTTTCAAACTTTTCCATTTCATAGCTAATATGGTTGCTATGACAAGAATGGGTAAAGAAATGTAGGCACCTAGAAGCCACCAGTTCTTTTCAGTTCTCCCAAAAGCTCTTTCCATTATTGCACCTAAAAATGAATATACATTAAATAGTCTTAAAAAATAAAAGTTACACTTTAAATTTGTAGCAAATTAAGTATAATGTTCTTAATTTTAGTTACTACGTGGGAAAACAATAGTAAAATCATAATATTTGAGACTATTCACCTAACCTCTCCCCTAAAAGCATGGAAACAAAGGTATAGATAAGTCATTTAATTTGCCCAGAGTACTCTATATTTTAAGGAGCTCTGGTAGCGTAGTGGTTACGAGTTAGGCTGCTAACCTCAAGGTCAGCAGTTGAAAACTACCAGCTGTTCTGTGAAAGAAAGATGAGGCTTTCTGCTTCCATAAAGATTTATAGCCTCAGAAACCCTATACAGGGTCGCTATGAGTCAGAACCAACTCCACAGCACCACCACCACTCTATATTTTGGAGTCTTGGTGTGATGCTATAGGATAAGCACTCAATTGCAAGGTCAGTTTGAACTGCACAAGTGGCAATTCAAACTAACCAGCTGCTCTTTGGAAACCCTATACAAGGTTGCTATGACTTGGAACCGACTGGACAACACTTAACAAGAATACTCTATAGTTTACAACAGACACAGCAAAAACTAACTATAATGCTGTAAATGAAGTAAAAAAAATTCAATGATACATAATCATGTAATATACAGGGTCGCTATGAGTTGAAGGGAGTCCTGGTATGGCACTGTGGGTTAATGTGCTAAACTGTAAAGTCAGTTTCAGTTGCAAGGTCAGTGGTTCAAGCTCACTAGTTGCTCCTTGTAAATTCTATATAAGGTCACTATGGTTTGAAACAGACTAAATGGCAGTTAACAACAACAAAATATGAGTGGAAACCAACTTGACAGCACTTAACAACAACAATTACAGGATTATAAAAATTTGCATTGTTACAAGGCACATTAACATTATCATAGAATTTCACTTTTTTTATATATATAGAAGAGGGAACAAAGGTTCATGGAATAGACAGGGCTGTAGGGGGAACAGTAACACTAGGGAGGTAGCACATCTTAGAATAATCAAATATCTGAGATCAAAAGGGCAGCATTTACCCAAGAACAAAGTTCAAAAGAGTCAGGAAAGAAGGAAGAGTGGAAGCAGGAAACACAGGGAGGAAGTGGTGTAAATAATTTTACATTGTGGGGATTGCAATCAATAACATGAAAAAAACGTGTACAGATTGTTGAATGGAAAACTAGTATGCTCTGTAAACCCTCTCCTAATGCACAACTGTTGTTGCTGTTTAGTGCCATCAAGTTGGCTCCAACTCTCAGTGAACCTACATAGGGCTTCCAAGGCTGTAAATCTGTGAGAGAAGAAGCCTCATCTCTCTCCTACTCTCTCCTAGAAATGACTGGTGGGGGCTCAAATCTCTGAATTTTTGGTTAGCAGTCCAGTGCCATTGCACTACTCCAATTCACAATAAAAAGTTATATATATATATATATATATAACTGGTGTGGCACTGTGCATCAGACTGAAAAGTCATTTGAACTGCAAGGTTGCTGGTTCAAGCTCACCAGCTGCTCCTTGGAAACCCTCACAGGGTTGCTATGGGTCAGAATCAACTCGATGGCACTTCACAACTATATATATATATTTAAATTCATGCATAAATTCTATTACCTTTTAATTCAACTTTTCCATAAACTTTTTTAAGTCCCTCATATATGCTGGCTAGTATTGGGTTGTGATATTCTTACATTGCAGTTGCTGTTAGGTACTATGGAGTTTGTTCCCACTCATATCGACCCTGTGCCCAACAGAATCACACACTGCTCGGTCCTATGTCATCCTCCCAATTGTTACATTTAAATCCACTGCTGCTGAGACTGTGCCAATCCACCTCATTTGTGGTCTTCCTCTCTTTCACTAATCCTCCACTTTACCAAGAATGATGTCCTCCCAGGGACTGGTCCTTCCTGATTACATGATCGAAGTATGAGAGATAAGCATTGTCATTCTGACTTCTAAGAAGCACTCTTCCAAGACAAAGATTTTCGTTCTTCTGGCAGTTGTTGTTGTTGTTGCTGCTGAGGCACTTCAACTCATAGAACCTGTACAGGGTGTCCAAGGAGCGACTTGTGAGTTTGAACTGTCAACCTTGTGGTTAGCAGTCTAGTGTACAGCATCATACTAGAACTTTTCCACACAGATCTGTTTGTTTTTCTGGCAGTCGATTCTAGTTTCAAAATTCTTCTCCAAAACCATAACTCAAATGCATCAATTATTCTATATCAGAGATCTATTTTTATACATGGAATGCATTGTAATGCATTTAAAAGGGTGTTGTTATTTTTTGTTAAGTGCCGTGGAGTGGGTTCCGACTCATAGTGACCCTGTACAGGGTTTCAGAGGCTGTAAATCTTTACGGGTGTAGAGAGCCTCATCTTTCTCCTGTGGAACAGCTGGTAGTTTCGAACTGCTGACCTTGCAGTTCACAGCCCAATTTGTAACCACTATGCTACCAGAGCCCCTTATTTTAAAAGGGTTGTTGTTGTTGTTGTTAAGTGTCGTTGAGTCGGTTCCTACCCATAGCGACCCTGTACAGGGGTTTCCGAGGGTGTAAATCTTTATGGAAGTAGAAAGCCTTATCTTTCTCCTGCGGAGCAGCTGGTAGTTTCAAACTGCTGACCTTAAGGTTTGCAGCCCGATTCGTAACCACTACGCTACCAGAGCTCCTTATTTTTAAAAGGTACTGGCATAAAAATCAAGGGGTCCTGGTGGCAGTGGTTAAAGCACTCAGCTGCAAAACAAAAAGTTATCAGTGTAAACTCACCAGTGGGAGAAAGATGTGAGTCAGCTTCCATAAAGATTTATAGACTTGGAAACACTATGGGGGAAGTTCTACTTTGCCTGAGTTGCTATGAGTTGCTATGAGTCAAAACTGACTTGGTGGCAGTGCATTTTGGTGTGGCATAAAAGTCAGGAGCCTTGATTCTAATGCTAACTATGCTGCTACTTGTTAACATTTGGGTTATTATTATTGTTCGGTGCCATGGAGTTGATTCTGACCCATAGCAACCCTATGCCTATGTTCAAGGAAGAAGTATGTACTGAAGGAAGACTGAATAAGTATGGTGAAAGAGTACAATCCTGGCACACACCTTTCCTGATTTTGAATCATTTAAATTTTTCAACATAGACCAAGGGGCAGTTCAAACAACTGCCCCTTGGTCTATGTACAAGTTCCTCATGAGCACAAGTAAGTGTTCCAGAACCTATTCTCTGCAATGTGGTCCATAGGTTGTCATGATCCACATAGTTGAAAGCCTTTGCATCTTTCTGGTACTCTCTGCTTTTAACCAAGAACCATCTGACATCAGCTATGACATAACTTCTTCCATGCCCTAGTCTGAATCCAGCTTGAACCTCTAGCAGTTCCCTGTCAATGTAATGTTGAAACCAATTTTTAATTATCTTTGAATAAAATTTCACTTGCATATCATACTGATGATATTGTCTGATGATTCCCCCATTCCTTCGGATCACCTCTCTTTGGATGGGGCACGAATATAGATCTCTGTTAATCAGTTGGCCAGGCAGCTGTCATCAAAATTTCTTAGTATAGTTGAGTGTCTCCAGTGCTGTCTCAGTTTGTTGAAGATTTCTATTTGCATTGCATCAATACCCAGAGCCTTGTTGTCAATGCTTTCAGTGCAGCTTGGACTCCTTCCTTGAACATACACTACCTATTAAAATGATTGAACATCATCCTTTTTTTTTTTTTTTTTTGTACAATGACTTTGTGCATTATTTCCATCTTTTTTTTTTTTATGCTTTCTACATCATTCATTATTTTTCTTAAAGAATCCTTCAGTATTTCAAGTCAAGGCTTGAATTTTTTCCTCAGTTCTTTAAACTTGAAAAATGCTGAGCGTGTTCTTCTCTTTAGGTTTTCTAACTCCAGATTTTGGCATATTCTATTATTATATATAAGGAGCTCTGGTAGTGTAGTGGTTACAAATTGGGCTACGAACAAGGTCAGCAGTTCAAAACTACCCAGCTGTTCCGCGGGAGAAAGATGAGGCTTTCTGCTCCCGTAAAGATTTACAGCCTCAGAAACCCTGTACAGGTTCGCTATGAGTCGGAACCGACTCCACGGCACATAACAACAACAACAACATAATTATATATAGTTGACTTTGTCTTCTCAAGCTGCACTTTGGAATTTTCTATTCAGCTCTTTTATCTCATTTCTTATATTTGCTTTAGTATCTCTACACTGTATTGCAAGTTTCAGTCTCTTTTGACATCCATTTTGGTGTGTTTTTTTCTGTCTTTCTTGAATTCTTAATGCTCTTCTGCTTTCTTCCTGTATAATGTTCTTGATGTCATCCCACAACTCTTATGGCCTTTGTTCTAATGCATCAATTCTACTCTTCAGATGATCTCTAAATTCAGGTGGGATCACGTTGAAGGTCATATTTTGGCTCTTGTAGACTTGTTTTAATATTCTTCAGCTTCAGCCTGCACTTGCATATGATGGTGTGTTCCACAGTATGTACCCAGCCTTGTTTTGGCTGATGGTATGGAGCTTTCCACCATTTTGTTTCACAGATTCAGTCAATTTTATTTCTGTACATTCCATCTGGTGAAGTCCATGTGTATAACCATCTTTTGTGTTGCTTAAAAGAGGTATTTTCACTGAAGAAGTCATTGATCTTGCAACATTCTATCATGCAATCTTCAGCATCATTTCTATCACCAAGGCCATGTTTTCCAACTATTGATCCTTCCTTTCTTCCCCAAATTTTGCATTCCAATCACCAGAAATTATCAATACATCTTGATTGCATGTTTTATCAATAACAGACTGAAGAATTTGGTAGAATTCTTCAGTTTCATCATCACTGGCTTTAGTAGTTGGTGAATAAATTTTAATAGTGGTATATATTGGTCTTCCTTGTAGGTGTATAGATATTGACTTATCACAGATAGCATTATACTTCAAGATAGATCTTGAAATGTTCTTTTTGATAATGAATATGATGCCAATCTCTTCAAATTGTCATTTCTATTACAGTAAGCCACATGACGACTATCAGATACAAAATGGCCAATACCAGTCCATTTCAACTAATATCTAGCATATCAATGCATATGCATTCTTCATTTTTGACACCTCCAATTTTCCTAGATTCATACTTCATAAATTCCATGTTCCAATTATTAATGGATGTTTGTAGCTCTTTCTTCTCAATTTGCGTTGGGCCCCATCAGGAAATAAAGGTCCTGAAAGCTTTGCTCCATTTGTGTCATCATGGTCAATTCTACTTTGAGGAGGCAGGTCTTTCCGAGTCGCATTTGCAATCTGAGGACTCATCTTCTGGCACTATATCTGACAATATTCTGGTGCTCATCATTAAGTTACAATATTCAATATTCTGGTACTATCTTACAATATTTAACTACTATTCATAACGTTTTCAGTGACTAAACATTAGGCAGTAGTCCTCGTCTCCTTCTTTCAAGTCTAGCTTAATTGGAAGTTCAGCTGAAATCTATCCACCACAGATGTGGCCCCACCAACATTTAAAATACTAGTATTTAGCATAGCTTCCAGCATCACAACAACAGGCAAGCCACCATTGTGCAACAAACTGACATACAAGTGGTAGAATATTTGTTTATATAGATCTAAAACATATCTTGAAGCCCCAAGAGTTAAGAAGGAAGGGACTTTGTTTGACTAACTGCATTTGACTGGTGCAAACAGTTATCCTGTGGGACTGGTAACCAGAAACTTGGATGTTGAGTCCATCCAGAAGTGCGCCAGAAAATTCTACTTTGAAAAATTAGACATTAAAGCCATACAGAGGATAGTTCTACTTTGACAAACTTGAGATCCCCATTAGTTATGATCAATTTGACAGTGCCTAGATAAACTATTAATATATGCACTAGATCAGGCACATATTAATAGGTCAGTGTGTTTGTCATACTATACTGGTCTCTATGTTGCTGTGATGCTGGAAGCTATTCCACCAGTATTTTAAAAACCAGCAGGGTCATTCATGGTGGACAGGTTACAGTGTAGCTTCCAGACTAAGACAGATTCAGAAAAATAGGAGAACAACTCCTAAAGGGATTGTTGTTGTTTTTGATAAGTGCCATCGACTTAATCAATGCAAACCCATAACGATCCTGTATAGGGTTTCCGAGGAGCAGCTGACAAGCTTCAACCACTGACCCTGAAGTTCAAACCGACTTTGCAGTCTAGCTCATTAGCTCACACCAGGACTAAAGGGATAACCCGTGAAAACTTTATGAATAGCAGCATTGTCTGATATAGTGCTGAAAAATGAGCCCCTCAGATTGGAATGCCTCAAAATATGACTGAGAAGAGCTATGTCCTCAACATATAGTTGACTTTCATGATGTGGCTGGAACAAAGCTTTGAGACCTTCATTTGCTACAGTGGCACAACTCAAAATGTGAAGAAACAGCTGCAAACTTCCATTAATCAATCATCAGAATGGGAATGTAAAAGGTATGAATCTAGAAACCTTGGAAGTCATCAATAATGAAATGAAGTGCATAAAGATCAATATCTTAGGCATTTGTTAGCTGAAATGGACCGAGCTAAACTTGACTGTTTTGAGTCTGACAATCATAGATTTACTATGCCTAGAATGACAAACTGAAGAATAATGGCATTGCATTCATCATCCAAAAGAAAATTTCAAGATTATGACAGGATATCCTTACACCTACAAAGACCAGTTAATAACACTATTATTCAAATGTATGTAGCAACCACTAAAGCCAATAATGAAGAAAATGAAAATTTTACTAACTTATTCAATCTAAAATTGATCAAACATGTAATCAAGATGCATGGATCACTACTGGTAGCTAAAGATTATGGCTGTGGTGATAGAAATGATGCTGGAGATCACATGATATAATTTTGTAAAACCAGAAACTTATTAATTACAAGTAACTTTTATCAAAAGCATCAATACCAGAAGAGCCCTAATATGGTGCTGTAGGATAAGTACCGGACTGGTGACCACAGAATCAATAGTTCAAACCCATTAGACACTCTCAGGAACCCAATGCTAGGTTGCTATAACTCAGAATCAACTTCATGGCACACCACAACATGTAGACCACACCAGATGGAACACACAGTAATCAAATTGACTACATCTATGAGAAAAAAAATGGAGAAATTCAATATCATCACCTGAAATAAGGCCACAAGTCAACTGTATCAAGTGCTCATATTCATACTCAGACTTAAGATGAAGGAAATTCCAAAGTCCATGAGAGCCAAAATATGACCTTGAAAATATACCTCTTGAATCTTGAGATCATCTCAAGAACAGACTTGATGCATTAAACACAAATGACTGAAGACTTGAGGAACTGTGGGATGACATCAAAAAAATCATACATGAAGATATATCAAATGGTCATTAAAATGGAAGAAATAAAAGACCAAAGTGGATGTCAGAAGCAACTCTGAAACTTTCTTTTGAATGTAGAGAAGCTAAAGTAACTGAGAGAAATAATGAAGAAAATGAGCTGAACAAAAAATTTCAAAGGGCAGGTTGGGAAGACAAAGTATTATAATGAAACGTGCAAAGACCTGGAGTCAGAAAACCAAAAGGGAAGAATATGCTAAACATTTTATTAAGCTGAAAGAACTGGAGAAGAAATTTAAGGGTCAGCTTTTAGTATGAAGGGTTCTATAAACAAAATATTGAATGACTTAGAATGCATCAAAAGAAGATGGAAAGAGTAAACAGAGTCACTGTACCAAAAATAATTGGTCGATGTTCGACCATTTCAAGAAGTGCTATATGATCAAGAATCGACAGTACTGAAGGAAGAAGTTCAAGCTACACTGAAAGCATTGGTGAAAAACAAGTCCCCAAGAATTGCAAGAATACAAATTTAAATGTTTCCAAAACTTAATGCAGCATTGGAGGTGCTCACTAGACTATGCCAAGAAATTTGAAAGACAGCTACATGGTCAACTGATTGTTAAGAGATTCATACTTGTGCCCATTCTAAAGAAAGGTGACCCAACAGAATACATAAATTACTGAACAAAATAATTAATATCACATTCTAGCAAAATGTTGCTGGAGATAATTAAAAACAATTGCAACAGTACATCAACTAGGAGCTGCCAGAAATTCAAGTCAGATTCAGAAGAGGATGTGTGGAATGAGGGATATCATTGCTGATATCAAATCAATCTTGGCTGAAAGCAAAGAATATCAGAAAGATATTTACTTGATTTACTGACTAGGCAAAGCCATAGTTGTGTTGATCATAAAAAATTGTGGATACATTGAGAATGGGTATTCCAGAACACTTCACATGCTCACGAGTAACCCATACATAGATCAAGAAGCAGCCATTCAAACAGAACAAGGTGATACTGAACAGTTTAAAATCAGAAAAAGTGTATGCCAGGGTTGTATGCTTTCACCGTACTTATTCAATCTTATGCTGAGCAAATAATCCAAAAAGCTGTATTAAATGTGGAAGAATGTGGCATCAGGATTGAAGGAAGACTAGCAATCTGACATAAAGATGGCACAAACTTGCTTGCTGTAAATGAAGAGAATTTGAAGTGGTTAGCAATGAAGATCAAAGAATACAGACTTTGGTAGCAGCAGAGATGTCTGTTTGATGACTAAGCTACACCTGAATTAAGCCATGGTATTTTCAATCACCCCATATGTATATGAAAGCTAGACAACGTATAAGGAAAACCATAGAAGAATCAATACATTAGAACTATGGTATTGGCAAAAGATTATTGAAAGTACCATGGACTGCTTGAAGAACTAATAAATCTGTCTTGGAAGAACTACAGCCAGAATGCAACTTGGAAGTAAGGATGGTGAGAGTCTGTCTTTTGCACTTTGGGCATGATGTTAGGAGTGACCAGACCCTACAGAAGGACATCATGCTTGGTAAAGTGAAGGGTCAGAAAAAAAGAGGAAGACTTCCAAGGAGACAGATTGACACAGTGGTTCCAACAATGGTCTCAAACATGACAACAATTGTGAGGATGGTGAAGGGGCAGGCAGTGTTTGTTGTTGTTGTTGTTGTGAAAAGGGTCACTATGAGTCAGAACCAACTCAATGGCACCTAACAGGAACAAGAAACAATCCGTGCGTGAATGTCAGGACCTAAACTCATCGTGAACACACAGAATATGTTGCCTGCATCCTTTTTGTCATCTGCTTAGCAGCAAATTATATTGATTTTTCTCATTTAAACTGTAAACTCCTTCAGAGTAAAAAGCTTGTCTTCTATTTTCTTTGTGTTTTCTTGCATCAGAAACTTAGTTACAAGTCTAGACACCAGGTAGACGCTCAGTACATTTTTATGTAGAACAGAGGTCACAGGATTAGTCAAAACAGGGAGAAAAGGTAGGAAAATACATTAAAAGAGAAAATAACTGATATCAGAAATGAGAAATTATAAAAAGTACTCTTACGTTCAATCACATCTGAGTAGTTAGAGTGGAAAAGGAAACAAGATAAAACAATATATTCAGTTTCCATTCTTTGAGAGACAGCTGATTACCTTTTAATTGCAAATATCAGTCTCTTTTGAAGCAGAAAAAAATTTCAGTTTCTTTTAGTAAAGATAAGCAACTTGAGAAGTTTATTAAGTGGACACAAAAAGAAATGCAAACTTGCCCTGTTTCCCAGGCAACCAAGCAGATCCTCTGGAACGTGTTAGGCAATCTGGAGGATTGAAGCCCTCAAAACAATGGCACTTCTGTTGGGAATTGCACACCTAGGGTAAGTTTTTAAAAGTTCAATGATCATTTAAAACATTTTTTTCACAGAAAGTCAAACTATCAAAGGAAAGCAAACTTACTTTTACAAACTTACCTATTTTAAATTTGCTTACGTTACTTACTTGGAAGGTAAACCTACAAATCAAATGTTTGGTTTCTTAGGCTAAAAAAGGAAAAGAAACAACAACAACAACATCTAAACCTAAGCTGTACAGTAAGGCTCACAACGTTTGCATCAAGAAAATTTAACACCTTCGGGTATTTACTTACAAATTTAGTGTGCAATTTCCAAAACATATTCTTAAATTCTAATGAAAAAGAATGAGCCCCTTCCAGTAGTGTGCTGGAGTCAGCCAGCACTCATTTATGGAGTGACTCGTGCACATCTCTTACCATTTCTACAGTCTGTGACACCAGGTTGGCAGTTTGGGGTATCTATATAAATTAAGACTTCATTCTCCTCCATGTTACTGTATGTGTAAATGAGCATATGCATTTACACATACAGCAACATGCATTTTATCCCTAAATATATCACAGAAGTGATGTCCTTCTCAGGAGCCACAGGATGCCATGTGTCCAAACATGTTTTGTAACTTTGGAGTACTTGGTTAAGGTGTTGTCTTCCAAGTTTTTTTCCAATGTAAATAATCAGTTTGTGGGGAGATACTTCTGAGATTATGAAAATATCTTGGTCCTTTGAAAACTTTTACCCACTAGTTTAAGCATTTACTGCTAATCATTTAACACTATCATTCCTTCAATATTAGTATTATAATTAAATGCTCCCCTTACTTCCTATTTATTATTGTCAGAAATATAGCAACTAATAGTGCCACAAATACTATTTATTACTTTTATTTATATATTAATATATTTATTATTTATTAAAATAAAATATTGCATATTTTATTTCATTCAATCTAACACAAACCAAACACATTAATATTATTATTTATGCTGATACCTAAATTGGACAAATTTTGATTGTCAAATGTGAAGAATATAATATAGTAAGCATGTAATATATCTATACATGATTAAATGAACTCAGAATAAACAAAGGAGTAAATAAAATAAATATGGTGGATTGTTAGCATGAGCTGGGGGCATGTGAGGCTAATGTAGGGTAAACTAAAGTGAAAGGAAAGCTGAAATACAAGAAGACGGTATCCAAAAGATGTATAATGTGCTAACTTTGGTGTCATTATGTAGATAATCATCTTGTTGTTGTTGTTAAGTGCTATCAAGTTGGTTCCAACTAATAGCAACCCAGTGTAGGGACTCAAATTCTGCTCCTTTTAAATTTGAGTTGACAAAAAGAAGTCTGAAGAGGCAATTTTAAGGATGTAGGGTGGATGGGGCAAAGTTTCCCAAAGAAATTATCACAGGACAGCCCTGGGTATCCTTGAAGAATGAACAGGCAGATTGTCATATATGAACTGAAACCTAGTAGCAATGATTTTTTAATTACCCTCCTGATGTGTATGTGTGTGTGTATTCTACATATATACACACACTGAAAAACATTTCAAGAGTTAAACTAACAATAAGCAAATAGGTAGGTGTTTGGTTGATGACATAGTAATGTAAAGTCAATCATTTTATACCAAGCTAACCTTATCCATTTATTTACTCCTTTGGAAGTTTTCAATTTGTGACCACTCAAAGCAAGTTTGACAGATTTTTTTTTTTTTTTTTTGATGCTTTATACTTGTATTTGAATGAAACAACTTTGACTCACTGATTATATACCACAATCTTTACTTTTTCTTTTCTCATTCTACTCTTCAAAATCTTATATAATTTTGGTTTTAAATCACTGTATGAAAGGCAATGTATATAAAGCTAATTTGAAGAATTTTCTGAAGTTTTAAAGTCTAATTTTCATTTTGTCTTCACAAAAACATTTAAATGAATTTTCACTTTCTCTCACCCCAGTTCTCAAGCAGTAGCAGCAGAAACCCCCAAAACTTGTTTAATTCATTATAAAAAGTACAAAAGAATGCCAGCCACTTTTCATGAATCCATGTGTTATCAGGCACAAGCATTGTACCATAAATTTCTTTGAGAAAAGGTTAATGTATCTACTGGAAAATTTAATACCTTCTGAAAAGTATCCACCTATAACAGTATACAGTTTAGAACATCAGCATTTTAATTGTAATCAAATTATTCTCTAAAACTAATTATGGCTACTATATTAAGCAACCCAATTCAGCTCCAACTAGACCTGGCTTGTAATTAGAACTCAATAAGTGTTGAATAAATTAATGAATGGTGTAGCTAGTGTCCAAGATACAAGTGATTAGTGAAAACATGTAAATCATGTACTTTCTTACTCCATTTCCATTGCATTTTTGTGAACAAGTTTTTGATTCATTCTCAAGTATTCTCGACTCTACACAGTGACCATTGACACAAACCTAAAGAAAAACACATACAAAAAAACTCTGTCAGAGTTGTTCCAGCCATGACTATAATCAGTAATTGTATCACAAAATCATAACCAAAGAATCACTTTTTATTATAATCACTGAAACTAACAAAACTATTTCTGAGAGCACTGTTAAAAGAACACCTTGTATTTACTATATATATATATATATATATATCATCAAAATTTTGTATAACAGAGAAAATCAAGTCTATAAAACACAGTATATATTATGTTTTCCTGAAATATGAGCTATTATAAAAGTAATGGAAACTTTTATTCAAATATACTGGTGATATATACTATTCTATTATGAAATATACTAAAAATCTCAATGTAATTTTTTAAATTATAGTAATAAAAGGACTAAGGATATGTTCACAACACCATTATTTATAATAATCTCAATTTTGCTTATTTGAAGTTTTCTTATACAAGCAAAATAATAACTTTTCTACAACATTTGAGATTTGTTGTGAGGATAAATGAGATAATAGATTTATGAGAATTATATTCTTTCAGATCACAAAGAACAACACAATACTCTCCAAAGAAATTACCTTACAAACCCTTTGTAGATTCAAACAATCCAGCCCTTTTAAACCTTTTATTTGTTGAGTTTTCTCATTGGTTCATGGTCATGACGATATGTCTAATAATACCTTTTGGGATGTAGTATCTATTGGCTACCTGCCTCAAATAAAACTGAGATAGAGTTCTATTTCTAAGTAAAGGATACCTGGTGGTACAGTGGTTAAGTTGCTAACCAAGAGGTCCAGCATTTATCAGTCACTCCACAAGAAAAAGATGTAACCCTTTGCGTCCATGAAGATTGATATCCGTGGAAACCCTGTGAGGCGATTATACTCTCTCCTACAAAGATGCTATGAGTTGGAATCCACTTGATAGTAACATATTTGATTTATAAAAGTATAATAACTTACAGAAATAAAATTTTGAAGAATGATTCAGCATAATTTATATTTGAATCAATAACAACTATCTAGTAAAATTTACTTTCACACATATCTCTGAGAAGAAAAGCCTATGTTACTCATACTATATTGCTCACTAAGCAATATCAAACTATCTATTGGCTATTTTTTGTTTTGTTTTGATTCCATGGTGTAAGAGATCTGCTGAACTATACGCCTTCCAAGAGGCATTTATGACATGTAGACATGAAGAGGAAACTATTATTAATGAGCTTATTACATATATTATATCAGTACCTTCATTAAAATTTATGAAACCACCAGATTAAAACTATAAAACCAAACAAAAGTTAGGTATCATTGAATCAATATTAAATCATGGCAATCTGATGCATACAGAGTAGATCTTTCTTCTGAGTTGCCTCCGGTGGTTTCCAAATGCCAACTATTCAGTTATTAGCAGTCCAACGCTTATCTATTTGTACCACCCAGGAAGTACCTAATCAGATATACATATATGTGTGTGTGTCTATATGTTGTTGTTGTTGTTAGGTGCCAACAAGTCAGTAGTGACTCATAGAAACCCTATGCACAACAGAACAAAACACTGCCTGGTCCTGGGCCAACCTCACAAACATTGCTACGCTTGAGCCCACTGATGCTCCCACTTTGCCAATCCATCTCGCTGGGGGTCTTCCTCTTTTTCTCTGACCCTCCACCTTACCTAACATGATATCCTTCTCCAATGACTGGTCCCTCCTGATATGTCCAAAGTATGAGAGACAGAGTGCAGCCATCCTGGCTTCCAAGGAGTGAGTATTCTGGCTGTATTTCTTCCAACATAGATTGGTTTGTTATTTTGGTAATATTTTTAATATTCTCCTCCAACACTTTAACTCAAATGCATCAACTCTTGTACTGTCTTACTTATTCACTGTCCAACTTTCATATGCCTAGGAGGTTATTGAAAATACCATGGCTTGGGTAAGGTATGCCTAAGTCCTCAAACTGACATCTTTGCTCTTAAACACTTTAAAGAGGTCTTGTGCAGCAGATTTGCCTAATGCAACATGTCATTTGGTTTCTTGACTACTGCTCCCATGTGTGTTGATGGTTGACTGAACAAAATTAAGTCTTTGACAATGTCAATCTTTTCTCTACTTATGTGGATGTTGTTTACTGGTAACAATTGTGAGGATTTTTTTCTCTCTCTCTTTACATTGAGGTGCAACCAATACCGAAAACTGTGGTGTTCATTCTTCATCAGTAAGTATTTAAAGTCCTCTTCGCTTTCAGCAAGCAAGGTTGTATCATATGCATATCACAGGTTGTTAATTAGTCTTTCTTCAATCCTGATGCCACATTCTTCTTCATATAATCCAGCTTCTCAAATTATTTGCTCCGTATACAGATTGACCAAGTATGATGAAAGCATACAACCCTGGAATATGCCTTTCCTAATTTTAAACTATCCAGGATTCCCTTGGTCTATTCAAGCAATTGACTCTTGGTCTATGTATAGGTTCCTCATGAGCACAACTAAGTGTTCTGAAATACTCATTCCCTGCAATGTTGTCCATAGGTTGTCATGATCCATACAACTGAAAGCCTATGCCTTGTCAATAAAGCACAGGGAAATATCTTTCTGGTATTTATTGCTTTCAGCAAAAATCTATATGACATCAGCAAGGATATTCCTCATTCCAAGTCCTCTTCTGAATCCAGCTTGAATATTTAGACATTGTCTGTCAATGTATGGTAGCAGCATTTATAAATTATCTTTAGCAAAACTTTACTTGCATGTGATATCAATGAAATTGTCTAATGACTTCCACATTCCAGTGAGTCATGTCTCTTTGAAATGGGTATCTTCCAGTCACTTGACCTGGTAGCTATCTTCTAAATTTCTTGGCATAGATGAGAGAGTGCCTCCAGTACTACATCAGTTTGTTGAAATTTTTCTATTTGTATTACATTAGTTCCTGGAGACTTGTTCTTTGCCAATGCCTTCAATGTACCTTGGACGTCTTTCTTCAGTATCATTAGCTATTGATCATATGCTTCATATGCTACTCTCTTGAGATGGTTGAACATTGACCCTTTTCTTTTTTTTTTACAGACTCTGGGTATATCTTCCATCTTATGCCAATGCTTTCTGCATCATTCAATATTTTTGCCCAAGAATCCTTCAATATTGCTAGTCAAGGTTAGAATTGTTTCTTCAGTTTCCTCAGCTTGAGAAATGCTGAGCACGTTCTTCCCTTTTGCTTTTCTAACTCCAGGTTTTTGCACATTTCTTTATAATACTTGAATTTGTCTTTTGGAGCTATCCTTTGATATTTTCTACTCAGCTCTTTTACCTATTTATTTCTTTCATTTGTTTTAGCATCTCTATGTTTGAGAGCAAGTTTCAGAGTCACTTCTGACATTCATTTTGGTCTTCTCCTCCTTTATTTGTTTTCTTAGTGACCTTTTGTTTTCTTCCTGTATGATGCTCTTGATGTCATCCCACAACTCTTCTGGTCTTTGTTCTTTAGTGACTAATGCATCAAATCTTCAGATTATCTCTAAATTCAGGTGGGATTTGTTCAAGGTCATATTTTGGCTCTCATGAATTTGTTTTCATTTTCTTCATCTTCAGCCTTAACCTGCATATAAGAAATTGATCATTTGTTCCACAGTCTGCTGCTGGCCTTGTTTTGGCTGATAATATGGAACTTTTCCACTGTCTCTTTTCACAAATGTAGTATATTTGATTTCTGTGCATTCCATCTACTGAGGTCCATGTGTATAGTCATATTTTATGTTATTTAAAAAAATTATCTTCAATGAAAAGTTATTGGTCTTACAAAATTCTATCATCCAGCATCGTTTCTATCACTAAGGCCATATTAGCCAACTACTGAATCTTCTTTGTTTCCAACCTTTGCATTCCAATTACCAGTAATCATCAATACATCTGGATTGTATGTTTGATCAGTTTCAGACTAAAGAATTTGGTAGAATTCTTCAATGTCATCATCACTGGCTTTAGTGATCGGTGCATAAATTTGAATATTAGTGGTATTAACTTGTCTTTCTTGTTGTTGTTGTTGTTGTTGAGTGCCGTCAAGTCGGGTCCGACCCATAGCGACCCTGTACAGGGTTTCCGAGGGTGTAAATCTTTACAGGAGTAGAAAGCCTCATCTTTCTCCTGCGAAGCGGCTGGTAGTTTCGAACCGCTGACCTTAAGGTTCGCAGCCCAATTCGTAACCACTACGCTACCAGTAGGCATATGGATATTAGTCTATCAGAGACAATGTTGTACTTCAAGACAGATCTTGATATGTTCTCCCTGTTGAAGAATGTGACACCACTGCTCTTCAGTTTGCCATTCCCAGCAGAGTAAATCATGTGACTGTTGGATTCAAAATCACCAGTCCATTTCAGCTCCTAATGCCTAGGATATCGATGTTTATATATTCCATTACATTTTTTACTATTTCCAATTTTCACAGATTCTTAATTAGAACATTCCATGTTCCAATTATTAAAGGATGTTTACAGCTGTTTCTCTTCCCATTGAGTTGCTTCCCATCAGCAAATGAAGGTACAGAAGGGTTTACTCCAGTTGCATCATGGTCAACTGTACTTTAAGATAGAGGCAGCTCTTCCCAGGTCACATCATGAGTGCCTTCCAACTTGAGTGGTTCATCTTCCAACACTAAATCTGACCATATTTTGCTGCTATTCATCATGTTTCAATATTCAGTATTTTGGTGCTGACAGTCTTCCATCGCTATTCATAAGGTTTTCAGTGAATAAATATTCAGAAGTAGTCCTTCTCTTCTTCTTCCTAGTCTGTCTTCATCTGGAAGCTCAGGTGAAACCTGTCTACCTTAGGTGACACTGCTGGCATTCAAAATATCCATGACATAGCTTCCAGAATCAAGGCAACACACAAGCCACTACAGTATGACAAACTGACAGACAAGTGGTGGAGCCAAAGCATTTTTAGCACATTTTATGTGCTGGTTATTGTGCAAAGCACTATGTAATATTATCTCATTTAATCTCCACAATAACCTATAGAGTAAATATTAGTATCCCACTTACGTACAGCTCAGATAAGTGAGACTGTTTAGGTATCTTGCAAAGTGTCAAAAATAAGGTGAAAAGATTTTATTCTAAACATACTAATCAATTTTGTACTCTTACCCACTGGGATTCCTTCTTTCTTCTCAAAAACAAAAGGAGGTGATATATAGAGTATTCAACCACAATGGATTCCCAAATTCTCTCCCCTCCCCACTACAATACCTAAAAACTTGAGAGTTTCCCTGTTTACAGTGTTGAATCTCTGAAGGAGATCAATCATTCTCATTTGCTTCTTAATATCTGGAGAACAATTGAAGTTTATTCATTTTATCCTTCAAATATGTAAGGATATATAGCACTAGAAATGAATTAATATTTGAGAAATAAATTATTTGTTAAAACAACTAATAAAACTAGATTTTTAAAATTTTTATTTTAAATCATTTACCCTCCCTGTATCACACTGAGAGCCATTTCGGATCACCATTGGATCTGGAACTGATATAGGAAATCCGTAGTCCATAGTTACACATAAATAATTTCGCACAAAAGCATAAATCACAGCACAATCTTCTTTATGGATAGGAATTCGATTAGGGTAGGAACAAATTAATCTTCCACATATAAGGTCCCTGCAAATATAATAAAGCAATCTGAATATTATACTTCAAGAATATTTTATGAATGCTGTAGATCTTATTTAAAAAAAAAAAAAATTTTAAAGTAAAATCTGAAAGAAAGTATAAAGCTACTGGGCCAAACTTATTTTTCAGTGGTACTATTGTTGCTGTTAAGTGCCCTCAAGTCGGTTCCGATCCATAGCGATCCTGTATAGGATTTCCAAGGAGCAGTTGGTGAGCTTGAACTGCTGACCTTGCAATTCAAATGGCTTTGCAGTCTGGCACATTAACCCACAACGCCACACCATGATTCAGTGGTACTAATGGTCTTTTTTTTTTTCTGTCTTCTCCCCACAATTTAACAGCATGCCCAATTTATAAATAATTTCCTACATTCAACGTGTTTCGTACTCCATGCAATCCAAGTTAACATGTTTCATAAGTCATGGTGTTAACATAAATCTTGGGTTTGAGAGAGCACATTCCTAATGTGTACAGAGGTTCTGTGGCAAAACAACATGCCATATTAGAAAGTCCTTATGTCTTTCCATTGAGGGTCTGAAAACACAACAGAAAAGGTCTATAACTGAGGTTAAAGGGAAATGCAGTCACATTTTTATCTTGTGAGGGCCCTTCTTGGAGCCTCTTTAATTACTAAAGTTCCTAGTTCTGGCTGTCTGTATGGTGGTGGCTGTGTGCCATGGAGTCAGTTCTGACTCATAGCGACCCTATACAGGGTTCCGAGACTGTAAATCTTTACAGGAGCAGGAAGCCTCATCTTTCTCCCACGGAACAGCTGGTAGTTTTGAACTGCTGACCTTGTGGTTTGCAGCCCGATTCATAACCACTATGCTACCAGAGCTCCTTGGCTGCCTGTATAGTAAATATCATTTATCCTTCCCTTTCTTGTCAGCATAAAGTATTGCTAGCAGGATAGCTGAGTAATGATATGTGTATGTCCATGAGACCCTTCTCTCTGCAAGGTTCCTGTTCACAGGTTACTGTAAATCATGTTTCCCTGTTAATCAAGACTGGACAATGACAGTCTACAGTTATCATTTTGCATTTCTCCTTTTGAAAAGATTTATACTCGAATTCTATGATGGACTTTTGAAAACGTTATTCAGAATACTCTATTTATAATTTCTATTAAACATTTTAAGATGGCTCTTAAGTTTCTTCATAGGATTGAGTATACCAACTGACTCATTTCTGTTCATAGGAACTCATAATGTTAAATTAGAGAAAATATCTTTGGCTCAATAATACTGAAGGAAACATTCAAGAAAGAACTTTGACTAAATTTTTTCTAGATGCATCTTTTGCCAACACATTGCATAGAATGTTCCTGGTGATGGCAGTGGTTGTGTGCCACAAAGTTGTTTCTAATAATGACCCCTTATAGGGTTTCCCATGCTGCAGATATTTACAGGAGCAGAAAGTCTCATTTTTCTCCAATGGAGCGGCTACTAGATTCTAACTGCTGACCTTGCAGTTAGCAGCCTAAGTCATAATCCTCTCTGCTACCAGGGCTCCTTGGATGTTCCTAGTAAGTAAAAATTACTCTAAATTAAAATTGTCTCTGAAATTGATGAAAACTTAACAATGCTATCAGTGAAAGAGAGGAAGTTTACCTGTAATATAAAATAGGGAAGTGTTACTTTTGTCATGTCTACACTATACCTGAATTTATTTATTTAAAGCAATTCACTTCAAAGAAAAATCTTCCTAAGCAAGAATAATTACGAAATCACAGTCTTGATTTATTGATTATATATTTTCTAAGACATAAGGTAATAAAACAATCAGTACCTGCAATCACCACACATGCTAGTGCTACATTTGATACACTATTGTGAGCACTAACTTGCACATGACCCTATGTACAGCAGAACAAAACATATCCTCACAATTGCTGTTTGTGCCCATTGTTGCAGCCAGTACTAATGGTCTTTATTCACTGCGCAGATGAAATATTTTCTATTAAATAATAATTCAATGAACCTTTTTCTGAACATATACTATATGGTGGTGGTTACGTGCTATAGAATTGGTTCTGGCTCATAGTGATCCTGTTTAGGGTTTCCGAGGCTGTAAATCTCTATGGGAGCAGAAAGCCTCATCTTTATCCCACGAAACAGCTGGTAGTTTCAAACTACTGATCTAGAGGTTAGCAGCCCAACTCGTAAGCACTCAGCTACCAGAGTTCCTTTATACTTTATATTGTTGTTAAATGCTGTCGAGTCGATTTTGACTCATAGCCACCCTGTGTAGGGTTTCAGAGGAGCAACTGGTGAGCTTGAACTGCCGACCTTGCAGTTCAAACCAATTTTGCAATCTAGCACATTAACCCACACCACCACAAGATAAGTAAATTGTGATTCACACCCTCAAGGACTTTACAGTCTAATACTAAATTTGATACAAATCTCACTAATTAATATTGCAATTGAAATAAATCTTTATAGATATTTAAAATGAAGACATATGCTAACTTACAGTTAGGGAAAACATCATAGAAAATAGGCCACCTGAATAAAAGCCTAAATAGTAATAGGATTTTAACAAACATGATAAGGAATTTCTAAATAAAATAAAGTATCATAAACAAAACCAAAGAAGCATATACAAGGTATATTTAGCAGTGTATAAATTCAATGGATGCAATGGCCACCATGTTTTGCTAATTGGTAGTATCTAGCCCAGTGTCTGGCACATATAGGTTCTTAATAAGTGCTTAATATATACAAATGACCAAAATAGCAAACAGCTTACTCTCAGATGAAAGGGAAATTGAACTTCATTGCACAGATACTAGAAGTAAGTCTTCAGCTTGGGAAAACTGAATGGTGATACCATTTTTTATATTAAAAAAAAATAACAGGTTTGGACAAGAAAGGTACAGTGGATAGTCAAAGTTTCATTTGGACAGGTTTTAGATGCTTATTTATCGCCCACGGAGAAACGTTTTAAAAGAGTATAGAAACATTAGTCTGTAGCGCAAGAAAGGTATAAAGGATGGAGAGTTTGATTTGAGTTTTATTTTCATATACATGTGACACTTGAAACTATTGGAATGAATAATATATACTAAAGGGAGAGAAAGAGAGAAAAAAAAATAAACATAGAAGGAAAGTATCTTAAATATTTATATAACATACCTCCATGGGCAAAATGCATATCCATAGTTGTTCAGCCAACCACAGTTCCCAAATCTGTCACCTTGAGGTTGGATTTCTTCATAGCAAACAAATGGTGCATTTTTTGACCCTGTCAAAGTTAATAATAATGTATTTGGATTAAATACTTTTTATTTACCTCAATTTCCCCACATATTATGTTTCCTTTGTCTTCCTCACATAGTATGTGTTCACTTTCTCTTTTTAATGAGACCTGGCTGTACAGTGGGCTAAGTATTGGAATGTTAACCGCAATGTCAGTGATTCAAACTTATCAGCCACTCCACGGAGATTTACAGCCTCAGAAACCCTGCGGTAAAGTTTTACTCTGCCCGCCAGGGTGGCTGGCCATGAGTTGAAAATGACTCAGTGGTACTGGGTTGGGTTTGATTTTGTCTTTTTCTCTATTGTTATATAATTCAAAAATTTCCAAGTGAGGTTTAAAAAAAAAAAGGAAGTAATGCATGCAAATTCTGCCTTTTTCTTCTTGTCCAACCATTTCCATCAAAAAGATAATGGGAAGGAGAATTATAGACGTGTAAATCATGAGTAGGTTCTATGAAAGAAGGCAGTAGAGAGGTAACACACACAAAAAAGCTCTATTTGTTCACCTAGATTCAAAAAAGCAGGTCTGTAATACTTTACTGAAGAAACATCACTGTACCTCAGGAAATTTACACTCAGGGGACAAAATTTATTGACATAAATATTTGCCTATCTGCTTCATTACTCTAATAGCTTTTTATTACTATGTAAACAAATAGCAAACACTTGGCTGCTTGAGTGCTGTCAAGTTGCTTCCAAATCATAACAACCCTGTATAGGGTGGTTTCCAAGGCTGCACATCTTTATGGAAGCAGAAAGCCTCATCTTTCTCCCAAGAAGTACCTAGCTAATTCAAATTGCTGACCTGGTAATAAGGAGCCCAAGAGTAACCCACTTTGCCATCATGGCTCCTTAACATATACTTAGTGACTTAAAACAACATCCACTTATAATGTAGCAATTTCTGTAGCTCAGAAGTCCAGCAAGGCACAGGTGGGTTCTATGCTCAGTATTTCATAAGCCAAAATCAAGGTATTAGCTGGCGCTGCAGCATCTTCTGAGGCTGCATTCCTCTTTTGAATTCACTTGTAATAGGTTTTATTCAGGTTCTTTTAGTTGTACATCTGAGATCTATATTTTATTGATAGCTATCAACCAGGGATTGCTTTCAGCATCTAGTGACTGCCCTCAGGTCCTATGTGGCCCTTTCACACCATAACAATTTACTTCTTAAAAGTAAGCAAGGAAATCTCTGACTTCTCCCATCTTTTAAGGGTTCACATGATTAGTCAGACCCACCTTTTGATTACCTCAAAATCAAGTGATTACAGACCTTTATTACATTATCAAAATTTCCTCACCTTTACTAGGTAAACTGATCACAGCTAGGAACCTCCGTACACTCGGAAGTTTTTCCCAGCTCAAGGGGAAGGTATTATCCAAGACATGTGGTAGTGGTGGCTGGGTGCTGTGGAGTTGGTACTGACTCATAGCAACCTTGTTTAGGGTTTCCGAGGTTGTAAATCTTTATAGGAGCAGAAGCCTCATCTTTCTCCCATGGAGCTACTGGTAGATTCAAACTGCTAGCCTTGAAGTTAGCAGCCCAGTTTCTAATCCACTATGCTACTAGGGCCCCTTGTCGAAGACCTATACACCAGGGAAATCTTGGGTGTTATCTCAGAATTCTGCCTAGTACAATCACCATTTCAAGAATGACTCTAAGCCTAACTACCTTACCTACAAAAGTAAGATAATAGCCACCTCATTGAATTATTACGAGAATCCATGATGGTGATATTTATTTGCTCACCATTACCTCCCATCAAATTCATCTCCCTTTTAAACTTAGCTATCTCTTTCCATGATATGCATGTTTTTGTTTCTATGATTCTTCTTACGTATTTACCTTCCTTAGTTTTATGTCTTTTCACCTTTTCTAGACACTGGTTTAGCAAAGGAGCTGACAGACACATCAAGAAGACAGACAATGCTAGCTGTGGGTGTTCACAATGTTTAACCAGTTCAATTGTAAATCTGAGATACTATATAAGGAATGTCAATATAGAGCTTGTTAAAAACCAATAGATTACCCAGGGGAAATGAGAAATTGGAGTTCACTTTGGAGATGTTGTTAAGTGCTGTTGAGTCAGTTGTGACTCACAGCCACCCTACATAGGGTTTCAAAGGCTATAAATCTTTGTGGAGAAGAAAGCCTCATATTTCTCCCAGAGAGAAACTGGTGGACTCAAACTGCTGACCTTGAGGTTCATAGTCCAGTACTTACTTTATTGAGCCACCATGCTCCCCAATTTATAATGTAGAAAAAAATGTTTAGTAACAGAGTTGTCAAGTTAATTCTACTGAAAGTAGTGTTCTTCATCCAGCCCAAATTTTATTAATCTATTCTTGGTATTCGTAAGTACTGCTGAGCTCCAATAAACTTCTCCCTACAAAACCCACTTCCATTAGTATTAGTGTGAGTATAAACTTTCTTTCAGATCAGTTTTGGCTTTCCAAAGGAAGAAGTTTTTGTTGATTTTAATTACCATTGAATCAGCTCCAATTTATAACAACTTTATGTCTAACAGAATAGAAAGTCCAGTCCGGCACCATCTTTGTGTTTGAATTTGAGTCCATCATTGCATGTCACTGACGGTTTCCCCTCATCAGCACTTTACCACAGAATTGAATCAACACCAACTAAAAACAAATACTAAATGTGATGTCTTTGTCAAGCGAATGTTCTTTCTTGATAACATGCCCAAAGGAAGCAAAACAAAGTCTTGCCATCCTTGCTTCTAAGGAAAATTTATTTCTTTTAAACCTGATCTTTTGGTTCTTCTGGCAATCCACTGTATAGTCAATGTTCTTTGCTATCACCACAATTCAAAGACTTTAACTTTTTTATCTTCCTTTTTCACTGGCTACTTTCACATGCACATGAGGTCACTGAAAAGACCATAGTTTGG
Source organism: Chrysochloris asiatica (assembly GCF_000296735.1). Classification (NCBI taxonomy): domain Eukaryota; kingdom Metazoa; phylum Chordata; class Mammalia; order Afrosoricida; family Chrysochloridae; genus Chrysochloris; species Chrysochloris asiatica. The sequence goes on from NW_006408553.1 coordinate 11,906,353, forward strand.
GTCAAGCACAGTTTTGCTATCAAACAGATACTTTTGCTTTTTAAAACTTCAAGCTCTTTTACCAAAGATTTTGTCAATGCAAGATACAGTTTGCTTTCTTGCTTCTTCAACAGATGTTGTTGATCCAAATAGATGAAATTTTTAACAACTTTGATTTTTTTTTCCATTTATCATTATGTTATTTGTCAGTCCAGTTGTGAAGATTTTCGTTTTCTTTACATTCTGAAACAATCCATACTGAAGGTTATAGACAAACAAGGTTGTGTTATCTGAATATCTCAGGTTGTAAATGGGTCTTCCTAGAATCCTGATGCCACTATATTTTTCATGCAGTCTAGTATCTAAAATTATTGATTTTGAATATAAATTGACTAAGTAAGGTGAAAGAATACAAGCATGCCATATGACTTCTGAATCATGAAATATCCCCTTGTGTTCAGATGATGGCCTCTTGATCCATGTACAGGTTCCACATGAGCACAATGAAGTGTTGTGGAATGTCTAGTCTTTGTAATATTATTCACAATTTGTTTTGATCCACATAGTCAATTGCCTTCACATAAATAAAACACAAGTAAGCATCTATCTGATATTTCTACTTCTGGGCAATATTTACCTGTCAACAACAATGACATTTCCTGTTCCATATGCTCTTCTGAATTTGGCTTGAATTTCTAGCAATCCCCCATTAATGTATGACTGCATGATATTTTGAATTATCTTCACCAAAAAGTTGTTAGCATCTGACATAATGATATTGTTTTATAATTCCCATATTCCACTTGATTGAATTTCTTTGAAGTGGGATTTCTTTGAATAAGAATTTCCTTGGTTAATTTGTATGCAGACTGCTCATCCTTTCTTTCCCATCTGTCTTAATATAGAAGCGCCACTGAAATTTGACTATGCATGAGTCACCCTGATGGTATTTGAAATATTGGTGGGAAATCTTCCAGCATAATAACAACATGCAAGCAACCACAGTACAACTAAAAACACTAAAAGATTCCACTTTGCAAATATGACGTCAAATGGATAATATTCTCTTCAATCCAGTATACTAGCTAACTCAGTAATATTAATTGTACTGCAACAGCCCAAAAAGTATATTTAGATGTTTTTGCCCATTATTAAATTATCTGATGTGAGATAAAATAGTGGATTCATTCTCATACATAGTTGTGCATGGCTGGTACTAGGGCAACAAATGTGAGTGTTTGAAAACAAAACAATAACTGGTGCAAAACAATTTTTTCTTTTCAAATTTTGTGTTGCTATTGAATTTAGTTTATTTTAACACATTTTGTACCAAAAAGGTTTCTTAAAATAATATATTCCAAAACATTAAATTTAAAAAAATTTTGCAGAAGGGAAACATGATAGCAATGAAAATAAATACAAAGTAACAAGATAGTTAATACTTCTGTATTGTTATGGTTTGAATTGTGCCCCCCAAAAATATGTTTTGTGAATCTTAACACTTATACCTGTGATCATTATCCCATTTGATAACTGGGAATCTTTATTACGTTAATGAGAATATATTGGTATAGGGTGTGTCTTAAATCAATCTCATCTGTGATATAAAAGAAATGTAACAGTCAAGCAAGAAAGCAAGGATGAAAGGAGATACTAAGCAACTTGAATATTACACAGCAGAGACTCAAAAGACCTAAGGACCTTTCCCTAGAACCAATAGAAGAAGAAAGTCTCCTGCTAGACCCAGTACATTAAATTCAATTTTCTAAACTCCCTGACTATGAAAAAATAAATTTCTGTTAGTTAAAGTCAACTATTTGAAGTATTTCTGTTATAGCAGTACTAATAATTAAGAACCACCACTCATCTGTCAGTTTGTCATACTGTGGTGGCTTGTGTATTGCTGTGATGCTGGAACCTATGCCAGTGGTATTTTTAAATACCAGCAGGGTCACCAATGGTGGACATGTTTCAGCAGAGTTGTCAAACTAAGAAAGGCTGGAATTTAAAAAAAGCAGACTACTTCTGAGTGCTTAGTCACTGAAAACCTTATGAACAGCAGTGAAGTATGGCTCAAATAGAGTGCTAGAAGATGAAAACATTATGAATAGCATGAATAATGTCAGATACAGTGCTGCCAGATAAGTTTTTCAGGTTAGAAGACACTCAAAATACAACTGGAGAAGAAAACAGCAAAAAGGAAAACAGGAGAATTTTGCAAAGGGTGTAAAATATTAGGGATCTTCATTTGTTGATGAGGCACAATTCAAAATGAGTAGAAACAGTTGCAAATATCCATTAATAATCAGAATATGAAATGTATGAAGTATGAATCTAGGAAAATAGGAAGTTGTCAGAAATGAAACGGAACTCATAAATATTGATATTCTAGATATTAGTGAGCTGAAATGGACTGGTATTGACCATTTTGAATCTGACAATCATATGGTTACTATGCCAGGAATGACAAATTCAAGAGGAATGCCATTGTACTCATATTTGAAAACCACATTTCAAAATCTATTTTAAAGTACAACATTGTCTATGATAGCATAATAACCAACTGACTACAAGGAAAACCAGTTAGTACCACTATATTCCAAATTCACACACAAGCCAGTGATAATGAAATTGAATAATTATATCAAAGTCAATGATGAAGAAATGGAAGAAGTCTACCAGTATCTTCAAACTGAAACAGATCAAACATACAATCAAGGTACATTGCTAATTACTGGTGATTGGAATGCAAAAGTTAGAAATAAAGAGGAAAGATCAATGGTAGGAAAATATGCCTTTGGTGATAGAAACTATGCTAGAGATTGCATGATAGAATTTTGCAAGACCATGACTTACATTCATGGCAAGCACAATTTTTCAATAACATAAATGGCAACTATACACATGGACCACACCAGATTGAATAGACAAGAATCAAAATGACTATGACTACCTCTGTGCAAAGTGATGATGAGGAAACCAAAGTATCAGTTAAAACAAGGATATGGGTTGACAGTGAAACAGACTATCAGTTGCTCATATGCTAGTCCAGGCTGATGTGAAAGAAAATTTAAAATTAAAACAAGTTCACAAGAGCTAAAATACAACCTTGAATATATCCCACCTGAAATTTGGAGACTATCTCAAGAAGAAATTTGATGCATTGGAAACTAGAGATTGGAGATCACTAGACTAGTGGGATAACATCAAAACCATCGTACATGAAGAAAGCAAAAGGTCACTAAAAAGATAGGAAAAAAAGAAAAGACCTAAATGTATGTCAGAAGAGACTCTGACACTTACTCTTGAACAGAAGGAAGCTAAAGTGACTGGGAAAAAAGGTGAAGTAAAAGAGCTGACCTGAAAATTTCAAAGGGCAGATCATGAAGACAAAATAAAGCAAACCAAAAGGGAAAGACACCCTCAGCATTTCTCAAGCTAATAGAATTGAAGAAAAAGTTCAAGTCTTGGGTTGCAATATTGCAAATGTTGAAGGATTCTATGGGCAAAACATTGAATGACTCAGGAAGCATCAAAAGAAGATGGAATTAATACAGAGAGTCACTGTACCAAAAAGAATTGGTCAATATTCAGTCATTTCAAGAGGTACCATATGATCAAAAACTGATGGCAACAAAGGAAGAAGTCCAAATTGCACTGAAGGCACTGGCAAAAAACAAGACTCCAGGAACTGGTGGAATACAAATTGAAATCTTTCAACAAACTGATGCTGCAATGAAGGTGCTCACCTGTCTATGCCAACTGACTGGAAGAGATCACTATTTGTGCCCATTGCAAAGAAAGGTGATCAGACAGAATGCAAAAATCATCAAATAGTATCATTGATAGCACATGGAAATAAAGTTTTGCTGAAGATGATTCAAAAATGGTTACAGCAAAAGTGAGCTACCAGAAGTTCAAACTAGATTCAGAAGAAAACTGATTTTCTCTGTAAACGATTACCCAAATCAATAAAAAGTTGGAAAGAAAAAGCAATCTCTGAGTATACTAGTAATCTTCTGATACATATATACCAAGCCATACAAAACCCACTGCCATGGAGTTGATTCTGACTCACTGAGACCTTATAGGACAAAGTATAACTGCTCCATAGGATTTCCAGGGCTGTAAATTTGCCTTACCTTTGCCTGAGGAAAAGCTAGTGGGTTTTAATCTTTCAGTTAACAGCCTATCTCTTAACCCACTGCACCACCAGGGCCCCCTAATACATACATATGATGGCTATAATTTTTACATTAGCAAACCAAGTAAAATTTTGAAATCCATTAATGGTACTTAGCATGACTAATATTCATCCAAAACTGGTGCCTATACTACTGTGGGAGTCCTGGTGTGGCGCTGTGGGTTAATGCACCAGACTGCAAAGCCATTTGAACTGCAAGGTCAGTGGTTCAAGCTCACCAGCTGCTCCTT
>NW_006408553.1:11920169-11927433 GCF_000296735.1 Chrysochloris asiatica
TCATATGCTTCCTCTTGAAACGGCTGAACATTAACCATTTCCTTTTGGTACAGTGACTGTGTATTCCTTCCATCTTCTCTTGATGCTTTCTGCATCATTCAATAATTTGCCGAGTGAATCTTTCAATAACAAAAGTTGATGCTCAAATTTTCCTTCAGGTCCCCCAGCTTGAGAAATGCTGAGTGTGTTCATCCTTTTTGGTTTTCTGATTTCAGATCTTTGCACATTTTATTGTAACATTTAGCTTTATCTTCTCGAGCTGATCTTTGAAATTTTCTGTTCAGCTCTTGGACCTCCTCATTTATTCCATTTGCTTTAGATTCTCTATGCTGGAGAGCAAGTTTCAATGTTTCTTCTGACATCCATTTTGACTTTTTCTTTCTTTCTTGTCTTCTCAATAACTTTTTGCTTTCTTCCCGTATGATGTTCTTGATGTCATCCCACAACTCTTCTGATCTTCGGTCTTTAGTTTTTAATGTATCAAATCTGTTCTTCAGATGATCTCTAAATTCAGGTGGAATATATTCAAGGTCATATTTTAGCTCTCATGGACTTGTTTTCATTTTTCTTCATCTTCAATTTGAATTTGCATATGAGTTATTGATGGTCTCTTCCGCAGTCTGCCCCGGGCCTTGTTTTGACTGACGATATGGAGCGTTTCTCCATCGTTTCTTTCCACAGATGTAGTCAGTTTAATTTCTATGTATTCCATCTGTTGAGGTCCATGTGTATAGTCATCTCTTATGCCGTCTAAAGAAGGTATTTGAAACGAACAAATCATTGGTTTTGCAGAATTCTATCAGCATCATCTCTATCACCAAGGACATATTTCCAACTACTGATCCTTCCTCTTTGCTCCCAACCTTTGCATTCCAATCATTAGTAATGATCAATACATCTTGATTGCATGTTTGATCAATTTCAGATTGAAGAAGTTCGTAGAATTCTTCTATTTCTTCCTCACTGGCTTTAGTGTTTGGTGCATAAATTTGAATAATGGTGATATTAACTATGCTTCCCTGTAGGCATATTATCCTATCACAGACAGCGTTGTACCTCATGACTGATCTGGATATGTTCTTTTTGACAATGAATACAACACCATTCTTCTTCAATTTATCATTCCTGGCATAGTAAGCCATGTGGTTGTCAGATTCAAAATGGCCAATGCCAGTCCTTTTCAGCTCACTAATGCCTAAGATATCAATGTTTATGTGTTCCATTTCAATTTTGACAACTTCCAATTTTTTCAGATTCATATGTCATACATTCCATGTTCCGATTTTTCAATGGATGTTTACAGCTATTTCTCTTCATTTTGATTTTCAATGGATGTTTACAGCTATTTCTCTTCATTTTGAGTTGTGCCCCATCAGCAAAGGAAAGTCCCGTGGGCTTTTTCTCCTACAAGCCTTACTCTATTCACTTTATTACAGTCAACTCTATTTTGAGGAGGCAGCTCTTCCCCAGTTGCATTTTGAGTGCCTTCCAACCTGAGGGGCTCATTTTCCAGCACTATATCTGACAGTGTTTCTCTGCTATTCATAAGGTTTTCAGTGACTAAATATTCTGAAGTAGTTCATCACTCCTTCTTCCTAGTCTGTCTTCATCTGGAAGCTCATCTGAAACCTGTCCACCACTGGTGACCCTGCTGGTATTTAAAATATTGGTGGCACAGCTTTCAGAATCACAGCAACTCACAAGTCACCACAGTACGACAAACTGACAGATGAGTGGTGGGTTGACAGGGATGAGAAATTGAGACACTGGCAATCAAAACTGAGGCTGGGGAGGTTATAAAAGACTCCTGGTGTGGTGCTGAAGGATCAGCACTGGACTGCAAACCACAAGGTCAGCAGTTCAAACCTACAAGCTGCTTCTTGGAAACCCTATACCAAGTTGCTATGAGTCAGAACTAACTTAACAGCACTTAACAACAACAACAATAAGTTATGAAGTGTCTGGCTTACAAGCTTTCATAAGTGTGCTTTGTTTCAGAATGACGGGGGGAAGGTAGAATCTCCATTGAGTAGTTTCCCTGTTTTCCAGATTGGAGCTGATGATGATAGAATTTGATGATTCAATTGTGAGTAACTGTTAGCAGAATTAATTGTGATTGTCACAATTGTAATAGTAGATGTGTAACTAAAAAGGGGTAATAATTAATCTTTTATTTCATTAACAGTGGACCCCAGAACCATCAAGAGGGAAGAGCATGAGTGACACATGAGATCTTTATCTAGAAAAGTGGTGACAGCAGAGACAGTGGCAGAGGCAGTGGCTTAATATATATATATATTGTTTTGTAAGTGTACAGATATTTTTGCTTTGTTCATTTGTGAAATATAAGATATAAATGGGGAGCTACCAGGAAAAAGTAGGATAAGTGTTGTTGCAGGGAGGGGTTGTAAACATTGAGATGAAACAAAGTGTATAATTTGTTGAATGCAAAGCTGATGATCTTGTTTGTAAACCTTCACCCAATTCACAATAAAAAGTTCAACAACAACTACAAAGCATGGCAAGGAAGAGACCCTGAAACTTGCTCTTGAATACAGACAAGCTAAAATGACCAGAAAAAATGATGAAAGAAAAGAGCTGAACAGAGCATTTAAAAGTGCAGCTCAAGAAGACAAAGTCAAGTATAATAATGAAAAGTACAAAGACTTGAAATAAAAAACAAAACAAAATGGAAGAACATGCAAAGTACGTCTCAAACTAAAAGAACTAAAGAAAAAATTTAGGTCTCAACTTGAAAGACTGAGGGAGTCTATGGGCAAAACATTGAATGATGCAGGAAGCATCAAAAGAAGTTGGAAGGAATACACGGTTACTCTACCAAAAAGAAATGGCTGATGTTCAACCATTTCAAGAATTAGCATATGATCAAGAACCAATGGTAATGATTCAAGAAATCAAAGCTGCATTAAAGGCACTGGTGAAAAGCAAGGCTCCAGGAATTGATGGAATACAAATTAAAATCTTTCAACAACCTGATACAGCCCATGAGGCACTCACTCATCTATGCCAAGAAATTTGGAACATCTGACTAATTGGTTGGAAGAGATTCACATTGTGAACAATATCATTGATATCACATGCAAATGCTGTGTGGTAAATGCTTTTTTCTTGATACCTCTTATTAAAAACCACCAGAAGCAGTTTGCTTTAAGCTGCCAGTTGATAGTAAGAAGTCTACTCCTATAATGCATTTGAAACTGGGGAAACCACAGTATAGGTTCAAAATTCACTGGGTTCACTGTGAGATGGACCTGAGCTAAAACTCAGATTACCTATTCCCCCATAAACCCTTACTCTGGTAGACTAGAGTGACATTGGTTTCCTGGAGTTAAGCGTCAGGTTAGAGCCAGTGTTGTTATCTCTGCAAACCTGATCATTTCATCTTCCCCAATGTAAAGGTACTCTGGTTAAAAATTGTTGGCACCTTTGTGGAAGGCTTTGAGGAAAAATAACAGTATAAATACTTGGCAATATAATAGGGTCCTTCTTCCAGGAGTTATGGGTTTGTAAATTAATTCATGTTGGAGAACTGATTGAGGACCATTACTCTCCCTTTCAAGTTAGGCTTCTAACTTGTTTATATATATAACAATTAAGTAAAAATTTAGCACATCTGCCAACTTGGATAATGCAATTGTGGGGAGCTGTCAAATTCAAAATCTATAAGTTAGTCGACAGACTGAGGATTCTTGCAATCCTGTGTCCCAAAATCCATAGTTAATGAGATGGGAAGAATGAGGGAGATTTAGCAAAATGTCTATTTGTACTCCAGAGGCAAAAATGCCCTAAGGAAACTTCTTTAAGGTCTTTAACTAATCAGATAAGGGTCACCTACATTGTAGAGGACTGTTGCTGTTGCTGATGTTGGCATTGTTGGGTGCCATTGAATTGGTTCCAATTCATAGAGACCTGATATATTTAAAAAATGAAACCCTGCCCAGTATTAGGCCTATTCACAGCCAGTGCTAGCTACGCTTGAATCCAGTGTTACAGCAAATGTCGATTTGTACTCACTGAGTGAATTCAGCATTTTTCACTGAATTTATACTTTACCAAGTTTGATGTTCTTCTACAGGAATTGTAACATCCTGGTAACATACCCAATCTACTGAAAGAAAGGTTCACAATTGAATGTCTTTGCATAGTTAATAAAATACAGGTAAATATCATTTTGGTATTTTCTGATTTTAGCTAAAATCCATTTGACATCCTCTTCTGAATCTTGAATTTCTTGCAATTTTTTTGTCAATATTTTCAGAAAAACATAATCTATATGATATTAATGATAGTTTGATAATTTCTACATTCCATTGGGTCACACTCTTTGAAATGGGTACAAATGTGGATCTATTGCATTCAGTTGGCCAAATCTGAGCATTCTAAATTTGTTTTGTTGGATAAATTTGTTTTAACATCTCAATTGACCCACCATAAATTCCTCAAGCCTTGTTTTTCTCAAATGTATTCACAGCGTCTTGGACTTCTTCCTTCAATACCACCAGTTCTTTATCATATGTTAATTCCTGAAATGGCTGGATGTCAACCAATTCTTTTTTGGCACAGTGCCTCTGTGTATTCCTTTTCTTGATGCATCAATCAATATTTTCCCCATAGAATCCTTCAATATTGAAACCTGAGGCTTAAATATTTGTCATCATTTCTTTCAGCTTAAGAAATGCTGAGCCTCTCTTCCCTTTGGTCCTTCTAACTTCAGGTCTTTGCACATTTCATTATAATACTTTACTGTATCTTCTCAAACTCTCCCTTGAAAATTTTTTTTCAGTTCCTTTACCTTTTCATATCTTCCTATAGGAAAAGCACTGGACTGGTAACTGCAAGGTCAGTGGTTCAAACACACCAGTCACTCCTTGGAAATCCTGTGTAGGGTTCATTGTGAATCGAAACCAACTTAATGGCACTTAACAACAATAACAATCTTCCATTTATTTTACATGCTCTATGTTCAAGGGAAAGTTTTAGAGTCTCTTCTAAACATTTTGAATGTACATGTGACCTAGTCACTTCAAAAGAGCCCCTGTGTTGTACAAATAATTAACATGCTGAGCTACTAACCAAACGGTTGGAAATTTGAGTCCTCTCAGAGGTTCATGGTGATCTGTGTATTTCTGAGAAACCAGTGATTTAATATCTAATTGAGCACATTTCTTTTACACATGTGGGATCATAATGAGTAGGAGTAAGCTCAACAGCAGCTACTATGGTACATACTTCAAAATATTTATACTACTGTTTGACCATACAATTGGGCACAGTAACTTAGCCAAGTTAACATATAAACTAGACCATCACAAGAGACTTTACTATGAAGAACCTGTAACAAACATATTAGAAGAACTGGAAAGGAAAATATGGGACAATGATATAACATCCTTACTATTTAATCTAGAATGTGATCTTTCGGTCATGTGGTCATTGTTTAAGTCTGTGCTAGCATATAACACATATTGGAAAGTGTTCCCTCTAGTAAGTTTTATTCTTCATACATTTATGGAAAATTGTTACACATTTCACCTACCTATTACATTTTTATTTGTAAAAATATAAATATTAATAGAGTGAATGAAAATAGATCTTTTAATGGAGATTTGCTATAAGGAAAAAACACTATCTCAACTTTGAGTATGGCATAAAGAACAGCAGCATCTAATAAGTGAGAATAATTGCATTAGAAGGGGACCCCAAATTAACCAAACTTCTCAAAATCATACATTTGATTCTGAACTTATCATCCTTTTCTTTATATGAAACGTAATTTACTTTCACTTATATCTGTAACTCTAAGTGTACTAAACTAGCTTTATGACAATGTTGTTGTTATATGCTGTGGGGTCAGTTCTGACTCATAGCAACCCCATACAGGGTTTCCAAGGTTGTAAATCTTTACGGGAGCAGAAAGCCTCATCTTTCTCCCATGGAACAACTAGTAGTTTCGAACTGCTGACTCTGAGGTTAGTAGCCCGATTCATAACCACTACACTACCAGAGCTCCTTTTAGACACTAGACATAATGTATTATAATATGGAGGATGTTCATAAACTTAAATCTTACCTTACAGTTCCTGCAGCATTCTCCCTTATAACACTGTGCTCCTTGTTTCAGTGTACAAGTGTTAGGATTACAACAGTTATCAGGACCACATGCCTAAGAATGAGTAGAATGTACAAATTAAAAACACAGAAAGACAATAATATAAATTTTGACAGAACCTATATTTTCTGATTTTAGCTTTTGAGATTTGGAGATGAACATGAATACTATTAAAGTTTATAGATTTCAGGATCTCTAAAAAAATTAATTATTAATGCAGCACTTTTATTTCAGGTCATAATAAAATAACTGATACCATACCTATAGTCCTACACAATTATAAAATTGGATAAACATTTTTCCCAAACTGGATAACAAGTAAAGCATGATTATTATTCTTAAAGAAGAGGAACAAATGAAGTAAACACTAAACACTAGCTTTCCCAAGTAAAGTATAATGAGTTCATTGACTTGAGAAGACAGAATAAGTGCTAGAGGTGGTTGAATTACTGGAGAACAAGAAGTCACATAAGGAAAGATGTCCAAAATTCTGATTAACAATCATCAGAAGTCTTTGGTTACATTTTATATGCATAACAAAGAAAACTAGAAAGGGAAACAGTAACTGCCAAGTTGCTGAAAACTGTGCAGATATTTGGGATAAGAGACATTTGGATTTTCAAGTCAGAATGAGCAACCCTCACAGGAGAGCTAGCACATTCAGTATAGATTTGGAAGACTTTTGATTTTATACAGTGAAACTAACTCTGGAGAGAAAGCTACCTTAAAATACTCTACAGAAGTTTTAAAATATTGAAAACAAACAAACTGGTGAACAACCAACTTAAATGGGACTTAAATTTTAAAAAGATAGAATAATATTCTTTAAAGGTGAAGAAATAAATTCAGGCATTATATGACCTAACATTCACAATGTTGTTGTTGTTGTCAAGTGTTGTCAAGTTGATTCCAACTCATAGCGACCCTGTATAGGGTTTCTAAGGAGCAGCTGGTGAGCTTGAGCCACCGACCTTGCAGTTCAAATGGCTCTGCAGTCTGGCGCATTAACCACAGTGCCACACCAGGACTCCAACAGTCATACTGTTGTTGTTGTTGTTAAGTGCCGTCGAGTCGGTTCCGACCCATAGCGACCCTGTACAGGGTTTCCGAGGGTGTAAATCTTTACGGGAGTAG
>NW_006408553.1:11927533-11934998 GCF_000296735.1 Chrysochloris asiatica
GTGCCGACAAGTCAGTTTGATTCTTAGTGATTTCTGAGAAGTGGCTGGTAAACTTGAACCCTCAACCTTGTGGTTCAAACTGACTTGTCATTCTAACACATTAGTCCACAGCGCCACACCACTACTCCAATAGGACCTTATGTCCCTTTAACTTTTAGTTTTCACTTATTTTGTTTTTAGGACAATCTGACCACTAATTGAAGATGCAGTGTAGAACAAATCGGTCCATATTTTAGTATTATCATTCAGTTGTAATATAATATACTAAGTATAACATTGATCTATGCAGAAGAAATTAGCAAATTTTATTAACTAAGCTTGGTTAGAATACGTTTTGAGCACTTAATGCATCTAAAAGCAGTGTTCTAAGTGCTTTCATTCATTAACTCATTTAAAACCATGAAATAGCTTCAAAACATTTAGATTTATACTTATACAAAATTGAGTCATTACCTTGATGAATATTAATTAAAAAATACATAAGATTAATTATTTAGATGCAACCCAAAACATTACCTTTCCCAAACAATTTCTCACATCGTACGTCAAGATCATGGCAGTCTCCATCATAACACATCAATTTATTGTTCTTGCATAAATGTCCATTGTGGATAGTCACATCAGGGTCACAGAATGCTGAGCTTCCATTACAAAACTCAGGAATGTCACATTCAGGGTGCACTCTGGGCCTACACTCAAAACCTGATTGAGCAATCTAACAGAAATCAGAACTTAAAAATATATAATATTATATGTAAGATTGTTAGGTAGATTAATATTGATTTCAAAGTTATATTAATTCCATTTTTCTTCGATGATCTATTCATTAAGGCTTATTGAGTGCTAGGCATTATGCCATGCAATCCAAAAATAAATTTAATCTTATCATTAATGTTACCAAAACAAGAGCAAAGATATGTATATAAAACAAAAATATAGCAAAAGTATAATGTGATGGTAGCTAATTTTTTTATTCTTTTAGTTTGGGGGGAAAAAAATCCTTGTGAATAAAAACAGTGTTATTCACATCAACTTCAAAAAATATATATAGCTCCTATCAACAACATAACAACTTTGTGTTGTAGATTTATTCCTTATGTTGTCAGTCCATGGTACATACATTATTCTTGTCTAACAATGTAATACATGTGTATCATTCTTCTTCACTCTGCCTTATTCACTGTCCATCATTCTTGCATTCATATAAGTCAACTGAAAATACTATGATTTAGATCAGGCAATCATTAGTTTTCAAAGTGCTACTTAAAAATTTAAAGAAATTTTTGTTGTGGACTTGCCCATTGCAATATGTCATTTATTTTCCTGACTACTGCTTCCAAGGTGTTTATTGTGGGTCTAAATAAAATGAAATCCTTGAAAACCTCAAAAAAATGTATATATATAGCTATTCAAACCATAGCTTTAAGTAATGAGTAATCTCAAATATATGAGAAATGTGAAATATAAATGCCTGAGAATGAAGCATAGCAGAAATAAAAGGGTAATTTAAGAGGCATGTCAACTATAGGAGTCTTTGGCGAAAAGGAACCCAATTGTAATATTTCTTCTGATTTATTCTATCATTAATTAATTCTTATGGCATTCTGATGGCTGGATAAGCACTGGACTGCTAACCTCAAGGTTGGTGGTTCAAATCCACCTACTGTTCCTCAGAAACTATATGCAGGGTTGATATGAGTTGGAAAAACTCAAAAGCAAACTTAACAACAATAACAATTAACTCTTGCAGAACACATCAAAAGAAGATAGAAGGAATATATAGAGTCAATGTAACAAAAATAATCTGTCAATGCTAAACAATTTCAAGAAGCAGTCTATGATCAAGAATTGATGACACTAAAGGACAAACTCCAAGCTGAACTGAAGGCACTGGTGAAACACAAGGCTCCAAGAATTGACAGAATACAAATTGAAGTGTTTAAACATACTGATGAAGTGCAGGAGGCAATCACTCATCTATAGCAAGAAATTTGGAAGACAGCTACCTGACCAACTGATTGGCAGAGATTTATATTTACGAAAAGGAATGTGATCCAATGGAATGTGGAAATCATCAAACAATATCATTAATATCACATGCAATTAAAATTTTGCTGAAGACAATAAAAAATTGCTGCAACAGTACATTAACAGAGAGCCACCAAAAATTCAAGCCAAATTCGGATGAGGACATGAAACTATCAATACCATTGTTAACATCAAATGGATTTGGGCTAACAGCAGAGAATACCGAAAAATGTTTCTTTTGCTATTATTGAAGGTTTTCAGCTATATATGGATCATGACAAATTATGGATAACACTGTGAAGAACAGGTATTCCAGAACACTTCATTGTGCTCATGAGGAACCTGTACACAGACCAAGAGGCAGTCATTTGAACAGAACAAGGGAACAACAAATGGTTTAAAAAATCAGGAAAGGTGTGTGCCAGGGTTGTTATTCTTTCACCATACTTATTTAATCTGTATGCTGAACAAATAGTCCAAGAAGCTATATTTTATGAAGAAGAATGTGGCATCAGGATTAGAGGAAGTCTCAATTATCTGCTGATATGGCACCACAGGATTAGCACTGGATTGTGAACCATAAGATTGGCAGTTCAAACACACCAGCTGCTCCTTGGAAACCATATACAAGGTCACTACGAAGTGGAAATGACTCTTAACAAGGCACTTAACAACAACAACAACAACATGGAAATGGCATAATCTTGCTTGCTGGAAGCCAGGAGTATTTAAAATACTTACTGATGAAGATCAAAGAATATAGCTTTTAGTATGGAATGCATCTCAATGTAAAGAAAACAAAAATATAACAACTGAATCAATAAATAACATCATGATAAACAGAGAAAAGACTGAAGTTGTCAACAATTTCATTTTGCTTGAATCCATAACCAACACTCATGGAATAAGCAATTAATAAATCAAAGGATGTGAATGGAGAAGATGGCAGACTAGAGAGTAACACTATATAGACCCTCTACAATAAAGATACCAAAAACTAAATAAAAGAGATGTAGATGATAGTCCTGAGCTTCAGACGAAGTGATAGAGAAGTGGACTGAATGCTTACTAGGAATCTGAACAGATGTGGCAAAAAGAAACAGACTGGTAACCTGTGTCAGCAACTGGATACGACTTGGCCATCTTAAGCTTTTGTGAGTGACAGGGTTGATGTTGTTTTTGTTGTTAAGTACCATCGAGTCGGGATCTGGCTCATAGCGACCCTGTACAGGGTTTCCAAGGAGTAGCTGGTGAGTTAGAACTGCCAGCCTTAATGGCCCACACCAATGTTGCAGTTTACTGCATTAACTGACAACACCACAGAGTTGATAGGCATGGGCAAATCACACACTGGCTACCTAAAAGGGGGGGAGGGGAGTGCGGTTTACAAAGGCACTAAGTGGCTGGCTTACAAGTTTTCAAGAGGAGGTTGAGTTTCAGAGTGTGTGTGTAGGAAGGCATAATACCACTGAATAGTTTTCATCTTGTCTAGACGGGTCTGGTGAAAGGAGATGGGGATAGGATTCTTTTGATTCAACAGCAAGTAATTGTTATTATGACTAACTGTGATTATCACAACTGTAGAAGCAGAAGTTTTGTACCATAAAGGGGGGAGTAATTAATCTTACATTCCAGGAATAGATGACCTTAGCAAAGGAGAAGAGCATGAGCATAATCTGGGACCCTAATCAGAGAAGCAAGGAGCTCTGGTAGCTCTGGTAGTGGTTGAGAGTTAGGCTGCTATACTCAAGGTCAGCAGTTTGAAACTACCAGCAGTTCCATGGGAGAAAGATAAGGCTTTCTGCTCCTATAAAGATATATAACCTCGGAAACTCTATGCAGGTTCTCTATGAGTCAGAACTGACTCCATAGCACACCAACAACAACAACAACCAGAGAAGCAACGACACCAGAGATAGAGGCAGAGAAGATAGCATGGAGAGACAGAGCATCTGAGGACTCCAGACTCATGGACAGACACAGACTATGTGCTGGCGGCAAGGGTACAGACTTACAGAATGTGCCCCTTGGTTGTTTAAATGATTATATATTTCTGAGTGTTTTTGTGTACATAAAAAAACAAAAACAAAAACAAAAAAACCAGAGGGAATAGAAGCATATACAATACTGTTAAATGATAAAAACAAAAGACATTACTAAAAATGTAAATTATAGACTAATAATTCTCATGAACATAGATGCAAGCATTCTCAGAAAAATCCTTCCCAATAAAATTCAGCAACATATCAAAAAAACAAAACCCATCATTAGCAAGTAGGATTCAGAGCAGGGATGCAAGGATGGTTAAATATTAGGAGGGGGGAAATCACTATAATCCACACAAAAATAAAACAAAGGAAAAGAACTACATGCTCATATCAACTGATGCAGAAAGGCATTCGACAAAATTCAACATCTATTCCTAATAAAAACTCTCAACAAAACAGGAATAGAAGGGAAATTCCTCAACATAATTAAGAACATTTATACAAATCCAACAGTCGATATTAGTCTCAATGGAAAGAAACTGAAAGCATTCCCTTTGTGAACAGGGACCACTTCTATTCAATATTGTGTCTTAACTATAAGGCAAGGCAAGGAAATTAAAGGCACCCAAATTGGCAAAGAAGAAGTAAAACTTTCTTTGTAGATGATTATGACATTCTATACAGCAAAGTGACAGGATAAAAGATCAGTATACAAAGCTGGATTCCTCTATATTAATAAAGACAGCTCTGAAAAATATTATCAGGAAAAATTTTATTTACAATAGGCACCCAAAAAATGAAATACTTTGGAGTAAATTTAACCAGAGAAACAAAAGATCTACGCAAGGAAAACTACAAAATACTACTACAAGAAAACAAGAGATTTACAAAAGCGGAAGAATATACCATGCACATGGACAGGAAGACTTAAAATTATGAAAACGTCAACACTACCCAAAGCAATCTATGAATATTATGCAATCCCAATTAAGATTTCAATGCCATTCTTATAAAAAGATGGAAAACCTGATCACTAACTTTATATGGAAAGGGAAGAGACATTGGATAAGCCAAGCATTACTTAAGAAAAAATAACAAAGTTGGAGACTTCTCACGCCCTGATCTTAAAATCCACTATATAGTCACAGTAGCTAAAACAGTCTCATACTGGTACAACAAAAGGCACATAGATCAATGAAACAGAATTGAGAACATAGAAGTAAATCTATACATGTATAGCTAGTTGATCTTTGAAAAAGGGCCAAAACATATTCAATTGCAAAAAGATTGCTTCTTCTACAAATGGTTCTGGCAAAACTGGAAATCCATTTGAGAAAAATGAAACAAACCCTTATCTCACACCATATACATAAACAAACCCAATGTGGATTAAAGACCTAAAGTAAACCTAGAACTATAAAGATCATCAATAAAAAAAAATAGGGACAAACTTAGGGGAATAAATACAGTCAAATATAACAAGAAACACACAAACAGTAGAGGACAAAATAGATGACTAGGACCTCCTAAAAATTAGACACTTGTGTAAAGATCTTGCCAAAATAGTAAAAAGAGAGCCCACATACTGGGAAAAAAAGTTTCTGTGACATTTCAGACAAGGGACTAATCTCTAAAATTTATAGAAATCTGAAACACCTCTACAAAAAAGACAAATAACCCAATTTAAAAATGGGCATATGGACATTCAAGAGGACAACAAATAATATGAAGAAATGTTCGCAACCATTAGCCGTTAGAAAGATACAAATCAAAACAACGAGATATCATTTCACACCAGTATTAATATCAAAGTTAAAAACCAAACAACTGAAAACAAATGCTGGTGAAGATGTGGGACACTTGGACCCTCCAACATTGCTGATGGGACTGTAAAATGGTGCAGCCACTGTGCAAAGCTCTAAGGTACTTCCTCAGAAACGTGGAAATAGAATGCCATATGACCCAGCAATACCACTACTTGTATATATCCAAAAAATTAAGAGCCACGGCACTAGATATATGCACACTCATGTTAATCACAGCACTAGTTATAATAGCGAAAACATGGAGACAGCCTAAATGCCCATTAATGGAAGGATAGCTAAACAATATTTGGCACATACACACAATGTAATACAACGCAATGTTGAAAAATAACAATGAATCTGTGAAAAACCTTATAATATTGATGAACCTGGAGGATGTTCTGCTGAATGAAATTAGTCAATCACAAAACTACAAATATTATACGAGACCACTATTGTAAAAACTAAAGAAAACGGTTTTCATTCTAAAATAAATATTCTTTGAAAGGCTGAAGGAAAGGGAGAGTAATTCACTGGTTAGAGTGTAGATACCTGTTAGCTTGGCTGAGGAGGGCAACATACAAGAAGAGGGAGGCTAGCAGAAGAATGATGAAGACAATTGAAAACACAGGAAGGTATGCAAGGACGAAAGGGCATAGAGGTAAATAATGCTATATATACAACCCTAGAAAAAAATGTTCAACAGGTAGATATATATGGATAGATACACAGGGTTTGACAAATATATAAGGGTTTGACAGAGGATATTTTAAATCACACTACCACAAGAGGACTCCATGGTAAACATTGCTGTTGTTAGGTAACATCGAGTCAGAACCGATGCATAGCAACCTTATGCACAGCAGAACGAAACACTGCCCAATCCTGGGCCAACCTCACTACTGTTGCAACGCTTGAGTCCATCGATGTTTCCATTTGGCCAATCCATCACGTTGGGGGTCTTCCTCTTTTCCTCTGACCCTCCACCTTACCAAACATGATATCCTTCTTCAGCGACTGGTCCCTTCTGACAATATGTCCAAAGTATGAGAGACGAAGTTTGGCCATCTTGGCCTCCAAGGAGCACTCTGCCTGCACTTCTTCCAAAATGGATCTATTTGTTCTTTTGACAGCCCATGGCACTTGCAATATTCTCCTCCAACACCAAAACTCAAAAGCATCAATTCTTCTACGGTCTTCCTTATTCACTGTCCAGTTTTTGCATGCATATGAGGTTTTGGAAAATACTATGGCTTGGGCCAGATGTACCTTAGTCCTCAAGCTGACATCTTTGCTCTTCAACACTTTAAAAAAGTCTTTTGCAGCAGATTTGCCTAATGCAATATGTCGTTTGATTTCTTCACTGCTACTTCCGTGAGTATTGATAGATGATCCAAGAAGAATGAAGTCCTTGACAACTGCAATCTTTTCTCCGTTTATACGAATGTTGTTTATTGGTCCAGTAGTGAGGATTTTTGTTTTCTTTAAATTGAGATGTAATCCATACTGATGGTTGCTGTGCTCTTTGATCTTCATCAGTACATGTTTTTAAGTCCTCTTCACTTTCAGCAAGCAAGGTTGTATCATCTGCATATCACAGGTTGTTAATGAGTCTTCCTCCAATCCTGATGCCATGTTTTCCTT
>NW_006408553.1:11942428-11950605 GCF_000296735.1 Chrysochloris asiatica
GCTGACCTTAAGGCTCACAGCACGATTCGTAACCACTACGCTACCAGAGCTCCTGTATTTAATTTTTTTAAAACCACAGAAGATAAAAAGTAAAGGACCTGTAATCCATAGCCAAGGGGGAAATCTCACTCAACAGAACAAGATGCATAATTATAGAAATGACAGCATTAGTACATAAGAACTTTATGTTCAATAAATTGAGGTAAAATGCAAACATAATGAAAAAACGAATGAAAACAGATGAAAAACTAAATGACATTTCTAGAGCTGTAAGGTACAATATCTAAAATGCAAAAACTAACTAGTTCAGTTTAAAAGAATTTTGGACACTTTAGAAATACTTAAATGAACTTGAAGATTCAGCACTGAGAACAACTCATGCAGTAACAAAGAGACAGTGATTGCACTCACACACACACACAAACAAAAATTGAAATTCCATGACTACAGGGAAAGCAGTAGTCTAATATATATATTACTGGAGTCCCATATTGTTGGACGCAAGGGAAAAAAGTGGAGGTAGGAAGAAATATATAAAATAGTGAAGGCTGAAAATTTTCCATATTTGACGTGAACTAAAATTCTACTTAATTAGATCCATTTGATAGATTATAATCTAACTTAATTATATCTAAACTAAAATTAGATCCAAGAAGCTTATCAACCCACAAGCAGCACAGATATGATGAGAACTACACCTATGCACGTCATAGTCAACATTTTTTTGTTTGTTTGTTGGCCACGACTCAGCAATCTTATGCATGACACAATGAAACATTGTCTGGTCCTATGCTAGTCTCATAATCACCGTTGCACTTAGTCTAACGAAGTTGCCACTGTGCCAATCCATCTCGTTCAGGTTCTTCTTTTTCAAACACTTCCACTTTACCAAGTATCATGTCCCTTTCCAGGAACTGGTCCCTCCTGATAATATGTCCTAAGTATGAGAGATGACGTCTGGTCATCTTGGCTTCTAAGAAAATCCTCTTCTTTCCCACCTGACAGGAGACAGCAACCATGCCCATGAAGCCCAAACACAACTATCCCCTTACAGCTCCACATACTTGGCAAGAGTCAACACCAGCTTCTACATCACTTAATCAACAAAAGACAGCAGCCAAAACCAGCCTAACCTGTCCGAAATTGAGGTGCACAAATAATAAACAGAAAATGGTGCACACGTTTCCATTTTCTAACTACACCCAAATTTTTCGGCCTTCACAGCTGGCGAAAGCCTAAGAGCACATCAACATAAAATCATCATTTAAATATAAACAGGAAAATACCACCATGTCCCAGAGACAACAGATGATTTTAGCTCACATAAAGAATTGTATTGCTAAAGGTAATACAGAAACGGCTACAGTCATACATTGACAGAGAACTTCCAGAGGTTCAAGCTGGATTCAGAAGAGGCCGTGGAACAAGAGAGATACCAGTGCGGATGTCGGATGGATCTTGGCTGAAAGCAGAGAATATCAGAAGGATGTTTACCTGTGCTTTATTGACTACGCAAAGGCTTTCGATTGTGTGGATCATGACAAGCTATGGACAACATTGAGAAGTATGAGTATTCCAGAACACTTAATTGTACTTCTAAGAAATCTGTACCTAGATCAAGAAGCAGTTGTTCGAACAGAACATGGGAACACTGAATGTTTTAAAATTGGGAAAGGTGTGAGACAGGGTTGTATTCTTTCACCATACTTATTCAACCTGTATGCTGAGCAAATAATACGAGAAGCTGGGTTCTATGAAGAAAAACGTGGCATCAGGATTGGAGGAAGACTCATTAACAACCTGCGATATGCAGATGATACGACCTTGATCACTGAGAGTGAAGAGGACTTGAAACATTTACTTATGAAGATTAAAGAGCACAGCTTTCGATATGGATTACATCTAAATGTCAAGAAAACAAAAATCCTCACCACTGGACCAATAAACAACATTCTTATCAATGGAGAAAAGATTGAAGTTGTCAAGGACTTCATTCTTCTTGGATCAACTATCAACACTCGCGGAAGTAGCAGTCAAGAGATCAGACGACGCACAGATGACGTATTGCACTTTAACATCATCAAAGAAGATTAGAATTCAAAAGCTGAATGAACACCAAACAAGATAGATTCCAAAACAAAATCACCAAGATATATAACAATAAAACTTTCCAAAACCAAAGACAAGGAAAGAATCCTGAGAACAGCTCAAGAAAACTGAAAACTTAACCTATAAAGCAGAACCAGTAAGAGAGGTGGGGCTTGATAGCATATTATGGAGAGGCCCTGTGTAGACCTTCACCAGTAATAACACAGAACACCAGATGAAGCAGGTTCAAGGGACAGTCCTGGAAATCTGAGCTACATATATAGGGATATTTAGAAGGATCGAATGTTACAGCTAGTGAGATTTGTAGCAGAAGCAAGAGAAGTGGTGTTTTCTAATCTGTGACTGTCGGTGGGCCATGGAGCAGCCATCTTGAGTGGAAAGGAGCAAGTGGAGGATCAAGGGAGTGCTCCAATTCCAGGGGCACTGGACATTTGTGAGAGATAGAAGAGTGAACATTTATTTTTCTGTTCATTTCTTTCTCTATCTGCACATCTCCACTCTAGAAGGGGTGCCTGACCACCGGGGACACCTCTCCCTATCCCCAGAGGGTTCTACTACGCATGCACATGGATACGCTCAGCAAAGACCACGGGACCCAAAATCAAAGACGGGAGAGGAGTCAACAGGAAAATGTTAAAATGGAAGGGTCTTCCAAAACAGCTCTGACCAGTGCTGGGCTGTTTCTCAATAAGAGAAACACCTGAACAGACGTAAGCAGAGGTGAGAAAAATAGACAAAAAAGGAAAGATGCTGAAAATTAAATCTTTAGTTACATCATAAAGACCAATGGTACCATCTTGAAATTTCTCAAGTGGCATTGATGGTAAAAGCTGAAAAATAGGTGTAAAAGTCTTACTTATATTTTGCTACAGGTTTTTTACTTTCCTTTTTTTTAGTTGTGGTGATTACAGAATTTAGTGTGCAATCCGGTTTATTTTGTTCTGTTTTGCTTTGTTTTATTTTTTGGTTCCCCTTTTAGCTTGAGGGGGTGGGGCTCTTTCTCTCCTTACATTACCAAAATAGAGACAACAGTTGCTGTCATATAGCTAAGCCACAATCACACCCTGTGAAATCTCACAATCTGGACAAGAGCCAATACTGTCTGCTATACACCAAGTAGATAGCCACTACTTGCTAAAATTACTATGGGTTGAGTAATAAGAGAAGTGAAAAGGGGAGTGCATCTCCTGATCACATCTACCAGGAGGCAATCAAAAAGCTAAATAATACGCCAACATACATTTATCTAATTACTGAAAATACATCTTATTATTGAAAATACTCAAAAAGCAACAGAAGATCTTGGCTCATGTCCAGAACAAGGGAGAGTAGCTGAAACAAAAGAGCTGGAGGCAGACCTAGACTTCACATTAGAAGGAGGGAAGGCTTTGGAACTGCCTGATAGGGAGGGAACTCATAAGAATGATATTGAGGTGCATCCTCCAAGAGGGGTTGAGAAAAATAAGGAAGAAGTCAGGAAAGTGCTACAATAACAATCAAATAAGATAGAAATAGGATTGGAAACAATCCAAAACTTGCAAAAAGTGGTCCAAATGATTAATAATGTAATATCAGAAAAATACACTGAAAGGGCAAAGGAACAGAACTGAAGAGATGGAAGCCAGAACCACCGAACTGGAAGACATATCTCTCAGTACTGCTAAGATAGAACAGCAAGCAGAAAAAAAAGAATAGAAAAATCTGAAGAAAGTCTGAGATTCATGTGATACAACATGAAGAGGAATAAGCTACAGCATATTGTAGTCCTGGTACAGGAAGGACCACAGAAAAACACAGAGGAGATAGTTGAGGATTTGCTGAAAGAAAATTTCCCTACCATCCTGAAAGATGGGAAGATAAGTATTCAAGAAGCTAAACAAACCTCAGGAAGGATGGATTCTAAAAGAAAACCACCAAGATATATCATAATAAAACTCTTGAAAATCAAACACAAGGAGAGAATACTGAAAGCAGCTACGGAAAAGACAAGTGTCACTTACAAAAGTAAGAAAATAAGATTAAGCTCTGATCTCTCAGCAAAAACTATGCAGGCTAGAAGGCAATGGGAAGACATATATAAAACCCTGAAAGAAAAACACTGCCAACTAAGAGTCGTCTACCCAGCAAAGCTGTCAAAGAAACACAACAGCTTAATCAAAACATTCCATGATAAACAGAAGCTAAGGGACTTTTTCAAAGCCAATCCAGCACTTCAAAACATCCTAAAGGGAGATCAGCACAAGAACAGACAACAAACAGAGACTGACATATATGGCAACACCAACTGGACCTCAATCGACATATGGTAGAGTCCAAAATAGAACAAAATTACAAGAACGAATACAGAGGATCTGGGAGGTCAGTCAATGGTCAAAGAACTATAGTGTGAAAGAAGGGAAAAATACAGGAACAAAGATCCAGGTGAGGAGGTCAGGTAGTTTGTAGGATAAAATAGAGCTTTAAATGGAAGAAAAAGTTACCAGAATATAGGGTATCCTCAAAGAAAATTAACACTTTGTAACATATCAAGAAAATGAAAATCCAAGAAGTACATTGAAACATTAAAACTATAAAGAAACTGACGAGAAAAAAAAAAAAAATCTCAGCACAAGAAGGCATGAAGAGGAGAATAAACAAGATGACAGATGGGGTAGAAGTGCAGTGAGGAGCTCCGTCAGCAACAACACAGAATACCGGACCAAGCAGGCTCAGGGGATGGTGTCAGAACTCTGAACCACATATAAAGGGGTATTTAGAAGGTTGGGAGGTTTACAGCTAGAGGAATTTGTAGCAGAAGCAAGAAATCCATTGCTTTCTAATTCAAGATACTCAGCTGCTTCCGGAGCTGCCATCTTGAGTGAGACAAAGCAGGAGAAGGATCACAGCAGCCACAGGCACCTAACAAAACTGCTGAGATAAAGGTGTGGGCACTCTTTTTTTTGTATCTGTTCATTGGTGTCTTGCTGCCAGCGTCCTTCCATTCTGGTGACTAGTGGGTGTGCCTGTGCAAGTGGACTCCCCACCCCCACCCCCAAAGAGCTCTACTATGCATGCGCACAGATCTTCTCAAAATTTAAATTTAATTTCCACTTAAAACCAAAAGGCAGTGTAAAATGGCCATAGCCAATCCTAAACTATTTTTTCACTATGAAAAAGGCCTGAACAGGGATTGTAGAGCAGGACAGGCAGACTGAATAAGGAAAGAGGCTGAAAATTGAATCTTGAGTTATGTCACAATGACCAACAGTGGCATCTTGAAATTTTTCAGGAAGGAAGAAGAGTGAAAAAGGAAGCCCATCTCCTGATCACATCTACCTGGAGGCAATCAGAAAGCATAAAAAATACCAAAATACACACCCATCTAAGTATTAAGGCCACAGATAAATCCTGAATATGCCCAATAAACAGAAACAGATGACCATATCAGCATATGTCCAGAAATGAGATAAAGTGATGGAGGCAAATGATCTGGAAGTAGACCTATAATCCATACTGGAAGATGGGCAAGTTTTGGAAATGCCTGAGAAGGAATTCAGAAAAATGATTATAAAATGTATCAAAATACTACACAATGGAGGTAAGAAAAATAAGGAAGAAGTCAGGAAAGCGCTACAGGAACAATCAAATAAGATAGATACAGCATTGGAAACATATCAAAACTTACAGAAAGAGGTCCAAACGATTAATAATAGAATATTTTAAAAACGGACAATACACTGAAAGTGCAAAGGAGTAGAATTGAAGAGATAGATGCCAGAGCTAATGAGCTAGAAGATAAATCTCTAAATACTACTAAGATAGAATAGCAAGCAAAAAAAAAGGATCAAAAACTCTGAAGAAGGCCTAAGACATCTCTGAAGAAGTTGTTATGTTGGACAACTTGAAGAAGAATAACTCAAGAATTAGCGGCATTCCGGAACTGGAAGAATCACACAAGGACACAGAGGAGATAGTTGAAGATCTGTTGGAAGAAAATTTCCCTAACATCTTGAAAAGCAAAAAGATAAGCATTCAAGAAGCTCAACAAACCCCAGGAAGGATAGACCCTAAAAGAAAATCACCAAAACATAATAATCAAGCTTTGCAAAATCAAAGATAAGGACAGAATCCTGAAAGCAGCTAGGGAAAAGAGAAGTGCAACATACAAAGGCAAGCAAATCAGATAAAACTCTGACCTCTCAACAGAAACCATGCAGGCAAGAAGGCAATAGGAGAACAGAACACTGAGACAGGTTTGCATGGCCTAAGTGGGACATAGGTAAATAGTGATGCATGCTCAACCTTGGAACAACAGGGTTCTGTGATACAGGAATCTAGGCATAGTTTGAAGAGGGAACATAATACTAAAATGCTTGACTGTCTTATTGGTTTCCCTTGCCTACTATTGTAAAATAGACACTTGAGTGGGATAGAAAGGAATGTTGGGAAAGCTGATTATAGAAAATATGTAAGCCTGCCTTCAGCCCACAACTGACTGGGATACCAAAAAGGGGTTCTACAATTTTCCCAGTGAAATAGGCCTCTTGCAAAGTCTTTGCAGAGTATAGGACCTTATATGGAATCCTGAGCCCTCTCCAGAACATTATGACAAGGAGACTAGCCTGAAACAGCTAGAGTAACAAAAGATACATCTTCAAAGAAAGAGCATCAGGAAAAACACAAAACAAAAATGTCAGCATGACTGGCTACTACAAGAATAAACAAGCTGTTTGGACATTGGTGACCCAAAATGGGGGGGGGGGTACCTACAAAGGCAAGAAGTGACTGGCTTACAAGCTTTCAAGAGGAAACCTAGAGCCAGGGGTCCTGGAGGAAAGCAGAATCTCCAGTGAGTAGTATCCAATCTGCCTAGGCGGAGCTGATGAAATGAAATGCAGATGGGTCTCTTGTGATACAATAGTGAATAACTGTTATCAGGACTGATTGTGAGGGTTGGAAATGTAAAGGTAGACGTTTTATAGCAAGGAAGGAGTTTTATAGCAAGGAATGGAGGTCCCTAGGACCATCAATGGAGAAGAGCGGAGAGCGGGACCCCACCCAGAGAAGTAGTGATGCCTAAGATGGAGGCAGAGAAGATGACGTGGAGCAATGGAGCAGCTGGGGATTTTAGATCCAGAGAGGGAAAGCGACTGTGTACTGAAGACCTGGGGGGTACAGGGTTGATGATGCATGGAGGGGATTGTAACCATGGCAATGAAACAATATACGAGAGAATGAATGTAAAACTAATGTTCTCCCATTATCACATAATTCACAATAAAACATTTTTTAAAATTTTAAATTAAAAAAAAAAAAAAAAAAAAGAATAAGCAAGCTGTTCGCCAGGAAGCCATCAAGGCAAGCAATCAAGTTCCTTCAGGACAAACTCGCCTCTAAGACTGAAACTCAAAGGGAACACATGAACATGCATGTAAGTCAACATTGGTCTAGTGGTGACTGGAAAAGGGGGAAAGGCAGCAATGAACGAATGGGCTGAGTTCAAACACAGTCCATTGACTCCCGTTTAACTGCAGATTGGAGAGAGAAGAGGAAGGGCTGGTTGCTCTAAAGTGTGGTGAGACCTGGGAACACTTGAGCCTAATGACAAGGATGTAGTCACAGAGGAGCTAGAACAGAAAGTAAAGCATCCAGCTGATATGAACTGAGGGGAGATGCACAAGAGCACCCAAACTTGCAAACCTAGCCTCGTTGGCTTGATAATCAGAACTCGACTAGAGGAAGATTACAAAAAACAACAACAAAAAAAATGTTTTTGATAAAGGAAACGGGTAAATTGCTACAATTTGATGAACCTGACCTATACTCATGGAAGTAGTAACTTTACCCACAAAGAGGGAAGGAGTCTTTACATCAAGTATCAATGCTATCCTCTCTGTACACAGGGCAGATAGAGATGGGCAACTTAAGACATTGGTTACCTAAAATGAGGGGGCAATAAAGGCATGAAGTGACTAGCTTACAAGGTTTCAAGAGGGAGTTTAGTTTAAGGGTTGTGGGGGGTGGAAGGAGAAAGAGTCCCCACTGAATAGTTTTCATCTTGTCTAGATGGGTCTGGTGAAAAGAAATGG
>NW_006408553.1:11950955-11952816 GCF_000296735.1 Chrysochloris asiatica
AAAAAAAAGCTAAAGTGATTAGAGAGAAATACTGTTAACTGATGGTACATGGAGGGGATTATAATTGTTGTAATGAAACAAGGTATATGATGTGTTGAATGTAAAACTGATGTTCTGCCTTGTAAACTTTCACTCAATGCACAATAAAAACCTTAAAATAAAAAAAGAAATAAGTCATGCAGAACAAAGAAACCATCATAACAAGAAACAAACATAATGACAGCAATTAATAGAAGCTCTGGTAGTGTAGTGGATATGAATTGGGCTGCAAACCTCAACACTGGCAGTTCAAAACTAACAGCTGTTCGGCAGGAGAAAGATGAGACTTTCTGGTCCCATAAAGATTTATAGCCTCAGAAACCCCATACAGGGTCACTGAGTCGGAACTGACTCCACTGCACACAGCAACAACAACAACATCAAAAATTACACTGAATGTCAATGGAATAAATGTACAAGTTAAGAGACAGAGAATGGCAGAATGGATAAGAAAACAGTATCCTTCAATATGCCGTCTACAAGAGACAAACATTATACAAGACAAAAACAGATGTAAAAAAAATACACCAAGTTAACTGCAATTAAAAACAAACAGAGTGGTAATACTAATCTCTGATAAAATAAACTTCAAGGCAATAAACAGAATAAGAGACAAAGAAAGACATTATCTCCTGACTAAAGGGTCAATTGGACAAGAGGACATGGCCATAATAAACATTTATGCTCCCAATGTAGAGCCCCAAAATAAAGAAAGCAAACCTTAATAGAATTGAAGGGAGATATAGACAAATCTACAATAATAGTGGAATATTTTAATATACTACTTTTTAAAAAGGATATAACAACTAGAAAGAAACTCCACAAAGACAGAGAGGAACTAAACAATGTACACATCCAAAAACAGGAAAGAACCAAAATCAAGAAATTAACACATCTCCAACAATTAGAAACAGACCAGCAAAGTAAACTTACAGTCACCAGAAGAAAATAAATCATAAAGATTAGAGCAGAATTAAATGAGAAAGACAACAGAAAAACTATACAAAGAAACAACAGGACAAGAAGTTGGTTCTTTGAAAGGTTTAATAAAATTGACAACCCACTGGCAAACCTAACATTAGAAAGAGGGAGAAGACACAAATAACACGCATAAGAAACCACATGGGTGATGTCACAACAGGACCAATGGTAATGAAAAGGATAATAAGAGAATACTATGAAGAGTTCTACTCCAACAAATTTGAAAATCTAAAGGAGAGGGATACATTCTTAGAAAAACACGACCTACCTAAACTTACACAGAATGAAGTAGAAAACTTGAACAGACCTATAACAAAAGAAGACATTGATCAGGTCATTAAGGAATTCCCAACCAAAATCTGTCCAGGTCCAGATAGCTTCACTGGTGAGTTTAACCAAACATTCAGGGAACTGTCACCAATTCTACTCAAATTAATCCAGAATATAGAAATGGATGGAAAACTTTCTAATACATTTATGAAGCAAGCATAACCCTCATACCAAAACTAGTGAAGGACATCACTAAGAAAGAAAATTATAGACCAATATCCCTTATAAACATAGATGGAAAAATTCTCAACTAAAATCTAGCCAATAGAATTCAACAATTCAAAGTAATAATATATCATGACAAAGCGAGATTCATACCAGGGATGCAAGGATGGTTCAAGATTAGAAAAACAATCAATGTAATCCACCATATAAATTTTTTAAAAAAGGAAAAGAATAGCAGCAAAAGACGTATGCACACCAATGTTTATAGCAGCACTATTTACCATAGCAAAAAGTTGGAGACAGCCAAAGTGCCCATCAACTGAAGAATGGATAAACAAATTGTGGT
>NW_006408553.1:11959213-11970703 GCF_000296735.1 Chrysochloris asiatica
GATGATATATGGAGGAGATAATAATCAATGTAATGAAACAAGATATATGAATGGTTGGTTGGATGTGAAGCTGATGACGTGCCCTGTAAACTTTCACTCAATCCAAAATAAAAACATTTAACAAAAAAAAAAAAAGGAAAAGAACCACATGATCATATCAATTGATGCAGAAAGGCATTTGACAAAAGCCAACATCCATTCCTGATAAAAATGCTCAAAAAAGTAGGAATTGAAGGGAAATTCCTCAACATAATTAAAAGAATATATACAAAACCAACAGGCAACATCTCTCAATGGAGATAACCTGTAAGGTTTACCTTTGCAAGCAGAAACCAGACAAGGATGCCCTTTATCACCACTCCTATTCAATACCGGAAGTCTTAGCCATAGCTATAAGGCAAGAACAGGGAAATTAAAGGCATACAAATTGGCAAAGCAGAAGTTAAATTGTGTCTACTTGCAGATGATATGATCCTATACATAGAAAACAACAAAGACTCAGGAAAAAAGTTACCAGAATGAATTGGAAGATTCAGCAAAGTGACAGGGTACAAGATCAACATATAATAATCAGTAGGATTCCTCTATACTAATAATGACAGCAATGAAAAGGAAATTAGGAAAGCAATACCATTTGCAATAGCCACCCAAAGGATGAAATATTTAGGAATAAATGTAACCAGAGAAGCAAAATTAAAAAATACAAAGAAAACTAAAAAACAATCTGCAAGAAACTAAAAGAGATTTACAAAAATGGAAGAATATATCATGCTCCTGGATAGGAAGGCTTAACGTTGTGAAAATGTCAACACTACCCAAAGCAATCTACAGACATAACACCTCAATCTAGTTTCCAACAACATTCTTTAGAGAGATGGAAAAAACTATTACAAATTTTATATGGAAAGAAAGAGTCTCTGGATAATCAAAGCACTGCTTAAGAAGAGCCAAGTTGAAAGCCTCTCACTCCCTGATTTCAAAATGTACTACGTGGCTACAGTGGTCAAAACAGCTTGGTACTAGTACAATGAAAGATGCATAGATCAATGGAACATAATTGAAAATCCAGAAATTAACCCATCCACATAGAGCCTACTGTTCTTCGACAAAGGGCCACAGTACATTGAATAGGGAGAAGACAGACCCTTCAATAGATGGTGCTAGCAAAACTGGAAACCCATATACAAAAGATTAAAACAAGACTTTTATCTCACGCCATATACAAAACCAACCAGCATGGATTAAAGACCTAAATGTGAATCCCAGAATTATAAAGGTCATCAATGAAAAAATAGGGACAAAATTAAGTTCACACAGAGACTACCAAACATTGCAAAAATTGCACAAACAAAAGAAAACAAAATAGATGATAGGGACATACTAAAAATTAGGAACTTATGTGCATTAAAGGATTTCACCAAAAGAGTAAAAAAGGAGCCCACAGAATGGGAAAAAATCTTTTGCAATGACATATCAGACAAGGGGCTAATTTATAAAAACTATAAGAAACTACAACACCTCTACAAAAAAAAGACAAATAACCCAATTAAAAAATTGGCACAGGACATTAACAGACACATCACCAAGGAAGAGATCCAGGCAGCCAACAAACATATGAAGAAATGTTCATGATCATTAGCCATTAGAGACATGCAAATCAAAACATAAATGAGATATCATCTCACACCAGCAATAACAATGAAGTTCAAAAGAGCAGACGATAATGAATGGTGGTGATGATGTGGAGAGACTGGGACCCACCTACATTGCTGGTGGGAATGTAAAATAGTTCAGCCACTCTGGAAAGCAGTATGGCGCGTCCTCAGAAAGTTGGAAATAGAAATATCTTAAGATCCCCTATACTTGGTATATATTTTCCACAAGAAATACAAGCCAGAACACGAATAGATATATCCACTTCAATGTTTATCGCAACACTATTCACAATAGCAAAATGATGGAGACAGCCTAAGTGCCCATCAATGGAAGAATGGAAAACAAACTTTGATACACACAATGGAATATTATGCTACCTAAAAGAATAACGAAGTTAAAAGCTAATGCATAACATGGATGAACCTAGAGGATATTACACTGAGTGAAATTGTTGTTGTTGTTAGGTGCCATCGAGTCGATGCTGACTCCTACCAACCTTATGCACAGTCAGAATGAAACACTGCCCAATCATGGGCCAACCTTACTACTGTTGCCACGTTTGAGCCCACTGATGCTACCACTTATTATTTAACCATTGGTTAAATTAAGGTCTGGATATATTCATCAAGATATAATCCATCTTGTTGGGGGGTCTTGCTCTTTTTCTCTGACCCTCCACCTTACCAAACATGATATCCTTCTCCAACGACTGATCCCTCTTGACAACCTGAGAGATGAAGTTCAGTATGAGAGATGAAGTTCAGCCATCTTGGCCTCTAAGGAGCACTCTGGCTGCACTACTTCCAACACAGACCTGTTGGTTTGATGGCAGCCCATGGCACTTTCAATATTCTCCTCCAACACCATAACTCAAAAGCATCAATTCTTCTATGGTCTTCCTTATTACTGGCCTTATCGGTGACCAATATGGTCACCAGTCAGAGCACATGTCTGCTCATGTATTCCCATTGAGTATTAGTCTTGGAAGGGGATCTGCCCTGAGGGGACCTAACCACTTGCCTTGATGTCTCCTGGGAGGATAACTTGCTTATCCTTGTAGTAGTCAGTCGGACTGCTATTATTGTTTTGTATTTTTCCTGTTGGTCTTTCTTTCAAGAAGTATCTTCTGTTCTTCTAACCACTCCAGGCTGGTCTGCTCGTCCTTTCAAGTGGAAATTTCCCCCCTCAGAAGATTCTGGAGGGGCGTCAGGATTCCCCCTATGGTCTTATGTAGTGCAGACGCTCCACAGGAAGCCTCCTTCACTGGGCACATTGTAACCCCATTTGAAGTATTCCAATCAGTTATAGGCAGAAGACAGACTTACAAGCTTTCTATGGTGATATTTCTGGCTATTCCTTTCTCTCCCCCTCAAGTGTCTATTTTATATGCAAGGGAAACCAACCTTGCAGTCCAGTGCATTTACCCCACAGCACCACACTCCAACAAACCACTAGGGTGACTAAAATTAAAGGGCTTGCAATACTGAATTCTGTGATAATATAGAGTAACAAGATGTTTCAAATGTTGATGAAGAAGTGTAAATTAATACGCCTTGTAAAACAGTTTGTCAGTTTCTTAAAAACAGACAGTTAGCATTGCACCTAACAATTCCACAATGGGATATTTATCCAAGAAGAATTAAAATATATGTCCATGCAAATTAAAATGCTCAGCAACTTTACTAATAATGACACAATACTAGCAATAATCTAAATATCCATTACAAGAAAAATTAATAAACAAATTATGGTATAATCATGCAATGAAATACTATTCTGTAAAAAAAAAAAAAAGGAAGAAACTATTCTAACACAAAACAACATGGATAATTCTCAGAAACTCTATATTAAAAGAAGGAAGCCAGACCTTAAAGAACACATACTATATTATTCCATTCAAATGACTTTCTAAATCAAGCAAAACTGACATAGTGACAGCAGATTAGTGTTGCCTGGAGCCGAAGAAGAAAGGAATGACTGCATAGAGTCATGAGCAAACTCTTGATGAATACATCCAGACCTTAATTTAACCAATGGTTAAATAAATGTATCAAAAGTCATTAACCTGTGCACTTAAAGGTGAGTGTATTTTATTTTTTTCATGGAGATTATACTCCAATAAAATTAGTCATTAAAAAATAAGAAGAGTTAGTAACCATTAGTCCTAGCCTTGATGACTTGATAATCAGAACTCGCCTAGAAGAAGATAAATAACAATTTTTGATAACGGAAATTTAGGGTAACTTGCAAAAATCTGATGAAATTGTATAGTCATGGATGTAGTAGCTCAAAATACCAACAGAGAGGGAAGGAGTGTTCACATCAGTATAGCAGTTATGAATCGGGCTGCGAACCTCAAGGTCAGCAGTGCTAAACTACCAATTGTTCCGCAGAAGAAAGATGAGGCATTCTGCTCCCGTAAAGATTTACAGCCTCGGAAACCCTGTACAGGGTCACTATGAGTTGGAACCAACTCCACGGCACATAACCACCACCACCACCATCAATGCTATCACCTCTGTATACAGGATAGATAGGGACAGACAACTTTGATATTGACTACCTAAAAAAGAGGGGGTGAAAAGGGCATGAAGTGACTAGCTTACATGTTTTCAAGAGGGAGTATAGTTTAAAAGTGTGTGGGGAAAGATAAGAGTTCCCATTGAATAATTTTAATTTTGACTAGAGGGTTCTGGTGAAAAGAGATGGGATAAGATTCTTATGATTCAATATTGACTAATTGTTATCATAACAAATTGCAAGTGCCACAACTGTAAAGGTAGAAGATTTGTAACAAAAACGGGGGAGTAGTTAATCTTACAGTCCAGAAACAGACCCTAGGACCATCAAGGAGAGAGCACAAGCGGAATACAGGACCCTATTCAGAGAAGCAACGATACCAGAGATGGAGGCAGAGATGGGGACATGAGCTGAGGAATCTAAATTCATAGAGTTAGAGGGACTGAGAACTGGCGGCCAGGAGGCAATCTTGCAGAATGTGCCCTTTGGTGATTTAAATTATTTTATATGCCAGAGTGTTTAAAAGAGAGCTAAAATGAACAGAGAGAAATACTGTTAACTGATGGTACATGGAGAGGATTATAATCATTGTAATGAAACAAAGTATATGATTTGTTGGATGCAAAACTGTAAACTTTCAGTCAATTCACAATAAAAACTTTAAAAAACAAAGAGTACAGAGGGTTGACATATTCTATTAAATGTGAAAATATAGTAATAAATAAAACTGTGATATGAGTACAAATACATTCAGACCTATGTTTCTATCAAATTCTAATACTGTTTCTGCCTTAAAATCATGATATCTGCTATAATCCTCCAAATATTGAGTTATTGAGAAGTATCTAGATTTTTTGCATTCATTGTATTTCTTGGCCTTCCCTATCAAGTGACTACTCAAAATAACTCAATGTATAGGTTGCAATACTAACACAGATTCCCTTACATTACTACTGATCCCATTATGGAGTAATAACCTAAGGGGTACTTGATGAACTGTTAACTCATTCATTCACCTTCAATAAAATATTTTATCAAATGTTCAAAAGTTAAGCAAATGTTCTTAAAGAACTTATATATTTAGTCTGAAACCCAAAAGCTCATTTTTTCTTATCAACAGTAGTTATTTGCAGTATATTTTAAATTTCTTCAAAATTCTTCAACCTATAAGATCTAGACAGTATAATCTTGTATATACTTCAATTTGATACCACTTAGCTTCAATAGGCTGCATGATACTCAGTCACATATTAGATATCTAACATTTATGATTTTAAAAAAGGCAAATTCAAACAATAAAGCTATTATTAGTCAATTTTTCTAGTTACCAGACTTACTTCCTTAGAACCACAGTCACAGATTTCATTTTGATCCTCAATGCCGTTGCCACAGGCTGCAGGCTTTACTTGCATTTGTGGCTTATTCTGAAGACATCTGGCACCCATATTAGAAATAAAATTTCCAAAGTCATTCAAGCTGCAATTGCTGAAAGTCTTCACACCACTGGATTGCCTAAAGATGAATCAGTATAATACTGTTAGCAATATACTTCTGAAAGACGGAAGTCTATAAGTTCCATTAAGGAACCTTGGTGGTGCTGCAGGATAAGCACTGGACTGCTAAGAGTAAAGTCAGCAGCTCAAACACACCAGTCACTCAATGGGAGAAGGATGAGGCTTTCTGCTCCCTTGAAAGATTTACAGCCTCAGAAACCCTGTATAGGGTAGCTATGAGTTGGAATTGACTTAACAATACCTAATGGCAACAACATGAGTCAGAATCAATTCTGTGGAGGTTTTTGGTATATGTTCCATGACCTACATAAATTAATTTCAAACTGTTAAATTTAATGTTGTTGGGTGTCATCTAGTTATGTCACATAACGATCCCATGTAACAGAGTAGAACTGCCTCACCATTTCTCAGAGGAGTCCCAGTGTGACACTGTATGTTAAGCACTGGATTGCACAGTTGGTTTGAAGTACAAAGTCAGCAGTTCAAATCCACCAGTTACTCCTTGGAAACCCTACATAGGATCACTATGAGTTGGAACAGACTCACTGGCACTAAGCAACAACAATAACCTTTATAGAGTTAGATTTCCAAGCTTTTCTTTTACTGAGCCACTGGGTGGGTATGAATTGCCAGTCTTTTGGTTAGCAGCTGAGTGCTTAACCACAGCACCAGCAAGGCTCCTTGTTAAATTTAATAAGCAACAATAAATATTTATAACAAGTGATTAGAATCTAAAATCATTCTTTAGGAGATCTGTGATTTCATTCACTGGGGTCTTTATTAAAACAAAATTCAGAAAAGCTCTTCCTTTTTAAACCACAGTGACTGCTGCTACGTTCCATCTTCACTATGTCTTCTCATAAGACTTTCAGGATCAAGAGATTCCTGGCCAAGAAAGAAAAGCAGAATCGTCCCATTCCCCCAATGGATTTGAATGAAAACAGATACAACTCCAAGAGAAGACACTGGAGAAGAACCAAGCTGGGTC
Source organism: Chrysochloris asiatica (assembly GCF_000296735.1). Taxonomy (NCBI): domain Eukaryota; kingdom Metazoa; phylum Chordata; class Mammalia; order Afrosoricida; family Chrysochloridae; genus Chrysochloris; species Chrysochloris asiatica. Next base: position 11,965,892 of record NW_006408553.1, read on the forward strand.
TCTAAGGAGTCCACATGTGAAGACACAGTAATAATAGACCCCGGTCCTAGCACTACCATATCAAGTTCAATTGGCCAAGATTGGATCAATTGAACATGCTGTGCAAAACTTCTGGTTTCTTCCTTTATTTTTATGCGTCTGCATTTAAAGAGGGTGGCTAATAAATATGTGAAACCTTTGGTTTGAATAAAAAAGAAAAGACTGATTTCAAACCTATACAGAGTCACTATGATTTGGAACTGACTAGAAGGCACTCAACAATACATATATAGATAGAGAGAGAGAGAGAGAGAGAGAGAGAGACTCCTGGTGTGGTGCTGTAGGATAAGCACTAGACTGTGAACCACAAGATCGGCAGTTCAAACACACCAGCTGTTTCTCGGAAACCCTATACAGGGTCACTATTAGTCAGGACTTTACCAACTAGATCTACCTAGAAGAAAATTTTGAACTTTTGGGTGAAATTGTATATAAATTCTTGCAGATAGAGAAAAAATAGTTATACATGTATAATGCTTCTACCTGGGCAAAATAAAACCGAAATAATGAGATGAGGGGGAAATCTGCACTCATAAATGAAGTTCTTGGAGATACATCCATCCCTCTTCAAACTTCTCTACTTCCTCTATCTGACATGACTATCATAAATATAATTAAAAATCAAGCTCATTAAAAGCTTGAAACTCTTCTGTGTCAACATATTTTTGTGTAGTTTACACCACAAAGCTTTGTATTAACTATGTGATGTCATAGAGAATTCATTAAATTATGAGATGCTGTAACAGGAACTGTGTTATTGGTACCACTTAACAGCACCTACTGAGTGCTTAGTAAAAGGAGAATCAGCTGTCTGTTAATTGTTCATAACAAATTTTTGTTAAACAGACTATATACTGTGCTTTGTCTTGAGCTGGGTCAAAGATCTGAAAACTCTATATTAATCAAAATTTTACATAGTTATAATCATAGCCCATGAATAACAGAGAATATTTCCATAAGATGCACCACTCTCAATATGTAGTAAAAATCTAAGCAGCAAGGAGGAAACTGACATTAATTGAGCACGTACTATGATCCATCTATTTCATATCCTCATTACAAACCAGGAAGGATGGCATTATCAGCCAGTTTACAGAAATTGAACTGAAGTTCAGAGAAGCTAAAACCTCACCAAAGTCACAAAACTGTAAACTGGTAGTAAGATCAAGACTCATTCATGCACAATTATTTATACCTTTATATTCAGTTATTTTTTACCTTTCCATGTTATAACCCAAAATGTACTTCTAACTTTGAATAATGATATAATTGAATAAAAAATATTTACTATTAAATAGTAGTACTTTACTATAAGCGATACATTTTATGGTCTTATTAAAATACAGAAGTGAAAAGAATTTCAAATAAAAATTGTATAATATTTTGGCTCTGTGAATTATTTATCATGATTTATTCTTGATCTTCATATATATGGGTGGACTAATTTACATGTGGCTGTGGTTTTATATGAACATTGTAATAATGTGTCTCTAGTTATAATTACATGCAAAATGATACAGTAAGTCATCTTAATTATACATGTTGTTGTTGTTAAGAGGCATCGAGTCAATTCTGACTCATAGCAATCCTGTATAGGGTTATTCACCTTTCTGGGATCCATAATGACAGTTCTTAATTATGAGCATGTATTCCCAAAGTTTATGTACATTCGATTATGTGAAAGATTTTTTGATGGGGGTTGGGGATGCAAGAGGACTCTTTGCATTCTAAATTTTAAAGCTATAGTAGCTTTGTTCCCAAATTATTTTATAAAAGCTTGTTGCAACCATAATATAAGTAGCCTAAATCCTGGGTTCAAAGAACACAGAAATAAAATGGAATTGAGGAAAATAAAATAGTGTTTTCTATCATTTTCTGAAGTTGGAGTTAGCACAAGAAACATTGATCTTTTCAACTATTTCATTTTTCCCCTATACTTTATAGAGTCTTTCCTATATTTCTCATCCCACCCCACTCACAATTTCATGTTCTCAGCATTCTTGAGTATCTCTCTACCACCACTTTAAGGTTCTAGAGTGGTGCTAGCGGTTTACAATCAGTTGCTAACCTTTGTTGCTAACCTAAAGGTTGGCAATCCCAACCAATTCAGCAGACCCATGGAAGGAAGGCCTACAGAACTGTTTGCTTAGAGATTATTGCCAAGAAAAAACCATGGAGAAGTTCTACGCTGTAACACATGGGGTCACCATGAGTCAGAATCAACTCTATGGCAACAGATTTGGTTTTGATTAGGTTTTTCTTACTCCTCAAATAACAAGGGTTAACAACACAATGCTAAATGTTTTACATACATATTGGTTACTTGCATCCTCACAAAAACTGAATGATGTAGCTATCATGATCCTCATTTTGAAGATGAAAAAACTAAGGCTTAGAAAGTTGAGCTAAGAAATGAAAACTATCAAAACTTCCCTCAGTATACTCCATACTCTAAAGATACTATCACCACTTTCATAATCAAAATTTGACTGCTTAATGAAATTGGTCTTAGCAAGCAATTTCAAGAAAGCAATATGAATAAAGTAATTTAATTCTTGTCAGTAATTAAAAACGTCATCTATGCCAAGAAATTCGAAAACCTGGCCCATTGATCGGAAGAGATTCCTATCTGTGTCCATTCCTAAGAAAGGTGACCAAACTGAATACATAAATCATTGAACAATGTCATTAATATCACATGCAAGTAGAAGTTTGCTGAAATTCATTTTTTAAAAATTGCAACAGTATTTCAGCAGGGAACTGACAAATTCAAGCCAGACTCAGAAGAGGACATGGAACTGAGATATTGCTGACATCAGATGGATCTTGGCTGAAATCAAAGAATACTGGAAACATGTGTACTTATGTTTTATTGACTATGCAAAGGCTTTCAACTCTATGGATCATGGCAAATTATAGGTAACATTGTGACAAATGGATATTCCAGAACACATAATTGTGCTCAAGAAAAACCGGTACATAGACCAAAAAGCAGTTGTTAGAACAGAGCAAGGGGATACTGAATGATTTAAAATAAGAAAAGGTGCATGTCAGGGTGGTATTGTTTCACCACAGTCATTCAATCTGTGTACTGATCAAATACTCTGAGAAGCTGAATTTTATGAAAAATATTGCATCAGGCGTAGAGGAAGATTCAAGAACAACCTTGATATGCAGATGATACAATCTTGCTTGCTGGAATCAAAGAGGACTTAAAATACTGATGAAAATCAAAGACTACAGTTGTCAGTATGGATTGCACTTCGCTATAAAGAAAATGAAAATCTTCACAATGGAACCAATAAATAGCATAACAATAAATTGAGAAAAAAATCAAAGTTGTCACATACTCCAGTTTGCTTTTGGATACATAAAGCAGCAGTCAAGAAATCAAACAATGCATTGCTTTAGGCAAATATGCTGAAAAAGATCTCTTTAAAGTATTAAAGAGCAGCAAACAGACCTGTTTGAGGACTAAAGTGCATGCTATTTTCAATTGCCTCATATGCAAGCAAAAATTGGACAAAGAATAAGGAAAACCAGAGAAAAACGATTAATTTCAATTATGATGTTAGGGAAGAATATTAAAAGTATCATGGCCTGCCAAAAGGACAAAGAAATCTGACATGTTCTTGCAGTCAGAACACTTCTTAGAAGCCAGGATGGCAAAACTCCATCTCTCAAACTTCAGACATGTTATTAGGAGGAACCAGTCCCTGGAGAAAGGCAACATACCTAGTAAAGTGGTAATCATTGTTAAGTGCTGTTGAGCTGATTCTGGCTCATAGAGACCCTGTACAGGGTTTCCAAGGAGCAACTGGGGAGTTTGAACTGCTGAACTTGTGGTTCACAGTCAAGTGTTGATCCTACAGCACCACACAGGAGCCCTAGTAAAGTGGTCAGTGAAAAAAGAAGACATCCAATGAATTGGATTGGTACAGTGGCAACAGCAATGGACTGAAGCATAACAATTGTGAGGATGGCTCAGGACTGGGCAGTGTTTTGTTATGTTGTGCACTGGGTATCTATGAGTCGGAATTGACTCAATGACACCTAACAACAATAATGATTTCATGTTCTTTCCAAATGTGTTTGCCTTTTTGTTTAAAAAAAAAAAAGCTTGTTATCTATCAGGTAGGTGAGCAAATCATGAGTTTTCCCTTGAGGTTCCTATGTTCATTGTTGTTGTTATTGTTGTTAAGTGCCTTTGAGTGGGTTCCAACTCATAGCAACCCTGTATAGGGTTTCTGAGGAGCAACTGGTAAGCTTGAACCATCAACAATGCAGTTCAAATCATCCTTGTAGTTCAGCTCATTAACCTTCAGAGCTGCCATTGCCATTTTCTATTCCCCTTTATCCCTCCACTCCTGAATTCATGTACCTGTATGTGCAGACTATGAAAAGTGAAGGTTTAAAACATATGACTCCCATTAAAAAAAAAATCGGTATGGATTAAAACTTAAAATTGATATTTTGGAAGCAATATTGAAGTATATAAGAATAAAGTTTGCACCAAACAAATATTTATGTTCTCTTGCTATTTGGTTTAATATCATTCCAATATGCTAACTGTCTTCTATATGATGTCAATGTGAAGTAGAGAACTATGAAACTATTAAGAGAAAAACTTTATAGAGTTTTAAAACATAATTATTTGTACTTATCATGTGGTTTTTGAGGCCTTAGGCAAAGTGTGTAAGCTCCCTAAGTTTTCCTGTCTACAAAATAAGAATAATGTCCACGGTTGTTGTTAGGTGCCATCGAGTTGGTACC
>NW_006408553.1:11971588-11985519 GCF_000296735.1 Chrysochloris asiatica
GATCAATTATCAATAAACAAGCCAAGCTCCTAATTCAACTGTCTGACTTACAGTAGGTGCCCAATAAATCATTGGTGCTATTACTGACATCAGCTGCAGTTTGGTTACTAGTTACCTGTATTTTCAATGTAGAGTCGTGTAGGCTGTCTATATTCCACAGTTTAAAAAACAAAAAGGTTTTTAAGTGCTTTACACATATACCTTCTTTGAAAATAAAAAATGAGAAATGAAATAATGTAGTTGTTGCCATGTAATTTTGTAAAAACTAAGATACCTTATGACCTAAGACTTATTTAAGAATTTTGTAAGAAACTGTAGATCATATATGTGTAATAGTTAAGGTTTTGTGTCAATTTGACTAGAACAGGAAGTCCAAAGGTTTAGAAGTTAGGATGTGCTTATTCCTATGGTGATAAAACCTAATACGGGCATAATTAACTCTATGATGAATGGCTCTGAGCAACTAATCAATTAAAGGGATGCTTCCTTGGTGGTGTGGCCTGCTCCTAATTTAATGAATATGTGGGAAAAGCTTTCTCTCTTCCACTGGGGACCTGGGGCTCTGCAATTGTATGCCATTTCCTTGATAATAAACTGATTTTGTTTCTCTAGAACACCCAGTCTAAGATAATGTAAAAACATTTTTTAATTATAAGACATCATCCGAACCTAAATGTGTATTAACAGAGATTTAAAATCCACACTACCTATGATCAAAACCCAGGTAGTATGCCACTCACTAACTACTGGATCATGGGAAATTATCCCTTTTGTAACCGTTTCTCATTTATAAAAATGGGAATAATGATAGAACCTGCCTCATAGAGATGTGAGTATCAAATGAGTTAATCTATGTAAAGTACTCAAAGCACTGAAAATGGAACGACACTTATTTACGATGCAAAATTTGTTATTCATATGATCATCATTATTACAACATGTATTTTTGGGTTTTGATTAGTTTTAGAGTATAAGCACTAACCACACATGCTTAGGAGAAACTACGAAAAAAGCATGTTCTCAAAAAGTAATGCTTCATTTTCACTTTTGATTTTAAGTTATAAATGGATAATGTATCATAAACCATTTTTTTAAATGAAGAAAATCAAACATGATGAACATTAAATATATCTACTGCAGCACTTGTCTGATACACTATTTTGGAAACACTGACAACCCTACCTGTCATCATACAATTAATCCAGAACATATTTACAGAATTTTATAATTTAGAAAGCAATATCTCATTCCACTTTCCCATTTTATTCTTATATATCTATAACCATGTGAAATAAAAGGATAGTCATAACTGTTTCCATTTTAAAGATTAGAAAAATAAATCTAAGCAAAGTCAATTAATTTGCCTAAAATTACACAACTATTTGTTCAAAGTCTCCATGTAGGACTTTTTGTTCTTATAATTATTTGGCACATCATCAAACTACCCTACAAATACACCAAAAATGCTTTCTAAAAATTAAGATTATTGTTTTGACTTGCTGAAATATTTTTTAAAGTCCTTACTAAGTGGTTTCATAAAATACACAGATATCTTAACAGAGAATTGCTTCACTAATGTATCTTGCAGATTGGATTTGTTATCCTTGATTGTCTTTAAAGGGACACCTCCCTCGACACTACTCTTTTGTGTAAAATACACATACTTATATTTTGCAGCAAATTTAGTCCACTAATAATTTCTGCTTTAAGTAAATTCTAAATTATTGCACTTCAAGTATTGACAAAATATATATAACAATCAATAAGTAGATCTTATTATTTTTTTTTTTTTAATGAAACACTTACATAGCTTCTGGATTCATTATACAGATGCCTCCTGAACAGTGACATTCCTTTGGGTTATCATATGATATCCCCATGCTGAGTCCCAGCAACTGGGTCACAATAACTGAAAATGCCTCCAAAGTCATTTCCTTGGGATACTATATTAACCAAGAAAATTCAAAGAAAGACAATTGAAATAATGGTAAAAATAATATTCTAATTCTAAGCATTTTAATTTTTTTATCAAATATTTTTAAATACTGGGGCACAACTACTTAGAAAGGTGAGACGCTATTATTATTAAGCTGAATATAAGCATATTTAATCTATGCCAAGTTTGTCATGTTTTAAATGAATACCTAAAATAATTATTAGGTTGCTATGCAGGGTTGCTGGTAGCGTAGTGGTTACAAATCAGACTGCTAACCTCAGGGTCATCAGTTCGAAACTACCAGCTGTTCCGCGGGAGAAAGATAAGGCTTTCTGCTCCCATAAAGATTTACAACCTCGGAAATCCTGTACAGGGTCGCTATGAGTCACAACTGACTCCATGGCACATAACAACAACAACATAAAGGGTCGCTATGTGTTGGAATTGATTCAACAGTACACAACAACAATGAATCATAGCTTATTTTTTAAAGGCTGTTGTTGAAGAATATTTATATAGAGTTTTAACTGTAGTGTGGCATCCGGCCTCCTCTGACTTCCCAAGGTAGAAGAATCAAACTCAGCACCGACCCCAAATCAGTTCTGTGAGAAAAGAATCAGACATGCCATCACTCTCCATCTTCCTTACCAAATCAGACACCAACCATCCTTCCCACAGTGCTTGTTACTTCTCAGGTGGGTTCGAGAATTCATTACAATAGCTACACAGAACTCACAGACAATGCTCTCAATTATGAGCTTTATTAGGAAATTAACAAGTTACAATTCAGTATCAGAAATGTTCCACACAGTTCTTCAGTAAGGGCAGCCGCTTTCCAGTCATGACCACAGGCAGGCTTTTCTCTGGTTCTTGGCCTCTCAGTCACGTGACCTCTTGGTCTATAACCAGCTTGGGCAGGATTACAAAGCTATTTTAGAGCTGCAGATAAATGTCCATATGGCATACACTCCGCCATAAGCCTCAGTCCAAGAGCATTCAGCTCTAGCTCCATGGTTCAGCAAACTTAGTTCCCTTAATTAAGTGGCGGGAGGTATCCCACTTTACAAGATAGCTTCCTTCCTAAGTCACTCAGCTCTACTCATTTTATGGGCCAGGAAGCCCACCACTCTGCCTCCTACTCTGGCTCTTCGTTCTGCTGCTAATGTTCCTCTGCCACTTCTTTGCTGTTTCTCTGGTGTCACAGTTTTCTGTCCCAGGATCAAGGAAGTTAAATATTTAGGAACCTCAGAGTCTAAAGGACATGCTCCACTACTGGCTCTTCTTAATGGTCATAACATCTGCTTGTCCCTGCTTCTAAGAGGTTCGAACATTTTATATCCAGCAGGATGGCAAAATTGGCCAATTCCCTCTAGTTTTCCAAGTGTTTACAATCACAATCAATCCTACAATCACTCACAAGTGAATCATATAATCCTATCAGTATCTTCACCCACCTTTTCTTACACAGATACATCTAGAAAAGAGGCAATATACTCAGTCTTCATGGCACCGCCCAGTTCTTTAATATGAGTTACAAAGAGTATGGCTAAAAGAGCCATATCTTCTATTCACCAAATTTCTGACAACGGTTCTGATATTCTCTTAGGATAATTCAGATAATACTCTCACTTCCCAAAGTGGTCTCAAAACCAAATTACTCAGTATAACCAACTGTCATATTTCCTTCCTGGTATGGCCTTCCCTAATACAATAAGTGATATCAAGAAAAGCCACAGAAAAGAGGCCCTAAAGATAACACACTTAGATTAGGGAGCTCAAATATTTCTGGTACATACATAATTTCCTTACCAAGGAGAAACAGGACATCAATAATTCGAAGTTTGGGGTAGCATGATAACATCTCAAATTATGACCAAAGTTGGCATTAAAAAAAAAGTCCAGGTAGAGGCCATGATTTCAAGAAAACAAAATCACTTTCTTGCTATTGTAACAGTAGTACAACTAGGGATGGTGACATTTGGAGAGACATGGACAAATATTCCTTCATTTGCTAGCAGTGGAAGCCCTCTCCAAATTGAGTGAGCCATCCACTTCTTTAAAAAGAAAAAAGTTTACTTTTTTAAGGCAACTGTCCTGGGACAGTTGTCTCATCACCTCTCATTGTCTCAGTTCATATTAAGAATTAAATCCCAACACAGTTTGGAAAGAAAATGTTCTGCTATGGGAAGAGATAGTTTATCATTTGAAAAAGTTTGAGCCAAAGGTATGAAATAGAAGGATTGTTATGGTGGTAGCTGTTAAGTACCATTGAGTTGGTTCCTACTCAAAGCAACCCTGTGTAGGGTTTCTGAGGAGCAGCTGGTAGGTTTGAACCACCACCTTGCAGTTTAAACCAACTTTGCAGTCCAGTGCTTATCCTATAGCACCACACCAGGACTCCTGAAATGGAAGTATTTGTTGTTGTTGTTAAGTGCCATCGAGTCAACTCCAACCCATAGTGACCCTGTATAGGGTTTCCAAGGAGCATCTGGTGAGCTTGAACTGCCGACCTTGCAGTTCAAATGGCTTTGCAGTCTGGCACATTAACCCACAGTGCCACATGAGGAAGTATACACCATAACAAATTAATTAAAATGGGTAATTGACCTGGGACTTCTTAGCTAATGTGGTGGATCGAAGTAGTAGTAATGCTAATATTTTACTAGGATGACAAACTAAAATTAGACTTAACAGTGCTTTTTCTGTCAGTGAAGTAAAATAATGGACCTTCCAAACAGTCTATAGAGTAAGCAGTGTTGAGTTACATATAAAAATGGGAAAACTGAATGAATCTATAATGTGCAATCTATTCAGTAACCACTCCTAACTAACCATACCTCTAGAGAGAGCCAGCCATAGGACAATTCCTTCATCAAGGCATTAAATAACACTTTGGTAAGAAGAACATCAAGAAAGTGAAAATCCCTGGTGGTTGTTTTCTGTAGGCTTGAGATGCTTCAATGTAGTATATGTCTTTGAATTTAATGGGAATAACAGGACCAGGTATAGTTTATGTGGCAATACTTAACTGTCTGAGGCAAAATGGATGAAATTACCATAGTAAGCTTAAAAAATAATTTTTTTTTTTTTGAGAGGAGCAGCATTTTGGGCACAAGGATTATGGCAGTTACTTCAGGGTCTCTAAAAATAAAATATACAGGCACCAACCTGTATATAACAATTCATAGTGATCTCAGAGGAAACAGCAGAACTGCCCCCATAGGGTTTCCAACGCTATGCTCTATATTGAAGTAGACTGTCACATCTTTCTCCTGTGGAATAGCTAGCAAATTCAAACCACTGACCTTTCAGTTAACAGTCAAGTGCTTTAACACTATACCATGTGGCTCCTTCTTGATAAATTAAAAAGTAAAAACCTCAAGGTCAGCAGTTCCAAACTACCAGCAGTTCTGTGGGAGGAAGATGAGGTTTTCTGCTCCCATAAAGATTTACAGCCTCAGAAACCCTATACAGGGTCACTATGCATCAGAATCAACTCCATGGCACATAATCACCACCAGGGATTTCCAAACCTAAACCAGTTCACAACCTTAGAGAATCTCAATCTCTTTGAAGGAAGAAATCTGCCACACAGTCACGGATGTTGTTGTTGTTAGGTGACTCTGCGTATTCCTTCTATCTTCTCTTGATGCTTTCTGCTACTATTGGTAGGTTATATTATTCTTGGAATTTTTGAACTGTAGTTACATTTTCAACTTATAACACTCTCTTGTAATATTTTTAATATAAATAGTATAGTTTTCATTTACAATATTACTAAAGTTTGTCTTCTATTAGGGAACTAATTTTTATCTTCTATGATGGGGCTAATTTTTTTCTTCCATGAGTACTTAAAATACTTACTAAGGAAAATATGAGTTGCACCTCATATATAAAGAAAACACAAATCCTCACCTCTGGACCAATAAACAATATCTATATAAGTGGAGAAAAGATCAAAGTTGTCAAAGACTTCACTTTGCTCAGATCAACCATCAACATCCCTGGAAGCAGCAGTAAAGAAATCAAATGATGTATAGCATTAGGCAAATCTGCCATACAAGACCTCTTTAAAGAGTTGAAGAGCAAAGGTGTCAGTTTGAGGTCTAAGGTGCGCCAGTACCAAGACATGGTATTATCAATAACCTCATATGCATGTGAAAGCTGGACAGTAAATAAGGAAGACCATAGAAGAATTTTGGACATATGGTCCGGAGGAAACAGTCCCTGGAGAAGGATGTCATGCTGGGTAAGGTCAGAGAAAAAGAGGAAGACCCCTAATGAGATGGATTGGCCAGGTGACATCATTGATGGACTCAAGTGTGGCAGCAGTAGTGAGGTTGGCCCAAGATTGGACATTGTTTCGTTCTGCTGTGCATGGGGTCGCTATGAGTCAGTTCCAACTCGATGGCACCTGACAACAACATAGAAGAACTGATGCATTTGAATTAGGGTGTTGGAAGAAAATATTAAAAGTATCATGGACTGCCAAGACAACAAACCATTCTATGCTGGAAGAAGGACAGCTAGAATGCTCCCTAGAAGCCAGAATGGCCAGACTTCATCTTATTTTGGACATATTATCAGGAGGGACCAGTCCCTGGATAAGATATCATGTTTGGTAAAGTGGACGGGTGGAGAAAAAGAGGAAAACCTCTAATGAGATGGAATGGCACAGTGACAGCAGCAATGGGCTCAAGTCTAGCAACAATTGTGAGGTTGTTGCAGGACAGGGCAGTGTTTCACTCTATTGTGTACAAGGCCATTATGAGTCAGTGCTGACTCGATGGCACCCACCAACAACATGAATGGGCTTCAAAAAGTTCATGGAAATTTTTCATTATCTTGAATTCCCATTTTTCCACAAAATTTTGAAGTCCCCTCATATTTTTGTTCAATTTTCTTCTTGACCAGTTTCATCAGAGGTTTGTCAATTTAGCAATCCTATCAAAAAACCAACATCTAATTTTCTCAACACTTATAATTACATATTTATTTTCTATTCATTAATCTCCATGCTATATACCATCCTAATTTTCAAACAGTGTTCTTTTCTGAAATAAGCATTTAATGCTCCCCAAAGTTTTGACATGAAGTGTTTTCAATATCTTTCAAATTGAATTATTTTTATAAGTTCTATTTAACCATGGTTTCTTAATTTCAGAAAATAATAAACTTTTTAAAGCTAATGTTTTGTTTTGTTTTTTATTTACATGGGTTTTCTATCTTTCTAGTTACCTGGAATTTATTAAGTCTTGCTTCACAGCCTAGCATATGGTCAAATTTTATGAATATTTTGCATATGCCTCATATATGATGTTGACAACATGGATTCCTGGTTTGTCACTGTAAGATAAGCACTGGATCACAGGGCTGGTGGTTCAAATTCACAAGTCACTCCTTGAAAACTCTAAATAGCGTCGCTATGAGTAGGAATGAACTCAACGGCACTTAAAAGCAACAACAACATATTCTGTATATATCAATTAAGTCAAATTTATTAACCATCTTACTTGTTTTATTTTTCATCAGTTACTGATGTGTTACAATCTCCCATTCCCCTCAGAGGCATATCTTCCTTCTTATAAAACATGTTGTTGCTGAGACAATTCCAAACCACAACAATTTTATAGGGTAGAGTAGAACTACTATCATACAGTTTCCAAGGCTGTAATTTTTACAAAATTTGACTATCACATCTTTCTCTTTCAAACTGCCAGGTTTTCAACTAGATGCTGAGCACTTTAACCACTGTACCACTTAGACTCCTTTCCTTCTTGTAGTATTGTCAGTTTTTTTTTTTGTTTGCTTGCTTGTTTCAACAATATGAAGCTATACTGTGGGTTGCATATAACTTTTAAATGCCTTATTTTCTTGGTAAAGTGAAAATGCTATCATTATAAGGAATATTGGTGTGGCTTTGCAGGATAAGCACTGGACTAACCGCAAGGTCAGTGGTTGAAAGCCACCAGCTGCTGCCGCTCCTTGGAAACCCTATATTGGGTAACGATGGGTGAGAACCAACTCAACAGCACTTAACAACAACAATATCATTATAAAGTAATATTCTATTTCTATCCAGTAATGCTTTTTTAAAAAAATCTTACAGCCTACGTTACCTGATGTTACTTTAGTTATGCCACCTCTCTTTTAATGTTTGCATAGTAAGAAAGGTCTTCAAATACTTCATAGAAAATGCATATTATTAAAAAAAAAAAAAACTATGCATGGATTTCAATTTTTTTGCATCAAAATAAACTTGCATACTAACTTGTTACAATATGTCTGAACAGACTCTATTTTGAAGTACTAAGAAGGATAGACATCAGTTTGAAAAGAGTCAATTCAGAGCAACATGAATTTTGCTAAAATTACAGCAAGCATAAACATCAAATTTACACTGAAGCTTGGGTGAAGTAATAATGAAAACCCTGATGCTCTACAAAAAGTTAAAGAGGACAGTGCCTCAAAGAAATCAGCAGTTTACAAATGGATAACTCAGTTTAACAAGGGACATGACAATGCTGAAGATAAAAATTGCAGTGGTGGATCATACACATCAATTTTCAAGGAAAAATGAATCTTGTTCATGTCCTAAATTCTGTTAACAGCAGAAACAATAGCCAGCATGATAGACACCTCAACTGGTTCATCTTACACTATTCTGCCTGAAAGTTAAAGTTGAACAAACTTTCTGCTCAATGAATGCTAAAATGGTTGCACTCAGATCATGTACAGTAAAGAACTGAGCTTTCAATGGGAATTTTAAACAAGTAATATTGAGATCCTGAAGCATTTCTTGGAATAAATGTAACAGCAGATGAAAAATTATTTTACCAGTAAGTTCCTAAAGACAAAGCACAATCAGAGCAATGGCTACCAAAAGGTGGAAGTGGTCCAGTCACAGCAAAAGTGGAGTGGTGAAGACCAAAGGTCATGGGAACAGTTTTTAGGATGCTCAACCCATGTTGTTTGTTGACTTTCTGGAGGCCCAAAGAATGATTTTTTTGTTGTTGTTAAGTGCTGTCAAGTGGGTTCCAACCCATAGTGACCATGTATAGGGTTTCCGAGGAGCAGCTGGTGAGCTTGAACCACTGATCTGCAGTTCAAACGGCTTTGCAGTCTGGCGCATTAACCCACAGCACCATACCAGGACTCCCAAAGAATGATAATATCTGCTTATTATGAGAGTGTTTTTAGAAAGTTAGCTACACCTTTAGCAGAAAAACAGCTGGGAAAGCTTCCCCAAAGAAACTTTCTCCACTATGACAATGTTCCTGCTTACTCCTCTTATCACACAAAGGCAATTTTGCAAAAGTTTCTATAAGAAATCATTAGGCATCATTAGGCCCCCTCTGACTTCTTTTTATTTCCTAGTCATGAAAATCATTCAAGGACACCAATTTTTCTTCAGTTAATAATGTAAAAAGATTGCATTGACATCGTTAATTCCCAGGACCTCAGTTATTTTATTGTTGTTGTCAGGTGCCACTGAGTAGGTTTCAACTCATAGTAACCCAGTTTAGGGTTTCCAATTAGCAGCCAGTTAGTTTGAACTGCCTACCTTGAGGTTCAATCAGAATTGGCAATACAGCGCTTATGCTACAGCGCAACACTAGGACTTCAGGGATAAACTAAATAGCTGGTATCACTTACTATATTTTTCAACATAAGCACCAACTTGACCATGAAAGTGGCTAATTGTATCATTTAGTGGACTTAAATTTCATGTACTTTCTGATTTTTTTTAAGTTCTTCCGTATGTTCCACTTAGTCTATATATTTTCTTCTATCCTTTCTTGCCCTAGTTATCTATACTAATTCCATTTTTCTGTTTCTATTATTTCAGAAATTATAACATGGATCTCTATTGAAGTCTAAAGTCTTGGTGTGGTGCTGTGGGTTAATGCGCTGGACTGCAATGTCAGCTTAAACCACAAGATCAGCAGTTCAAGCTTACCAGCCTCTCCTTGGAAATCCTATACAGGGTCACTATTAGTTAGAATTGACATCACAGCACTAAGAAACTTAGTCAACTGATATCCATAATTTTTTCAGTGACTAAATATTCAGAAGTAGTTTGTCTCTCCTTTTCCTACTCTGTCTTAGCCTAGAAGCTCAGCTGAAACCAGACTACCATGGGTGACCCTGCTGGTATTTAAGATAGCTTCCAGAATCACAGCAACATGAAAGTCACCACAGTATGACAAACTGACAGATGAGTGGTAGCACACTGTCAGCAACAGAATATTGAATAGTGAAACATGATGAAGAGCATCAGACTATTGTCAGATACAGTGTCAGAAGATGAGCCCCTCAGGTTCGAAGGCACTCAAAATGTGACTGGAGAAGACCTGCCTCATCAAAGTAGAGTTGGTAATGATGACAGGAATGGAGTAAAGCCCTTGGTTCCTTCATTTGCTGATGAGGCACAACTCAAAATGAAGAGAAACAGCTGTAAACAGCCATTAATAATCAGAACATGGAATGTATGGAGTATAAATATAAAAGAGATTGGAGATTGTCAAAAACGAAATGGAAAGCACAAACACCGATATCCAAGGCATTAGTGACCTGAAATGGACTGGTATTGGCCAGTTTGAATGTGACAATCACATGGTTTACTATGCCAGCAATGACAAATTGAAGAGGAATGGCCTTGCATTCTTCATCAAAATAAAACATATGAAGATCTGTCTTGAAGTACAATGCTGTCTGTGATAGAATAAAATCCATGCACCTACAGGGAAGACCAGTTCATACCACTATTATTCAAAAGTACACACCAACTATTAAGCCAGGGATGATGAAATTGAAGAATTCTACTAACTTCTTCAGTCTGAAATTGATCAAATATTCCATCAAGATGTATTTATAATTACTGGTGAATGGAATGCAAAGGTTGGAAACAAAGAAGGATCAGTAGTTGGAAAATATGGACTTGGAGATAGAAACAATGCTGGAGATCACATGATAGAATTTTACAAGACCAATCACTTGTTCATTACAAATACCTTTTTCAAACATAAAAGATGACTATACACATGGACCTCACCAGATGGAATACACAGAAATCAAATTGACTACATCTGTGAAAAGAGATGGTGAAAAAGCTGCATATCATCAGCCAAACCAAGACCGGGGCAGACTGCGAGACAGACCATCAACTGCTCATATGCAAGTTCAAACTGAAGCTGAAGAAAATGAAAACATGTCCACAAAAGCCAAAATATGACTATGAACATATACCACCAGAATTTAGAGATCATAGCAAGAGCAGATTTGATACATCAGACACTAAAGACCAAAGACCAGAAAATTGTGGGATGACATCAAAAACAACATACAGGAAGAAAGTAAACAGTCATTAAGAAGACAAGAAAGAAGGAAAAGTCCAAAATGGATGCCAGAAGAGACTCTGAAACTTGCTCTCCAGTATAGAGATGCTAAAGAAAATGGAAAAAATGAGGAGGTAAAAGAGCTGAATAGAATATTCCAAAGGTCAGCTCTAGAAAGCACTCAAATATTATAATACAATTTGCAAAGACTGGAATTAGAAATCCAGAAGGGAAGAACAAGCTCAGCAGTTTTCAAGCTGAGGGAACTAAAGAAAAAATTCAAGCCTCGACTTCCAGTCTTCAAGGATTCTATGGACAAAATACTGAATGATGGAGAAAGCATCAAAAGAATATGGAAGGAATTCACAGACCAACTATACTAAAAAGAAATGGTCTATGTTCAACCATCTCAAGTGGTAGCATATGATCAGGAGTCAATGATACTGAAAGAACTCCAAGGTGTATTGAAGTCACTGGCAACAAACAAGTCACTGTGAATTCATGGAATATAAATTGAAGTATTTTAACAAACTGATGAGGCACTGGAGGCACTCACCCATCTATACCAAAAAAGTTGGAAGACAGCTACCTGATTAACTGCCTGGAAGATATCCATATCTGTGTCCATTGCAAAATGAGTTGACTCACTGGAACACAGAAATCAAAATTTTGTTAAAGATAATACAAAAATGATTGCAACCATACATTGACAGGGAACTTTCAGAGGTTCAATCCAGATTCAGAAGAAGATGTGTAATGAGGGATATCATCGCTGATGTCTGATGGATCTTGGCTGAAAGCAGAGAATACCAAAAAGATGTTTGCCTGTGCTTATTGACTATACAAATGTTTTCAATTGTGTGGATCATGACAAACTATGGATAACGTTGCAGAGAATGAGTTTCCTGGAATACTTAATTGTGCTCATGAGGAACCTGTACATAGACCAAGAGGCAGTTGTTCAAACAGAACAAGGGTTTAAAATTAGGAAAAGTATGCACCGGGGTTGTATTCTTTCACCATACTTATTCAATTTTTATGCTGAGCAAATAATTCAAGAAGCTAGATTACATAAAAAGAAACTCGGCATCAGGATTTGAGGACGATTCATCAACAACCTTCTATATGCAGATGATACAACCAGGCTTGCTGAAAATAAAGAGGACTTAAAATATTTACTGATGAAGATCAAAAATCATAGCCTTCGATATGGGTTTCACTCAATGCAAAGAAAACAAAACATGTAAGATTGTTCCCTACATGTGGACTATCAATGCTGGGAAGACCAATAAATACGGTGTTATTCAGTCTCACCCCAAGGGCAGCAAACAACATCCATATAAGTGGAGAAGAGACTGAAGTTTTCAAAGACTTCGTTTAACTCAGAGCAATCATTAGCACTCAGGGAATCAGCAATCAAGAAATCAAACAATGTATTGCATTAGGCTAAGCTACTGCAGAAGACCACTTTAAAGTGTTCAAAAGCAAAGATGTTAGCTTGAGGACTAAGGTGCATCTGACCTAAGCCATGGTATTTAAAATAACCTCATATGCATGTGAAAGCTGGACAGTGAATAAGGAAGATTGTAGAAGAATTGTTGCATTGCACTTCTCGTGTTGGAGGAAAATACTGAAAGTACCATTGACTGCCAAAAGAACAAATAGATCTGTGTTTAAAATACAGCCAGAGTTCTCCTTGGTAGCCAGGATGGCCAGATGTCTCATACTTTGGACATATCATCAAAAGGGAAAAATCCCCGGAGAAGGATATCTTGTTTGGTAAAGTGGAGGGTCGAAGAACCCCAATCAGATGGGCTGGCACAGTGGCAACAACAATGGGCTCAAACATAGCAATGATTGTGAGGTTAGCGCAGGTCCAGCTGTGTTCCATTCTGTTGTACACACAAAAAACGTATCAAAATTATCAATCAAATAAAAATTTTTAATCAAAATAAATGTTCATTGAAATAACTCAGTTGGCCATTCATGCACTCTATCAGTGTTTGAAAACAAACAGAATCTCATGAGTTATTCCAGAAATACAGCAAAGTAACCCAAAAGAAGACGTGGTTGATGTTTCTGCGGCAACTGGTTTCACCCATGAGAAATAAGCAAAGTTAGAAAGTAACAAAGTGCCATTAGATCCTGATTTCTAAACGGTTCTCCTTTGATCAAGGTTTAACTGACATGAATGTATTTCTTTATTCAGTTGTTAATATTATTTATGTATTCATGATATTATAAAATATTACTAATTGATTTAATTTTAAAATCAACCTATAGGCAAAGTACAATATTTCTAAAGAATTAGTTGTAAATTTTATAACTCCTGACAACAGAAATATACTGTGTTTGATAAAAATTGAAATATGGAGGGGAAGAGAAATTAAAGGAAGGGCAGGCCTGTGTCTTACTTTTCATTTCAAGTAATCCATAGGCTGTTATATAATATGTCAAAGATGGTCTCTATGTATTTGTTCCAGGTTGTTTGTCTTCATAACAACCAGTTTCAAACTCAACCCTGAACACAACCAAGTGTTTTGAAAAACAGCCTAAATAGGCAGATGCTTACCCACTTAGAACCTGCCTTTTTTACACACTCCACAAAACTATGCCCAACCAACTTGGACACTGGCTACCCAAAATGGGGGGTGGGG
>NW_006408553.1:11986089-11987528 GCF_000296735.1 Chrysochloris asiatica
AAAAAAAAAAAACTATGCCCAACATCAACTAGCCATAGATAAGATAAAACTTTGTAGTTAGAAGGACCACCAAGTTGCTTCTGTTCTTAGAGTTCTGTGACCCAGAGACTCTCTACCTATTGGTAAGGAATATGTAAGTGCCCCTTCCCTTTTCCTTATCCTTTGGGGTTTCCTTGCCCTCTTCCCTTTCTGGAGATCCATTACACAGCTACCCCCTGGAAGATCTCCAGTTGAGGTGGACTATTTCCTACTTTGGTTATCAATGTTGGGGAGACCAATAAATAGCTTGTTGTTCAATGCTGCTATCTTATGGTCATATTATTTTCCTTAACCAGCCCCAAATGTCCTCAAATCCACTACCTGGATATTGTTATAGATAGATAGATATTATTTAAAATAGGAAAAAAAATGTTTTTGTTAGGTGCTGTAATGTCAGCTCTGACTCATAAGAAGGAAACCACCTGGCCCAGCACCATCCTTACTATGGTTATGATCCTTCAGTCACTGTGCTGCCACTTTATTAACCTATCTCAGTGGGGTCTTTCTCTTTTTCACTGACCCTCTACTTTCCAAAGTGTGATGTCTTTTTCCAGGACTGGCCCCTTCTGATAACATGTCAATAGTATGCAAGATGCAGTCTCATCATCCTCACTTTTTAGAAGAATTCTGGCTACATATCTTCCAACACATATTTGTTTGTTCTTCTGACGGTCCCTGGTACTTTCAATATTCTTCACCAACACCATAATTCAAATGTATAAACTATTTCAGTCTTTCATATTCTTTGTCAAGCTTTCACATGCATATGAGGCAGTTGAAAACACCATGGCTTGGGTCTTCAATGTGACATTTCTGCTATTTAACACTTGAAAGAAGTCATTTATGGCAAATTTGCCTAAAATGATGTTTAGTTTCTTAACTGCTGCTTCCATAATCATTGATTATGGATCCAAGCAAAATTAAATCCTTTTTGTCAGTGTTTCATGATCTTGTTTATTGGTTTGTTTGTGAGAACTTCTGTCTTCTCTACTTTGCGTTGTAATCCATACCAAAGGCTATATTCCTTGATGTTCATCAGCAAGTACTTCAAGTCCTCATTGTTTTGAGCAAGCAAGGATATGTTATTTGCATATTGCAAGTTGTTAATAAGGCTTCCTGCAATACTGATGCCAAGGTCTTCATGATATAGTCCAGCTTCTTGGATTATTTGCACAGCATAGAGATTGAATAAGTATGGTAAAAGGATACAACCCTAACACATACCTTTGCTGCTTTTAAACCAGACAGTATCCACTTGTCCTGTTCTAAAGACTGCCTCTTGCTCCTGGGCCCAAAGTCAGTGACGTGGCCACGGAGGACTCAAGTGGAGAATGGAGCTGCCGGCTGATGGAAGAGAGGGCATGTGTACAAGAACACCCACACTTGCAGATGGTACCCGT
>NW_006408553.1:11987984-11990279 GCF_000296735.1 Chrysochloris asiatica
TAGGAGCGGAGGTCTCTGGGACCACCAACGGAGAAGAGCCAAGAGCAGGACCCTACCCAGAGAAGCAGAGATGCCTGAGATAGAGACAGAGATGATGACGTGGAGTGATGAAGCAGCTAGGGACTTTGGATCCAGAGAGGGAGAGGGACTATGGGCCGAAGACTGGGGCGTGGGGATGGGGGGGTGGGGAAGGGTAGAGGACGGATTTCTAGGATACACCCTTTGGTCGGAAGATGATCCATGGAGGGGATTGGAACCATGGCAATGAAATGATATACAATAATGAATGTAAAACTAAAGTTCTCTCATGTAAACTATCATATAATTCACAATAAAACATTAAAAAAAAAAAAAAAAAAGACTGCTTCTTGGTCTATGTACAGGTTCCACAAGAACACAACTAAATGCTCTGGAATTCCCATTCTTCACAATGTTATCCATAGTTTGTTTTGATCCACACAGTCAAATGCCTTTGCACAGTCAATAAAACACAAATCAACATCTTTCAGGTATTCTCTGCTTTCAGCCAAGATCTATCTGACATCAGCAAGACGTCTCCCTCAATCCATGTCCTTTTAGAATTTAGCTTGAATTTCTGCTAGTCCCTATCAATCAATGTACATGAGTCAAAAATGCCAAAATAATATTACCAATATTGTCTAAAATTATAAACCAAGTAGGGGTAAGAGTATGTTTTTGGGTTTTTTTCATTGTGAATTAGGTGAAAGCTTACAGAGCCAATCAATTTTCCATTCAACAATCCACAAACATTTTGTTTCATCTAATTGGTTGTAGTTCCCACATTGAAGCATCATTTACCCCACTTCCTCCCTGGTTTCTGTTTCAATTGGCCCTTTGTTCATAACCCTGTTGAACTTTTCCCTGGGGTAAATTCTGCTTTTTTCATCTCAAATGACTGATTACACTAAGGTATGTGTACCTCCGTGGTGTTATTGTTTCCCTTATACATCTGTCTATCATTTGGCTGGAAACTGAGACCTGAACTTTAACTATAGTCTTGGGAGTTCCATCAGGCTCTATCCAAACAGTAGGCCTGGTTGTGTTTATGAATTTAAGTTTTGTTCCACATTTTTCTCCTACTCGTCCCAGTACCTTCTAATGTGATCTCTTTCAGATTACTTAGTAGAAGTAGTCAAGCACCATCTAGCTCTTCTGAGCTCAGTTAAGGATACTGATGTTTGCATACTCCATTAGTCCACTGGACTGTTTCCAAGTACATACATTTAAAAATAAATAAATGTAACTACCAGAATAACAAACAGAAATTCTTAAATAAGAATATATTAAGGGGGGAGAGGAGCTTATTATCAATTTTTCACTTGGTATGTTGCTGTTGGTAAGTGCCATGGACTTGGTTCCAACTCATAGCGACCCTGTATAGGATTTCAAAGGAGCAGCTGGTGAGTATGACCCACTAATCTTATGACTCAAACTGACTTTACAGTCCAGTGCTTTCTCACAGCATCATACCAGGACTCCTTACTTCGTATAATTTCTTTTAAAAATGAATACATGTACTACCTCTGTAATTAAAAATCAAATTAAAATTTTATCAGAAATAAAAAGATGTGCAGCAAAATCACTCAAAGTGAAAGATATACATCAATGAAATTGTTAATAGAGGTTATCTCTCTCTGAGTAATAAGATGACAGAACATATTTTCTTATATATTCCTATATGTACTTTAACATTTTCACATGATAAATGTAAATTGTTAAACATTTTGAGATATACAATAGACTGCTAACCACAAGGTTGGCAGTTCAAACCCATCAGTTGCTCTGTAGGAGAAAGATGAGGCTTTCTGTTCCGGTAAAGATTTACAGCTTCAGAAACCATATACTACTAGGGTCACTATGAGTCAGAATCAACTCGATGGCCCCTAACAACAACAACAAATATGCACAAACATTTGATTAAGTGGTATTAGATAAGAACCATACTTAACTGTTTCAACTTACATAAAAGTTCAATTTAAAGAGAGATTAGGAATGAAACTGATTTATACTGTGGAGACTACCTGTAAATGGTAGATTTAAATATACCAATAGATTATATATAATAGCTGTAAATACTGTAAGTAATTAAGGAGCTCTGGTAGCGTAGTGGTTACGAATCGGGCTGTGAACCTCAAGGTCCGCAGTTCGAAACTACCAGCGGTTCCACGGGAGAAAGATGAGGCGTTCTGCTCCCGTAAAGATTTACAGCCTCGGAAACTCTGTACAGGGCCGCTATGAGTCGGAACCGACTCCACGGCACTTAACAACAACAAC
>NW_006408553.1:11990519-11996018 GCF_000296735.1 Chrysochloris asiatica
TAACCACTACGCTACCAGAGCTCCTTGGAAGCTACTTTAGCAGTAATAATTTTTCCAATATTTTGTGTACAAGCAAAACTTTATTTGTGCTATAAAAATATCTTTATTTCATAAATTTATTACATATAAGTTTTCATGATCCAGTATTCTATATATTGAGAAATGACAGTGTGCTTTTAGTATTTTTATTCCCACTTTGCCTTCCCAAAACATTCAACTCTAGTAAACTACAAGGAAACTTTGTAGTATAGTAATTAAGCACTCAGATGTTAATTGAAATAGTTATCAGTTCAAACTCACCAGCTGCTCTGCAGCAGCAAGATGTGGCGAGCTGATTCCAAATAGAATTACAGCTTTGGAAACCCTACTGTAAAGGTCTATTCTGTCCAATAGAGTCACTATGAGTTGAAATTGACAGGTGGCAGTGGCTTTGGTTTGGCAGAAACTGCAAGTTCTACAGACTACTGTTCCTTTTGCACAGTTCAAACTTAAAAAAAAAATAATGGGTACAAATGCAACCTGTAGTTATAAAAATAAATGTAAACTATATAAATATATACTAACAAGTTCTATACTCATATAAAAATGCATAAATGTTTAAAGATCAAATAATTACTTACCAAAGCAACTCCTGTAGAATAATGACTATCACACATCTTTCCAGGGAATACTGCTCCAGCATAGCTTGGAGAATCATCATAACTAAATAAATAAGTATACATTTACAATTAATTTTAACAATACATTTAAATGTGGTAATTTCTTCTAATAATTTAATTATATAGTTCATAAAGTCCTAATTTTAAGCAAAATGAAGTAAAATCTTTCACTCTGGAATTCTAAAGTATATTTTTCTGACTTTTCTGTTTTCTTCACATTTATTTTGGGTTTCCAAAGCCTATGAACCAAACATTGGCTGAATGACAATGACAAATATTTTTAACATATGGATAAGGTTTGTCATTTCTATGAAAAAGGCTCAACAATATTTCATAAGGTAAAGCAAACCAACAAATAATTAATGTCTTAGAGAAAAAAGGCAACTTTAAAGCAAAAAAAACCCACCATACAACAACAAGAAGGAAATATGGCCCAAGCATTTTCCAATAGGGCTAGGAGACACTGGAGAAAGAAATGGTAATCGAACTACCTGATTAGATATTTTAAATAATTATATACAGGGCCCTTTAACATATTAAGAAAGAGATCAAGGGAAACACAGACAAAATAAAGGAAATCATAGACAATGTTCTAGAAGAATTCAGGAAAACAATACAGAAACCATATAAAACAGCAACTAAAATTTTAGATGAATTTAATCAACAGAAAAGGGAATCCAAAAATCCATTCATACTAATCTGTTAGAGGAACAATCGGAAAAAGAAAAAAAATGAAAAAAGTCTAAAATTGTGTAGGACACCATCAAAAGAAATAAAGTAAACATGACTGGAATTCAAGATTACAAGTAGACATTTAAAAACCATACAGAAAATTGTTAAAGATTTGATGGGTGATAACTTCCCTAATATCATATTAGACAGGAGCTATCCATTCAAAAAGCTCAACAGACATCAGCTTCTGGGTCGCAGCCCTAACTTGTGTGGGACTCTTTACTCCCGCATATCCAGCAAGAAAAAGGCAGGCCTACCAGGCCTGACAGACAAATCATATGAAAATTTCCTAATACTTTTTATGAAGCCAGCATAACCCTCATACCAAAATCAGGGAAGGACATCACTAAAAAAGAACATTATAGACCAATATCCCTCAAGAACATAGATGTAAAAATTCTCAACAAAATCCTAGCCAATAGAATCCAGCACCACATCATAAAATACATCATGACCAAGTGGGTTTCATAAAAGGGATGCAAGGATAGTTCAACATTAGAAAAATAATCATTGCAATCCACCGTATAAATAAGAAAAAGGAAAAGAACCACATAATCATATCGATTGATGCAGAAAAGGCATTTAACAAAATCCAATATCCATTCCTGATAAAAACACTCAACAAAGTAGGAATTGAAGGGAAATCCCTCAACATAATCAAGAGCATATATACAAAACCAACAGCCTACATTACTCTCAATGAAGAGAAACGGAAAGCCTTCCCTCTGCAAACAGGAACCAGACAATGGTGCCCTTTGTCACCATTCCTATTCAGTATTGTTTTGGAAGTCTTAGCCAGAGCTATATGGCAAGATAGGGAAATCAAGGGCATCTGAATTGGCAAAGAGGAAGTAAAACTCTCTCTGTTTTCAGATGATATGATCCTGTACATAGAAAACCACAAAGACTCAGTAAAAAAGCTTCTACACCTCATTGGAGGATTCAGCAAAGTGGCAGGGTATATCAAAATCCAAAAATCTGTTGGACTCCTCTATACCAACAATGACAGTGCTAAAAAGGACATTAGGAATGCAATATCATTTACAGTAGTCATCCAAAGGATGAAATATCTGGGAATAAATGTAACCAGAGAAACAAAAGACCTATACAAAGAAAATTACAAAACACTACAAGAAACCAAAAGAGACTTACAAAACTGGAAGAACATACCATGTTCCTAGATAGGAAGACTCAACATCATGAAAATGTCAATACAGCCCAAAGCAATTTACACACATAATGCAATTCCAATCCAGTTTCCAGTGACATTATTCAAAGAGATGGAAAAGACAATTACAAACTTTATATGGAAAGGAAAGGGACCTAAGATGAGCAAAGCACTTGCTCAAGAAGAAAAACAAGGTTGGAAGCCTATCACTCCCCAATTTCAAAATCTACTACATGGCTACAGTGATCAAAACAGCTTGGTACTGGTACAATGAAAGATACACTGATCAATGGAACAGAAATGAGAATCCAGAAATTAACCCATCCACATACAGCCAAATGATTTTCGACAAAGTGCCTAGCTATGTTGCATGGGGAGGAGATAGTCTCTTTAACAGGTGGTGCTGGAAGAACTGGAAAGCCAACTGCAAAAGATAGAAACAAGACCTTTACTTCACACCCTATACAAAAACCAACTCAGCATGAATTAAAGACCTAAATGTGAATCCCAAAATTATGAAGGTCATCAATGCAAAAATAGGAACAAATGTGAGGGCTCTAATACAGGGAATACACAGACTAAAAAACATTTTGAAAATTACACAAACAAAAGTAGACAAAATAGATTAGTGGGACATAATAAAAATTAAAAACTGATATGCATCAAAAGACTTCATCAGAAGAGTTAAAAGGGAACCCACAGAATGGGAAAAAATCTTTTGCAATGACATATCAGACAAGGGACTCATTTCTAAAATATATAGGAAACTACAACACCTCTACAAGAAAAAGACAAATAAAAAAAAAATTAAAAAAAAGAAAGAAAAAGGAAAAGACAAATAACCCAAGTAAAAGATGGACACAGGACATGAACAGACACTTCACCAAGGAAGAGATCCGGGCAGCCAAAAACCATGAAGACATGTTCACGATCACTAGCCATTAGAGAGATGCAAATCAAAACAACAAGATATCATCTCACACCAGCAATAACAGCAAAGATAAAGAAGTAGAGGACAATAAATGCTGGAGAGGATGAGGAGAGACTGGGACCCTTCTACATTGTTGGTCGGACTGCAAAATGGTCCAACCACTAAGGAAAGCATATGGCAGAAGGATGGAAATAGAAATAATTTATGATTCAGCAATTCCTCTACTTGGTATTTAATTTACCCACAAGAAATACAAGCCATAACACGAGTAGATATATGCACACCAATGTTCACTGCAGCACTATTTACAGTAGCAAAAAGATGGAGACAGCCTAAGGGACCATCAATTGAAGAATGGATAAACAAACTACATACACACAATAGAATACTATGCTACCTTGAACAACAAGGAAGCTGCAAGCCACCACATAACATGGATGAACCCTGAGTACATTATGCTGAGTGAAATTAATCAGTCTCAAAAGGAGAAATACTGCATAGGACCATTATTGCATAAGAATTAAAAAAAGAATCCATACTAAAAGTGGGGGGGAAATATATATATATACTTGTTGATCACCAGGATATATGGGATGAGAGGAGCGGAGGCAAGGAGGGGAAGATAGAGCACAGGGTAGGGAATAGACACAGGACAGCTTGGGTGGGGGGGGGGGGGGGAGGGACAATTCACAAGAAAGGGGGAGGGGAATGGAAGAACAAGGCTGATGAGAGAACAGTTAGGCAGGTTCACATGGGCTAAGTGGGACAGAAGTAAATGATGTATGTACAACCTTGGAACAACAGGGCTCAGGATACAGGGATTGAGGCCTGGTTTGAAGTGGTAAAAGAAGGGAATAATGTTAGGATGCTTGGCTGTCTTTTGAATCTTGGTTTCCCTTGCCTACCATTGTAAAATAAACACTTAAGGTGGGAAGAAAGGAATAGCCAGAAACATCACTACAGAAAGCTTATAAGTTCATCTTCAGCCTACAAATGATAGGAATACCTTAAAGGGGGCTAGAAGTTGCCCAGCGAAAGCGGCTTCCTGTGGAGCCTTTATATTGCATAAGACCATGGGTGGAATCCAGAACCTCTTCCAGAATTGCCTGATATAGGAAATTCTGATGAGTTGACCAGCCTGGAGTGGCCAGAAGAACAGAAGATACGTTATGAAAGAAAGACCAATAGGAAAAATCAGAAAC
This sequence comes from Chrysochloris asiatica, assembly GCF_000296735.1. NCBI lineage: Eukaryota > Metazoa > Chordata > Mammalia > Afrosoricida > Chrysochloridae > Chrysochloris > Chrysochloris asiatica. Next base: position 11,995,212 of record NW_006408553.1, read on the forward strand.
AATGACAACAGTCTGGTTGATTACTATAAGAACAAATAAGCTGCTCACCTGGGAGCGATCAAGGCAAGTGGTCAGGACCCTTCAGAGCAAATTCCCTTCCAAGAATGAGACACAAGGGGAATACATGAGCAGGCATGTGGTCTGGCTGGTGACCACGTTGATCACGAATAAGGGGAAGAGGGGGGAAAAGCAGCAATGAAGTTACAAGCTAAGTCCAACCACATTCAATAGACCCCTGTGTACCCGGGTGGAGGCCTAGATGGCCTGCAGTATGGCAAGACCTGCGGACTTGTGGGCCCAGAGGCAGTGACATGGCCACAGAGGACTAGAGCGGAGAGTGAAGCGTCCAGCTGATATGAAGTGAGGAGAGCTGAACAGGAACACCTATACTTGCAGACATTACCCACTTGACCTGGCTTCGATGGCTGGATGATCACAACTCGACTAGAAGAAGAAAGAGGGGGGGGGGGGTAAAAAGTATCCTGCCACAATTTGATGAATTTTACCTATACTTATGGATGTAATAGCTCAAAAAAGGGAATAAATCTTTACACCAAGGATAACTTCTGCCCCCTCGGTACACAGGGTTGACAGGTATGGGCGGCTTAGATGTTGTTGTTGTTAGGTGCCAATGAGTCAGTACAACTCGGACACAGCAAAACGAAACACTGCCCAATCATGGGCCAACCTCACTATTGTTGCCACGCTTGAGTCCACTGATGCTGCCACTTGGCCAATCCATCTCGTTGGGGGTCTTCCTCTTTTTCTCTGACCCTCCACCTTACCAAACATGATATCCTTCTCCAG
>NW_006408553.1:12003574-12011122 GCF_000296735.1 Chrysochloris asiatica
AATGAGACGATATACGATAGAATGAATGTAAAACTAATGTTCTCCCATGTAAACTATCACATAATTCACAATAAAACATTTAAGAAAACAAAAACAAAATGATCTTCTATGGCACTCAACAACAAAAATGTTTAAAAAAAAAAAAACCTCAAAAGGATAACTACTGCATCACTCCATTTATGTTTCATGAAATTCAGGACAATAATCATATTGATGGAGAATAAATTTATAGTTGCAAAGGGTTATAATTGAGGAAGAGAAGATAAGTGTGTCTATAAAGGGTAACATGAAAATCTTTTGGTAAAGATACAATTGAGAATTTTTATTGTAGTGGTGATTATATAAAACTACACATATGATAAAATTACATAAACTTACACTCACATATGAGTGCATATCTAACTGATGAAATCTGAATAAACTCTGAATTTTGGTTTTGATACTGTACTAAATGTTCATAGAAAATAGAATTAAATGATAAAAAATAAAAACTTAATTTCTCAACAAAAGCTTCAAGGTCAAAACACTTTTCTAAATGATGATAGTAACTGTTTAGTCCATCACTAAAGAACTGAATGTTTAACCATGTGAATGCAGTCTTTTTTTTCTTTTTTTACATTATAAGGTGAAATAAATGGGTGTCTTTTAAAGCTTTCTGAAGATTGTTGTTATTTTTGTGAGGTGCCATCGAGTTGGTACTGACTAATTGCAACCTTATGTACAACTAAATGAAACACTGCCCAGTCCTGTGCCAATCTCACAATTGTTGCTATGCCTAAGCCCACTGCTACTGCCACTACACCAATGCATCTTCTTGGACCCTCAACTTTACCAGGCATAGTGTCCTTCTCCAGGAACTGGTCCCTCCTGATAATATGTTCAAAGTATGAGAGACAAGTCTGGCCATCCTGGCTTCTAAGGAGCACTCTGGCTGTACTTCCACCACACATTTGTTTGTTCTTTTGGCAGTCCATGGTACTTTCAGCATTCTCCTCCAACACCATTACTCAAATGCATCAATTCTTCTAAGATCTCCTTTATCCACTGCCCAACTTTCACATTCATATGAGGCTACTGAAAGTGTCATGGCTTGGATAAGGTGCACCTTAGTCCTCAAACTGACATCTTTGCTCTTCAAAACTTTAAAGAGGTCTTGTGCATTAGATTTGCCCCATACAAATGCTGTTTGATTTCTGGACTGCTGGTTCCATGAGTGTTGATGGTAGATCCAAGCAAAATAAAGTCTTTGACAATTTCAATCTTTTCCCATTATTACATGAATGTTATTTATTGGCCTAGTGGTGAGGATTTTAATTTTCTTTACATTGAGGTGCAACCCATATCCAAGGCTTACCTTCATCAGTAAGTATTTTAAGTTCCTCTTTATTTCCAGCAAACAAGATTATATCATCCACATATTAAAAGCTGTTGATGAGTCTGCCTTCAATCCCAATACCATGTTCTTCTTCATATAATACAGCTTCTTGAATTATTTGCTCAGCATACAGATTGAATAAGTATGGTGAAAGAATACAACCCTTCCCTAATTTTAAACCACTCAGTCTTGTTCTGTTGAACAATTGCCTCTTGGCCTATGTACAAGTTCCTCATGAGCACAATTAAGTGTTCTGGAATTTACCTTACCTTCTCACTCGATCACAAAGTCAATTTGAACTGAAAGGTCTGTGGTTCAAACCCACCAGCCGCTCCTGGGAAATGCTATACAGTGTCGCTATGAGTCGAAACTAACTTGATGGCACTTAACAACAAGAACAAATACTCAAAGAAAAAGTGCCCAAGAAAATCTTTTTTTCTTCTTCTTCTTTCATTTTTCACATTCTTCCTTGCCACCCTTTTTACTCTGGCTTTACCTACAATCAATATGTTCATTATTTGCATGTGTTTAGCACAGATTTCTCTCTTGAACTCTGTTTTATCTGTAGATTGCCTTCCTATAGAACACCATTCTTTGACTGGCCCACCCTTCAAATTAAGCATATACAAAATATATCTCTTTCACAGACACATGCATAATTGCTCCTGCTTACATTTTCACTATTTTGGTGAGTGATATTATCGTCTATCATCTCCTACCTTTATTATTACACATGCTACATTACAGCAGATTTTTTTATTTTTTTTCTGTTTGGCAGAACAATGATAGGCATCTAGAAGATGTTCAATCAATGTGGTAAATGAATTAATTAATTGACAAATCAATTGAATTCAGTCTCATCAGTGACTTTTAAATTTGCCCCTTTCTTTCTACTCCTAATGCCACTAATTCATCATTTTTCACCCTGACTGCTGGAAAAATCTCCTAAATCATCCCTTCTATTCCTATTCTCCCACCAGCAGTCCAATCCCTATACTATTGCCAAATGTTGATTCTGAAATTAAATATGCCACTCCCCTGCTTTAAATATTTCAATGACTTTTCATTTCTTTTAAGCTAAAATAAAAATATCCTATCAATTCTTAATTCCTTTCTTTCTACTTCTCTTATTCATTCCTGCATATTAATCATACCAAACTTCTTACAGTTTTCTGAAAAGGGCCTTTTCTCAGATTTATGTGCCTTTGTAAAAAGGACACATATTCCCTAGCTATGAGACTTAATATTGTGTGCCTACTTGGCTAGATTATAAGTCTCAGTGATGGATCAGACATTATATAATCATCATCCATTTTGTGAACTGACGTGAACAGGCAAGGCTTGTCTCCAGTATATAAATGGTACAAGCTGGCATAGCTCTTTCTCTCAACCATGCACTCTTCTCATCACCTGACCTCTGGTTCTTGAGATGCAGCCTGCACAAGTCTTTAGTCTATCACCTGATCTTCAGATTTTGGATTCACCACCCACCTACTCCACCCCCATAACCTGTGATCCAGAAGAAGTCTCTCAACTGCCTGCTATCTGACACACAGATTTTGTGTTTGTCAGACCCTGCAACCAAAACAGAAGCTTTCAGCCTGCTGCATTATCTATGAATTTGGGACTTGCCCATCACTGTCTGAACCATTAACTTGAGGCAAGTATGTCTATATAAATCTATATAGACCCTTCAATGGTTTTGCTTATCTAGAGTACCCAGTGTAAGACACTAGCCCTTCTTTCTCTCATTCCCCATTTCTTGTCTTCACTATGTGAATTGCAAGATCTTCTAGTACCCTTGGATATAATTGTATGATTTGATGACTATAGTCAATATGAGACCTTGTTTACACCATATGGGCCTCTCTCCATCATGGCACTGAATTCTTTAGGATACAAATGCATATTTACAATTGGGTAAAGTTACTAAAGACAAACCAAACCAAAAAACCCACTGCTATCAAGTATATTCCGACTCAAAGCAGCTCTAGAGGAAAGAGTAGAACTACTTTTAAAAGTTTCCACGGGTATAAATCTTTACAGAAGCTAATTGTTTCACCTTTCTCCCACAGTGTGGCTGGTGGATTCAAACTGTTGACTTTTCAGTTAGCAGTCCAACATTTAACCAACTTAACCACCAAGATTAATTCAATGAAGACAATATTAGAATTATTCTTCATTTACATGCCCAATATCTAGTAACATAGATGTCATGTAGCTGACTCAGTCTTCATTTAAAGAATTTATTATGTATAAAAATATAAAGAAAGAATATATTTCATCAGCATCATACTGCTTATAAATTCAGCAATTTGGACAAGAAACTTAATCTGAGATTTGTACAATATAATTGAACCAAAAGAATTTTTAAAATCAAAAACTATTAACTAGAAATTTAACTACCTTTACTAGAAATATTTAAATTTTCTGTTAAATGTTTCCTCTGAAATTCTCCCTGCACCCTAATAAGTCAATTATTTTCGTATCCTTTTCTAAATCTCTCTTGTCTCTGATCCTCCTCTCTGGGTTCCTGACAAGCTCTACAATCCTACAAATAGAACTCGTACTGAGGACAATTCATATTTTATGTGCTATTCCATAGGTATGATAATCAAATGTTTATATTAAAATAAAGCCTGAAAAGTACATTTCTATCCTTGTTTTCTGAAAATTTTGAAATATTAGGGGGGATAAAACCATTATCTACTTGATTACAAACTAAGTTATCACTCAAGGGCCTAAAGTTCAGAGGCCCTCAAATTTTTTTTATGAGATATAAAGATCTAGATGTGTCTTTATGTCAGGTAAACAACAACAAAAACAGACTGAAACAGGTGTGCCATCCATCACCACTTTTTTTAAAAAAAAACCTTAACACGTTACTGTAAGCAGTTTTCATATGTGGTTCTGTTATCTTTTTTTGCCAACAATATGTTTTCTGAACGTAGTGATTACAAATCAGGCTGCTAAACCTCAAAGTCGGCAGTTCGAAATTACCAGCTGTTCTACAGGAGAAAGATGAGGCTTTATGCATCTGTAAAGATTTGCAGCCTCGAAAACCCGGTGCAGGTTACTATGAATTGGAACCAACTCCACAGTACTCAACAAGGGCTGCCTTCCTATATTATATACTGATCTTCAATGTTATTGTTATTACGAGCCGTTGAGTCAGTTTTGACTCACAGTTACCCTGTATAGGGTTGGTCGGTGTGAACTGCCAAACTTGTGGTTAATGGTACAGTGCTGATCCTTTAGCACCACACCAAGACTCCACTGCCCTTAAATAGAACTTAAAAGCTTAAATAATTTCACCCGGACCAAATATTGTCACTAAAAAACACTATGGAAAGAGAGGTGCCCTAAAAATATGAAATGCAAGTAAAATATGTCCTGCAGGATATATGTAAAGAGAAAGATTTACATAAAGGATTTATGTACAGATTTCATATAAAACATTTCTGATAGAACTAGTGTAGTTTCACTACTTAATTTTTGGTTTGCAGAAATTTCTATTGTTTGCTCTATGACATGGGAGCAAGACTATTGGAATCTTACAGTCACTTTCAGACTCCTGGTGTGGTGCTGTAGGCTCAGCAGTGGGCTGTGAACCACAAGGTCAGCAGTTTAAATACACCAGTTGCTCCTGAGAAACCCTATATAGGGTCACTATGAGTCAGAACTGACTCGATGGCACTAAACAACAATAGTTACTTTCAAGGTAAGGATAATCATTCATTCTCACCAAATATTTAAAAGAAAAAAAAAAATACATACCAAACTTTTGTCCACAACAATATGCATTTCTAGATAAAGAGGATATAAATTTGGAACAGCTGGTTCTGTCTAGAAAAAAGAAAAACATAATTTAAAGGTTTAAAATTTTTTATAATGTTGTATTCTGAACTCTTTATTAAAGCTGCAACCAGAGAATTTACATGATATTCTAGGTGTTTGTGTTTTATAACTGGTTAATAACAATGTATTGTGCTTTCTGTTTCATGGCAATAGGCACAAGAAATAATAACAGTATCAATTATGAAGTTATATTACTTATTAAAGACACTTAGCATCTCTAACCATCTATTTCATCTGCTGTCCAAAAGAAAGTAAACTTATGCTCAGTATACCACTACACACCCCTACTGACACATCCAAAAGCCTGCTGCCATCAGTTAAGGATAGGAAGCCAGCCCCTAGCCACTTAACTACAGATGCAGGAGCAATCCCCACTGATCAGCAACACTGCCTATTTGGCTTAGGCCAATACAAACAAACAGCTGTTGTTAAGTAGAGTTTGATTCATGCAACCTCATGTGTTTAAGAATAAAACTACACAAGATTTTCATTGACTGTGATCTTTCAGGATTAGATTGTCAGACCTTTTTCTTGAGGTGCCTCATCAAAGATTTAAAATGTTGTGCATCAAAGGACATCGTCAAGAAACTGATAGTTCACTGACAGATTAAGAGAAAGTATTTCCAAATCATGTATCAGATAACAATTTAATTTCCAAAATATATAAAGAACTTCTACAACAGAGCCACAAAAAGACAATCCAATTTTTTATTAAATGGGCAAAGGACTTGCACAGATTTTATCCAGAGAAATTAGACAAATGGCAAGTAAACACACAAAAAGATGCTCAAAATCATTATTCATTAAAGAAAATGCAGACCAAAACCAAAATAAGATACCCGAGTCCTGGTGTGGCACTGTAAGATAAGCACTGGACCACAAGGTCAGTTTGAACCACAGGTCAGAAATATAAACCCACCAGCCACTCTTCGAAAATGCTAATCATAGTCACTGTGAGTCGGAACTGACTCGATGACACTTAACAACAACATTCACACATACAAGGGTGACGATTAAAAAGGAAAATAGCTAAGTATTAACAAGGATGTAGAAAATTTGAACCCTAGTACATCAGTGGTGGAAATGTATAATGCTGTAGACACTGGAAAAAATTTTTACAGATGCACAAAAATCAAAGCAAAGAATTTCACCCCTGGTGTATAACCAAGGAATTAAAAGCAGAGGCTCAAACAGATATGTGGACACCAATGTTTACAGCTGCATTATTCACAATAGCCAAAAGGAAAAGCTAAACTAAGTTTGTCAACAGGTGAAGGGACAAACAAATGTAAAATATGTATATAATAAAATATGATTCAGTTACATAAAGGACTGAAGTTATGATACATGAATGAAGCTGGAAAACATTACGCTAATAATGTTATAATGCTAATAATAAAATAAACAAGGCACAAAAGGGAAATTATTGTAGTATCCTTATATAAAATATCTAGAATAAGCAACCTCCTACAAATAAAATGTCTATTAGAGATTACCAGGGGATGAAACAAGAGGAAATGGGAGTTACTATGTAATATGTACAGACTTTTTTTGAAGCATTGAAAATTTCAAAAATAGGTAGCAATGGTTGAACAACATTAAAAATGTAATTGTCGAAACCCTACCCAGAGAAGCAGTGATGCCTAATATGGAGACAGAGACGATGATGTGGAGAGCTAAAGCAGTTAGGGACTTTAGATCCAGAGAGGGAGAGGGGCTGTGTGCTGACGACTGGTTGGGGGAGGGAACGACAGGCTTGTAGCATATACCCTTTGGTTGGTTGATGATGCATGGAGGGGATTGTAACCAAGGCAATGAAACGATACACGATAAGATGAATGTAAAACTAATGTTCTCCTATGTAAATTATCACATAATTCACAATAAAACATTTTTTTAAAATGTTATTGTAACTGAGTTTTACACTTAAAAATGCTAACATGATGTTTTTAATGTCAATCGATAAGTGGCGCATCAGAACTTCATTTCTCTGATTGAATAGTGTGTATATATCACATTTTGTTTATGCATGTAGGTTGTTTCCACCTGTGACTCTTGTGAAATGTACTACAGTGAACACGGGTGTACAGGTTTCTACTCATGCTCCCACCTTCTCTTCCTCTGGATATATACCTAGCATAGACATTGATAGGTCATATGGTAATTCTACCACTCGTCACTCGTCTGTCAGTGTCTCGTACTGTGGTGGCTTGTGTGCTGGCAGCCAGGAGGCAGGCTTGCAGAATGTGCCCTTTGGTTGTTTAAATGATTATACATTCCTGAGTGTTTCTGTATGCATAAAAACAAAAAACAGA
>NW_006408553.1:12011222-12015401 GCF_000296735.1 Chrysochloris asiatica
TTGAGTCAGTTCCGACTCATAGCGACCCTGTATATGGCTTCCAAGGAGTGGCTGGTGAGGTTGAACTGCCGACCCTCTGGTTCAAACCAACTCTGCTGCACATTAACCTGCAGCACCACATCAGGACTCCCACTAATACCTATGGTAACAATATTTATAAGTTTCATTTTATTTGTAACGACTTGCAGCTTTCCTAGACTTATATTTTGTACATTTCACATTCTAATTATTAATGAGTTTTTACAGAAATTTCTTCTCATTTTGAGTCATGCTTCATCAGCAAAGGAAGGTCCCAAAAGCTTTACTTCATCCACATCACTAAGGTTGATCCTGCTTTGGGAAGGCAGCTTTTCCCCATCATATTTTGAGTGCCTTCCAACCAGATGGACTTATTTGCTGGTACTATATCAGACAATATTCCACTTCTCTTCATAAGGTTCTCAGTAGTAATCTTTCAGACGTGGTCCACCTCTTCTTCTTCCTAGTCTTTCATATTCTGGAAGCTTCACTGAAACATGTACAGAATGGGTTATCCTGAAGTATTTGAAATACCAGTGGCATAGCTTTCAACATCACAGCAACAAGCAAGCCACAGCACTAATACTAACTGAGAGAGTATACATAGAGTATACATGTATCATCTTGGGTGAAGGGAAAGGTAATAAACAGTAAGGGAAAAGTCAGCACAACATCACCAAGTAAAAGGAATACACTGGGAGGTACACAAGAGTAAAAGGCCACAATGGTAAACACTATTACATACAATAAAAGTAATAACAAACAATAGTTAATGAATGAATACATACGTAGATATGAAAGCTGAATAGGTATAGGATGGTGTATGGAGTACACTCAGGAATGTGTGTATATACACAGATAGATATGTATATATGTGCATGTGTGTGTAAATATATATACATACACATATACTTGTTAAGGGTCGTCAGTCAGTTCCAACCCATAGCAACCTTATATAGGGTTTCCGAGGAGCAGCTGGTAAACTTGAACCACCTACCTTGGTGTTCACACTGACTTTGCAGGACTATATATGTGTGTGTGTATGTGTGTATATATATGTGTGTGTGTGTATTTGGCAGAGGATATTTCTACTTATGTATTTGTAAATGTTTCAAATAGCTCCATGTATACAGTAGAACATACAGGATGTCTCTGAAGACAGAAATCCTTGGAAAAGTCAGAGAAAAGAAAAGAAAAGATTTCCCCAACAAGATAGCCTGACACAGTGACAGCAACAATGGGCTCAAACATAACAAAAACTGCTAGGACTGGGCAGTATTTCATTCTGTTATGCATACGATAGCTATGAGTCAGAATCAAGTCAATGGTACCTAACAACAACAGCACGGTGCAAAGTTAATGAACATTTCCTAGCCATAACCAAAACCTTCAGGGACAGAATCACTCAGGTTGGAACCATAGTTTTGGGGATATTTACATCAACTGGCAAAATGAAATCCAGAAGAAAATGTTCTATATCCTACTTTGGTGGGCAAGGGATGAGGTCTTTAAAGCTTGGGAATGACCATCTAAGATGCAACTATTGGTCTCTGCTGTCCAGAGCAAAGACGAGTGAAGAAAATCAAAGACTCAAGGAAACAATTCATTCAATTCTGGACTCGTCTAGTCTGAGACCAGAAAGCAGAACCAGAAAGAAAGTAGATGGTACTAGGCTATCACTACTGAGTCTCTGATCAGGATCACAACAGAAGGCCATGGACAGAGTAAAAGAAAAATGTAGATCAAAATTGAAAATTGTAAAGAAGGCCATGTTTACTGATCTGATAGAGGGGCCTTATAAATATTTCAAATCTGGAACTGAACCCATCTCTAGGATCAACTTTCAGCCAAATAGACCAGCCTGTAAAGTAAACAAATAATACCTTTTAGTGATGTACTTCTCAGAACAATCAACCAAAGAAAATGAAAAGGACAGCATTTGCCCACAAACAAAGTTCAGAGGCAAGAAAGGGCAGGAGAGAAGAATAGGTAGAATGAGAAACCCAGGGAGGAAGACAGAAGACTGCATTTACTTTAAGGGACCTATAATAACTATGACTAATGTCACAAAGCAAACTGTGGCTAAATGGTTGAATGGTGCACTGATTTGCTCAGTACACATTTACCCAAACCACAATGCCGTGGAGTCGGTTCCGAGTCACAGCTGCCCTGCACAGGGTTTCCAAGGCTGTAAATCTTTACGGGAGCAGAACACCTCATCTTTCTCCCATGGAACAGCTGGTAGTTTCGAACTGCTGACCTTGCGGTTCACAGCCCAATTCGTTATCACTACACTACCAGAGATCCTTAAACCACAATAAGATGTTACAAAAAAAAGAAAGAAAGGAAAGTGGCCAACTTTCTTTAAGCCCTTATAAGATAAATAAGCAATTACAGAAGGACAAATCCAAATGATCAACAAGGACATGGAAAGATGATCAAATTCATTAGTAATCAGGAAATAAGTAAATTGAAAAATGACAATGATACCAATTGATATCCATTAGACTGTCATTAAATGAAAAAGTAGTAACACTTAATTCTGGCAGCGAGGTAGGGGGAAGATTATGTAGGAAATGCTGATATACTAACTTAAAACAAATATACATATATACATATGTACTGATTTATGGAAAGACATTCTTATAATTATAAATTTATAGTTAGATGAATTTAATCTGAGTAAAATAATAAACTGTAACAGATTGTGTTAGGAAACTAACATTTTAAAATAATATATAAAACTCATTAAGATCAAATATTTTTAACCTATTTTACCAAGCCTTGGATTAAAGCTATACTTTACAGTATTAAATCTTAGCTCCTTATGTAATAGCTTGGAGTATGAATCTGGAGTTACAAACTGTGAGTTCAAACTCTAGATCCACCAATAGAGCCAAAAGTCCTATAATGGTTTTTAACTTCTTCAAATCTTGATCTCCTCACTGGTCAAAGGATAAGCACAGAAATGAATGCTTATGTGTTCTTATTGCTTGGCAAGAATGAAAGACCAAGACTTGAATAAAGTGCATAATGAAGAATCAAAGTACAAATAGTCAGAAAATCCCTAAATTAAACAACAGAAAATCCCTAAATTAAACATCTTTATCAAACATCTTTATTTCCTTTCTAAGAATATAGAAATATTATTCTTACATGAATAGGTATGCAATATCATGGGGCCTTAAGGTAAGATAGGATTGTTTCCATGCTAAAAATCTTTGCAATAATTGATCTGCCTCACCAACTGTAGAAATCTTACTTCTATCTGACCACAATTCCAATGATGACAGCACAATAGTAACTTTAAATTGGGTAAAAATCTAAAAACAAAAGAGACAAATGCATGCATAATTAATCTTGTGTCATATTATTCTACAAATTAATTCAATGTTTTGATAAATCTATGCTCAGTTTGCACAAATAATGTAATTATTTAGAAATGCCAAGTTAATCAAATTACAACTTCAAAAGATTTTTTCTAAGTAATATGAAAAGGAAAATACTTACTGAATTTACAAGGCCAATAATTTCGATGACTTTATTTGCTACAATTGTATTATCAGAGCCCAAGTAATCATACTGAAAAACATAATTAAGTTTAAAATGAAATTTGTTAGGTAATATTTTTGACATTTACTCTTTATATACACCCAGAAGATTTGAAGCTGCTATGGAATAGAACTGTCCAATAAAGACACAAACAAATGAGTATAAACTGATTTTATTGGTGGCAATATCAGACAGTATGTTGCTGTTGTTAAGTGCCAACAGTCAGTTCCTACTCATAGCAACCCTGTATAGGGTTTCTGAGGACCAGCTTGTTGGTTTCAACTTTTCACCTTGTGGTTCACAGTCCAGTGCCAACCCTAGAGTTCCACTCCAAGAGTCCATCAGATAGTATAGCCACTCTGAAAAATACTTTATGACTTTCATTCATAACAACAATAGACTTATCATATCATTCAGCAGTTGCACTCCTATGCATTTACCCACATATAAAAACTAATGTCCACACAAAAAACTGTACACAAATGCTTATAGCTACTCTGATAATAGGCTAAAACTAGAAACAATTCATGTGTCTTTCAATGGAATGAACTATTAATACATGAAACAACAAATGTTCAAGAATATCATTATCCTAAATGTAAAAATGAT
>NW_006408553.1:12031001-12039974 GCF_000296735.1 Chrysochloris asiatica
CGAGGCTGTAAATCTTTACAGGAGCAGAAAGCCTCATCTTTCTCCCATGGAACAGCTGGTAGTTTCGAACTGCTGACCTTGCAGTTCACAGCCCAATTCGTAACCACTACGCTACCAGAGTATATAATTAAGAGCCAATAATCCTGAAAGAACAAGTCCAAATCCAAAATGTATTGAAGTTATTGGCTGCAGGGGCCAGCCCTGCATGAACCGGGGTTCAAGGAGGCAGATTTGAGGATTAATGTGACAAGAGACTCAAGATGGTCAGTCGAGAGTGCTTTAATGTCTTACAGATTCAATTTAAATACATATTTCTTAGGTATGAGGGAGACAGCAAATCATACATCTTTAGTTAAATGATTCACAAGATCTTTGCTAGATCACCATATTATTGACATCATTCAGAGAGAATAATATGTTGGAAATCAGTACGTGTAAAGATTGGTTTCATAGGTAGGGAACACAATTTCCAAGATAATTATAAAGATATGGATCAAGAGCAACATACTACAATAGTCACATACTTCAGAGTAATTTTCTTAACTAACTTGTTTTTTTGTAGCTCTCTCCAAAGTCTTCCTTTGTTTAGAGAGCTACCACTGGGTGGGCTTCACACACTTACCTTAAATCCTACATGTGGCAAATAAGGCACAAGGAATAGATGGAATACAAATTGAAATCTTTCAACAAACTGATGAGGCACTGGAGGCACTCACTCATCTATGTCAAGAAATTTGGAAGACAACTACCTGACCAACTGACTAAAAGAGATCTATATTTGTACCCATTCCAAAGAGAGGTGATCCAATGGAATGTGGAAATCATTGGACAATATCCTTGATATCCCATGAGAGTAAAGTTTTGCTCAAGATAATACAAAATGGCTGCAACCATACACTGACAGAGAACTTCCAGAAGTTCAATACAGATTAAGAAGAGGACGAGGAATGAGTGATAGCATTGCTGACATCATGACTCTTGGCTGAAAGCAAAGAATACCAAAAAGCCTACTAACTACACAAAGGCTTTCAACTGTATGGATCGTGACAAGCTCTGACAACACTGCCAAGTATAAGCACACTCAACTGTGTTCATCAAGAACCTGTACACAGACCATGAGACACTTGTTCAAACAGAAGGGAATCCTGAATGGTTTAAAATTAGGAAAGGTGTGTACCAGGGCTGTATTCTTTCACTATATTTATTCAATCTAATAATCTGAGAAACTGGATTATATGAACAAATAATCCAAGAAGTTAGCATCAGGATTGGAGGTAGACCCATTAACAACCTGTGATATGCAGGTGATACAACCTTGCTTGCTGAAAGCAAAGAGGATTTAAAATATTTACTGATGAAAATTACAGGTCAGAGCCTTTGGTATGGGTTGCATCGCAAGGTAAAGAAAATAAAAATCCTCACCCTAGGACCAATAAACAACATCCACGTAAATGGAGAGAATATCGAAGTTGTCAAAGATTTCATTTTGCCCAGATCAACCATCAACACTAAGGGAAGCAAGAGTAAAGAAATCAAATGATGTATTGCATGGGACAAACCTGCTGCACAAGACCTCTTTAAAGTGTTGAACAGCAAAGATGTCAGTTGAAGGACTAAGATGCACCTGATCCAAGCCAGGGTATTTTCAATAACCTCATATGCACGCAAAAGTTGGACAATGAATAAGGAAGACTGCATTTGAGTTCTGGTGTTGGAGGAGAATACTGAAAGTACCACGGAGTATCAAAAGAACAGATGTGTTTTTGAAGAAGTTTAGTCAGAATGCTCCTTGGAAGCCAGGATGGCCAGATTATCTCTCATACTTTGGACATATTGTCAGGAGGGGTAGTTCCTAGAGAAGGATATCATATTTGGTAAAATGGAGGGTCAGAGAAGTAGAGGAAGACCCTCAATGTGATGGATTGGCACAGTGGCAGCAGCAATGGGCTCAGGCATAGCAACAATTGTGACGTTGGCCCAGGACCAGGCAGTGTTTCCTTCTGTTGTGCAGAAGGTCTCTATGAGTCAGTACGAACTTGATGGCAACTAACAACAATGGTAAGTCTATGCCTAACCTTTCTAAGAATCATCAAACTGTCTTGTTCAGTGGCTGTACCATTTTATTTTCGCACCAGCAATGGATAAGGGCTTTTAATTCATTTTTTAAATAAACTAAATAGAAGTAATAACTGCTTTGAAAATGGTAATAAAATATACACAACTTACTTTTTCCCTTACAAAAATGCCCATTGGTTTTGTTTCCATACTTCTGCTATTTTCAGTAAAAATTGGAAATTCATTATTCTCATTCTTAAATTTATAAAGAAGATGCTGAAATTCAACTTCCAGTTCCAGAGGCTCAATTCCGTAAGAAGCATTCTCAAATTGTAATATTCCTCTGTAAAATTAAGCATAACATTTTAAGTGCTTTTAACCAGGTAAATGGACAGGATCAAAAATAAAAGAATAATATCAACTTTTTAACATTTTTTGAGTCATTATTTTGATACAAATTCTTTATGTTTAGAGATGAATCTGTGAGACAAAAGATCTTCCTAGTTCACAAAAACAATTTTTTCTTTCTTTTCTAATTTATACTTATAAAAGCAGCAGAAATTGTCCAATCAATTACTAGACAGACTGGCATACAGCATTATAGTGATGAAGTAATTTTCCTGTTTTCAAAAGTCAGTACTCAATTAAAATAATAGTAAGTAGAAATCTTAATGAATCTCTGTATGGCTTCTAATATTTTTGAGAAAATGATCATTTAAAAAAGTTATGAATAGTCTGAACAAGGAATAGTCTGAACAAATAGTCTGAACAAGGAATTAAGAGTAAATTTTTAAAGTGTAGATAACTTGTATAACTAATCTTTCCTGAATATATGAAATGGATGGAGTCGCTATTCCCTGACAGACAAGTTTCAGGGTTCTAAGTAAAAAGCACTGAAAAATGTTTGTGTAAATAACTATCACGTTTAATAAAGGTGGGTACATTTCTGACAGAAAAATGGAAACTTCCCTGAGCACTACAGAGGAGATCTAACAGTTCTTAGGGAGTTTTAAGATGGTGATAAAACTTGAAAGAAATAAACTCTACAGTACTATACGAGGAAAAGTCAAAAATTGTCCGCACTGCAGTTATAGTAAAATGCCTGTCCGTGGCTGATGGCAACATTGAGTATGTCTATAAAATAATCCAGTCAAACAGATGAGTGACAGTGGGTTATGTGACAACTCATTTACAAATCAGTCATGGCTCTGCCTACGAAATAATCTGTGACAGACTTGGATTTCAAAAACTTTGTGCAAGATGGGTACCAAAACACCACACAGAAGAGCATAAACAGAAGCATTTGGACATCTGCAAACAAAATTTGGACTGAAACTCAAAGGAAGACAAAAAGTTATTTAAAACATCATTACTGGTGATGAGACATGGGTTCATCACTGCAAGCCTGAGGGTAAATGGCAGCGTACGGAATGGAAACATAATCACCGACCAAGGAAAAGTTCAAAAGCTGCAAAATTGGTGCTTACAGTTTTCTGGGATTCTCAAGGGCCAGTATTGAAACACTATAAGGAAAAAGTTCAAAAATACAATCAACAGTGCTTGTTACAGGGAGATGCTCACTGAAGAGCTGAAGCCTAAACTTTGGATCAAACACAGAGGACTGCTATCCAAGGGCATTGTATCTTACATGATAATGCACATACACACATCTCTACCCATACTGTTAACACTGCCAAAACTTTGTATTGAGGTGTTAAAGGCTCCACCCTGCAACTTGGTCCATGAGACTTTCACCTGTCTGGTCACATGAAAGCAGCCCTTCAAGGACAAAGATTCACCTCTGATGAAGAAGTGAAGACAGTGGTACATTCGTGGCTTGCAGCTCAGCCTAAAGCATTTTTTAATAAGGGAATACAAAAGCTTGCTGACAGATGGATAAAGTATATTGAAAGGCAAGTATATATGATGTCAAAAATGATGTAGCTGTGTTTTCTAAAAAGTTGATTAAAATAAATTCTAAAGCCAGAGTATGGATAATTTTTTACTTACCCTCATATTACTAATTATTCATTTATATACAATGTGCCTCTTTGCTCTAGTGATAATTTTCTTATGAAATGCCTTATTTATCTTTCTGTATTTTTTTATATCTCCAAATATTAGGATATTGTTGTTAAGTACCGTCCAGTCAGCTTTTATTCATAGTGGCCCTGTATACGGTTTCCAAGGAGTGGCTGGTGAGCTTGAACCACCGACCTTGTAAATAAAACCAACTTTGCAGTCCAGCGCATAAACCCACAGCGCCACACCAAAACTCCAAATATTAGGATAGAAGCTGGTATATAGTTGTTGCTCTTATGTGCCGTCAAGTTGGTTCCAACTCATAGCGACCCGATATAGGATTTCTGTGGAGCAGCTTGAGCCTGAACTGCCAACCTTGTGGCTCAAACTGACCTTGCAGTCCAATGCATTAACCTGCAGCACCACACAGAGTCATGGTATATAGTGCGTATTATAAAGTAACTACTGAAAAAATAAACTATCCTAACTCTGTTGTTGCTAAGTGCTGTGGAGTTGGTTCTGAATCACAGTGACCTGTAGTTTCCAAGGAGCAGCTTTGTAGGATTGAGCCACCAGCCTTGTGATAAGCAGTCCAGCAGTCTTACGTATCAGGACTCCTAACCTTAGCTCCTCCAAATTGCTGTGCTCGGGAACTTCAACTTTCATTGCTTTAGTTAAGGAGTAAAATAAGAACTAGAGCATCAATATCAGGGAATCTAAACCTTCAAACAAAAATATCTCCAGTATATGAGGAAAGTGGGGAGAATGTGATATTGAACAGTATCCATACGGGAGTCTTCCTCCAGTTGTACCCTTAATATAAACTAACAAATTCACTGTGGCCAAGCATTATAACTACGATGTTATGTAATCAACAATAATAAATAACCTCAGTCCAGAACATGTGCTGAGTGTGACCAGGGAATTCAGATGTCCTTCAATATATCCTTGATAGTAGCAATGAGTCTAGGAAAGAAAAATCAGTGGGGTTATTTAGGAATTGAACAAACTTGCTAATGATTTTCTACATTTTAATTTTTACTTTTTACCCCTACACCCTTCCTATTTTTTTTTCAGAGAACACAATTCATATCAGTGTAACTAAAGTGACGTTAAGAAAAAAGTTTCCCCATACTTGCCTCTTTCACTATACCCACTATCACCTTCTCAGATTATCACTTGGGATTATTCTTTTATATCCTGCTTCCAAAGTCTTATTCCATAGTACAGGAATTTAAAGATGAAATTATTTTCTAATATATAATTTCAATCCTCAGCTGACAATATCCATTTTGACTAACTTTAAAATGCATTAATCTTTTCAGTTCTGATTCAGTTCCAATATTCCAACGTCTACCCCACTCCATGAAGTTTTCAGCTTTCAGTGTTAGCTCTTCTTGAAGCCAGGTCCTTTTTTGACAGGGCTTATATTATAGATCCCAGTTAATAATCAGAAGGAGTCTTCTTTCCTCATTGTTGTTAAGTACCATCAAGTTGGTTATGACTGATAGCAACCCTGTATAGGGTTTCTGAGGAGCAGCTGCTGGATTTGTACCATCAGCCTTTTTGTTAGCAGTATGATGTTTATCCTACAATGCCACACCAGGACTCTACCTAACATCCTGAGATGATTTCTTAATATCTTCATTCCCAACTCTAGATATATCTCAAATTCTTATCTGTAGAGATCCTTACAATGAAATGCATTTATCTCATTTGAAACCTGTATTTAGTCTTTCTATGTGCATTGGTCTTGTGCAATTCCATGTCACCTTATCCCTTCTCTCTTCCTGCTTCTCTTTGGTTACCTTTACTAATATGTTTATTAAAAATTACTACATAACTAAATTCACATTGAATACTTTATTAGAAGAACAATTTCCATTTCCAGTAATAACAGACTAAGTTAGTAACACCAATTCTCTCACTGAGAGCAATGGGAAAAGTGGAAAAACAAATTTCTTAAATCATACTGGTGGCACACAACCAAACAACATCAATAAATCAAAATATTATATGGCAACCAAAAGAGGTAAGTCTAGCATTTAAGGCCAATTGGCCCCTAGGAACATATGTCATTCAAAAAATTAAAACATAGAAAAGCAATCAATGTAATCTACCTCATAAGTAAAACAAAGGAAAAAAACCAAATGACCATATCAAGTGAAACACAAAAGGCATCTGACAAAATCCAATACTCATTCAATAAAATTGAAAATAGAGGGAAATTTCCCAACATAATAAAGGGCATATATTCCAAACGAATGCCCAACATTAGTCTCAATGGAAAGAGACTGAAGGTGTTGCCCTTGTGAATAAGAACCAGACAAGGATGCCCTTTGTCATCACTCTGATTCAGCATTGTGCTGAAAGTCCATAAAGCAAGAAAGAAAATGAGAAAGAGAAATCAAAGGCCTCCAAATTGGCAAAGAAGAAGTAAAATTCTATATGCAGATAATAAGATCCTATACTTAGAAAATCCAAAAGACACAGCAAGAAAATTACTGGAACTAATTGAAAGATTCAGAAAAGTGGCTAAGTACTAAAAAAACATACAAAAATCAGTGGAGTTACTTTACACTAACTAAGAGAACACTGACAATGAAATCAGTAAAACAATACCATCTACAATAGCTACCCAAAAGATTACATACTTTGAGATAAATCTAACCAAAGAAACAAAAGACCTATACAAGGAAAATTACAAAAGAGACCTATATAATAGAAATATATATCAAACTATGGATAGGAAGAACTAACATTGTGAAAAAGTCAATACTACTCAAAGCCATCTACATATATAATGCAATCCCAATCCAGAATCCAACATCATTCTTTAGAAAGACAGAAAAACGAATCAACTATATATGGAAAAGAAAGAGAACTCAGAAAAGCAAAATACTACTAAAGAAGAAAAAGTAGAAAGCCTCATGCTTCCTGATTCCAAAGCCTATTTTGTATCATGTAATGGTCAACAATTCAAGATCAAAAGAGCAACATTTACTTGGGGACAAGGTTCAGAGGGGTTGGGGAGGAGGACGGAATGTTGTACATGTAGTGTACTGCAATCATTGAGATGAAACAAAGTGTGATTTGCTGTATATAAAACTGATAGTCTGCTTTGTAAACCTCCACTTAATCCATAATATAAAAAATTTCAAAACTAAAAATAAACCTATTTTGTACCTTGGTAGTCAAAACAGTCTGGTGCTGGTACTAATGAAACAAAATTAAGAGACTAGAAATAAATTCATTCTCCTATAACAAGCTGATTTTGCATAAAGGGTCAAAAATCATTAAATGGGGAAGAGAAAGTCTCTTTAACAAAAGGTGCTGGAAACACAGGATATCTATTCAAAAAAAAAAAAAAAACCTGTAATTTGCACATTATACAAAACTGAACTCCATGTGGATTAAAGACCTAAATGTAAAACCTAGAAATATTAAGTCATCAATTAAAAAAAATAGGGACAAATTTAAGGTCCTAATACAAGGAGCTCTGGTAGCGTAGTGGTTACGAGTCGGGCTGCCAACCTGAAGGTCAGTAGTTCAAAACCACCAGCGATTCTACAAGAAAAAGATGATGCGTTCTGCTCCCATAAAGATTTACAGTCTCAGAAACCCTATGCAGGGTCACTATGAGTTGGAACCAACTCCAAGGTTAACAACAACAATAACAATACATGGCATGGACCTCTGGTGTGGCACTATAGAATAAGCACTGGTCTTCTAACCACAAGGTCAGCAGTTCAAACCTTCCAGCTACTCCTATACAAGGTCACAATTGGCTAGAAGAACAACAAATACACAGCATAAACATGCAATCAAAGACAATTGAAAACACAAACAGAAAATTAACTATATGACTGGGGCCTTCTAAAAATTAGGCATATGTGGATTAGACAAGTAATATCACCAAGAGTCAAAAGAGAACCCATAGACTGGGGAACAAAATTTGGGGAAATGATTTATCAGACACGGAATTAAACTCCAAAATGTACAGAAAATGTCAATACCCCAACAAGAAAAAGACAAATAATCTAATTTTTAAAATGACTAGAGGAAATGAATAGACACTGCACCAAAGAAGATAATCAGATGGTAAACAAACATATAAAGAAATGTATGTGATCACCGGCCATTAGAGAGATGCAAATCAAAGCAACAATTAGATATCATCTCACCCCAGGATTAATATCAAAGTTCAAAAAACCAGAAAACAACAAATGCTGACAAGGATGTGGAAAGACTGGAACTCTCATACATTGCTGGTGGGTATGCAAAATGGTGTAATGATTGTGGAAAACAGTAAGTTGTTTTTTCTAAGTGCAATGTGAACCGTAGACCTTGCAGTTAAAACACCAATCTTGTGGTCCAGTGGTTATATTATAGCCTCACACCAGGACTCCAGGAAACCATGTAACACTTCCTTTAAAAGTTGGAAATAGGCATACCATATGATCAAGCAATCCCAACACTTGGTACCTGTCTTAGAGAAATAAGAGCCATGACCCAATAGATATATGCACACCCATGTTTATTACAGCATAATTCACAATGGCAAAAGATGGAAAAAAACTAAATTGCCATTAATGGAAGAGTGGATGAAACTACAGTACATACACACAATGGAATATTATGCAACATTAAAGAAGAAAGATGAACTTGTGAAACACATCATAACATGGAGAAACCTGGAAGA
The DNA here is from genome assembly GCF_000296735.1 of Chrysochloris asiatica. Classification (NCBI taxonomy): domain Eukaryota; kingdom Metazoa; phylum Chordata; class Mammalia; order Afrosoricida; family Chrysochloridae; genus Chrysochloris; species Chrysochloris asiatica. The sequence goes on from NW_006408553.1 coordinate 12,039,781, forward strand.
TAGTATGCTGAGTGAAATAGTCAATCACAAAAGGTCTAAAATTGTATAAGAACACTATTATAAAAAAATCAAGACAAGAACAAACAAGATGGTGGATCAGGTGGACGTGTAGTACAGCGCCAACAACAACAACACAGAATACCCGACCAAGCAGGCTCAGGGGATGGCCCCAGAACTCTGAACCACATATAAAG
>NW_006408553.1:12043050-12045539 GCF_000296735.1 Chrysochloris asiatica
AATGTAATATGAATTGTTGAATGTGAAACTGATGATGTGCCCTGTAAACTTTCACTCAATCCACAATAAAAACCTTAAATTAAAAAAAATCAAGAAAAGGCTTTCAATTCCAGCAAGATGGTAGACTAGGCAGATGTACTACACAGATCCTCTATGACAAAAACATGAGAAACTAAATGAAACTGATATAGATAAAAATCCTGGAACCCCGAACTATAGAGGAAGACTGGAGAAATGCCAGCCAGACATCAGCAGCTTTGGCAACAAAAGGTGGTCTGGTGAAAAACAGGTGATGAAAAATATGTCATTCCTTCTTTTCCCCCACACTCTCCTGGTGACCAGAAGTGTGGTTGCTTCCATCCTCATCCACCCCTAGCAAAGACCCTGCTCTCTAGGAGTTTGAAGCCATGCAATTGAGAGCCACACCAGTGTAAGACAGGGACCAGTGACTTTGGTGACTGGATTCAGGCAGGCTCGGCTCCATACCTACAGAACCCAAAAAGCCCCCAGACTAGCACTGAACTAGTCACTTTGTGCCCAGCTGCCCTGTGTCCTTACACTAAAACCAGTTCCATCGAGAGCCTAAAGAAAGATAACACCTAAGCCTACAGGCATTCTATCTGTGACCAGAAAGAAACTCTGCTGTCACATCCCTCCCACCTAATGAGCTCCTTGACTTATAGAAGGCCCCCAGCGTCTAACAGCTGCAATGTTTTTTGTTTGAAGATTTGTTTTTTGGACTTTTTTTTTTTTTGCTGTTTCATTGCTTTTGTTCATTCTTTCTCTTCCTTCTTCTTCTTGTTCCATTCCCTTCAAACTGACTACATCTGTGGGAAAAGATGGTTAAAATGCTCCATATCATGAGCCAAAACAAGACCACAGGTAGATTGTGGAATGGGCTATTAATCACTCCTTTGCAAGATCAGACTGAAGCTGAAGAAAACTGAAACATGTTCACATCCTAAAGAGTCAAAACTTGACCTTTAACGTATCCAATCTGAATTGAGATATCATCTCAAGAACAGATCTGATGCATTAGACACTAAATACCAAGGACTAGAAGAATTGTGAAATGACATCAAGAACATTACACAGAAAGAAAGCAAAAGATCATTAAGAAGACAAGAAAGAAGGAAACAACCAAAATGAATGTCAGAAGAGACTCTGCAGCTTGCTCTTCAGCAGAGATGCTAAACCAAAAGGAACAAATGAGGGCGTAAAAAATGGCTGAACAAAAAACTTCAAAGGGCAGCAAGAGCACACTTACTATTTCTCAAGCTGAAAGAATTGAAGAAAAAATTCAAGGCTTAACTTGCAATATTAAAAGTTTCTATGGGCAAAATGGAGTCCGGGTGGAGCACTACAGGATAATGTACTGGACTGCAGTATTGGTTTGAACCTAGAAATCAGTTTATCTGGTTCCAGTTTCTTTTACATATTTGTAGGGGATAGCGTTTTAGAGCACTTTGCGAAGACTTACCCACATACACCCTGTTAACCTTGATCAAGGCCACATGTCAAGATCTCTAGTCCTTACTTTGAAAATGAACTTGATATTTGTAGTCATATGTTCATCTGGTTTTGCTATTCTACATGAGAAGTATTTCTCTGAAAAGTTTTTATTTGCTGTTATTAGTTATTATTCAAAAATATACCATGTACAGCAATTGTGACACACTACCACCAAACAAATGAAAATGGATGGCAATATAATATATTGAAAGGGCTGGGCCCAGGGTGCAGGGTGGAGATATAATATGTGCAGTATTTTCTTAAACTGCCTCAGAAATTCAATATTAAAAATGACTGAAATAAGTTTTCCTGATATCTCTGTTTTAAACATGTTCATATTTCTAAAGTAAGGCATCTGTAGAATTAATCCAGAACTCAAATAGCTAAACTATTTTCTGATCACACAATTACAATACTTGAGTCCATGTTTAAACACTAAGCTGAAGACATACTAACTGAATTTAGGAAACATCATATTTGAATGGTAAAAGTGAACTTGAGGATTAAATAATAATTTGAAAAACTCATTAGCTTATTAAAAATCTACTCTCAGTTATAAGGAGGTGGGGGACGTTCTACACAGATTTGTTATTTTGGCAGTCCATACTTTTAATATTCTCCTCTAAAAACATAACTCAACTACATCAATCCTTCTACAGTCTTCTTTATTCACTGTCCAACTTTCACATACACATGAAGTTACTGAAAATACCATGGTTCATGTCAGGAGCACCTTAGTCTTCAAAAGGATATCTTTTCTCTTGAACACTTTTAAAGAGGTCTTGCTCAGAAGATTTGTCCAATGCAGTATGTCATCTGATTTCTTGACTACAGCTTCCATGAGTGTTGATAGATGATCCAAGTAAAATGAAATCTTTGACACCTTCAATATTTTCTCCGTTTACATGAATGTTATTTATTGGTCCAGTGGTGAGGCTTTTTTTTTTTTTTTTTTTTACATTGAGGTGCAACCCACA
>NW_006408553.1:12045773-12056886 GCF_000296735.1 Chrysochloris asiatica
CGCATACCCTTCCCAATTTTAAACCACTCACTGTTCCCCTGTCCTGTTCAAACAACTGCTTCTGAGTATATGTACAGGTTCTTCATGAGCACGATTAAGTGCTCCAGTATACTCATTCTCCACAATGTTGTCCATTGCTTGTCGTGATCCTTTGCATAATCAATAAAGCACAGGTAAACATCTTTCTGGTAAAAATGTATTCTCTACATTCAGCCAAGATCCATCTGACATCAACAATGAGATATCTCATTTTCACATCCTCATCTGAATCCAGCTAGAACCTCTAGCAGTTCTCTTTCAATGTACTGTTGCAACTGTTTTTGAATTATCTTCAGAAAATGTTATTTGCATGTGATATTGATATTATTCAATGAATTCCATACTCCCTTGGGAAAGGGCACAAATATAGATCATTTCCAACTGTTTTTCCTGAAGTGCTCTCAGGATTCTTTCCTACCTTTGATTTTGGAAAGTTTGATTATGATGTGTCTAGGTGACTTTCTTTTGGGATCTATCCTGTTAGGGGTTAGTACAGCTTTTTGAATGCTCATCTACTTGTCTTTCATGATGTTAGGGAAGTTTTCTTCCAATAGTTCTTCAACATTATTCTCTGTACTTGTCTGTTTCTGTTCTGAAATTCTGATCACTGTAAGGTGTTCTTCTTCATATAACTCAGGCTTTCTTCAGATTTTTTTCATTCTTTGTTTTCTAATAGTTCTTCCAGCATACTAGTATAGAGAGATTTATCTTCAAGTTCACTAATTTGGGCTTCTATTGCTTCACATCTACTCTTTGCCCTTTCAATGTATTGTCCATTTCTGAGATCTTGGTCTTAATCTTACAGATTTCTAATTGCAGGTTTTACATTGTTTCAAAATTTACATTTGTTTGTTTGTTCTTGTAGTGTTTTGTTGAATTCTTCTAAAGTCTTTATTGTGTTCTCCTTGCTTTCTTCAATCTATCAATCCTTTGAAAGTACCTAATTATGATTCTTTTGAATTATTTTTCAGCTATTTTTATTGCCTTTTCTTCCTCAGAAATGTCTTCTGGCTCTTTACCTTCATCATTTGTTTGAGTCATTTTGTCATTTCTTCATGGGAGCTAATATTGTCTATTATTTCCACGGCATTGTAAGATTGGCATATTTGTAAAAGTAAACAGTATGGTTTTTGGACTTGGTGGGTAGAAATCTCTGGGGAGCTTCTGCAATTTAAGGAGCTCATGAAGTTGTTGTGGAAGGGATGTGACAGCAGAGTTCCTGGCCCTACATGGAATTCCTACTGGCCTTGGTATTATCTATGTTAAGGGGGCACTCAATCTGGAAGTAGTTCATGCCCCCAAGGACAGCCTTGATGGATCTGGTTTCAGTGTCTGTTAGGACCATAGGGAAGTGGGGGAAGGGTAATTGTTTAAATGCTAGTCTGGTGACTCTGCAGGTTTTGTCAATCTGGATCCAAGGCCACCTGAATCCAGGCACCAAAGCAGCAGTCGCACGCCCCCCACCTCACGCTGAAGGGCCTCTCAACCATGAGGCTCTGAACTCCTGTAGAGTAGTGTCCTAGCTGGAGGTGAATGAGGGTGGGAGTTAGCCACATTTCTGGTCACCAGGGGAGAGTGGAGTTAAAAAGAAACCACATCTTTCCTATCGCCTGTATGAATAAGCTCTGCCAGGCCTCCCTCTGCCACCAAAGCTGCTCACAAGAGCCGTGTCTGGCCAGCCATTCACCAATCAGCCTGCCTCTCTCGCCATCCCTGCTCAGCCTCTCCTCCAAGCAAGTACTCCATCCACCTTTCTAACTGTTCATCTGAAGTTCAGGATGCTAGAATTTCATATGTGTCTATTTATCTTGTCTTTCTTATCTTTGTTGTAGAGGGTCTGTGTAGTGCGTCTGCCTAGTCCACCTACTTGCTGGAAGTCTCAGACTATTCTGTCTTTGTTGTTGTTAAGTGCCACTGAGTCATTTCTGACTCATAGCAACCCTATATAGGGTTTCCAGTGAACAGCTGGTAAGTTTGAACCTTGCAGTCCAGAGCTTATCCTACAGGACCACAGCAGGACTCCTTTAGTATATCAGAATTAGGAAAGCATAATCATGAAGGAATTAAATAGAGCCTTCAGTAGTAACACATAAAGGTCACTCTGATATAGAATCAACTCAACAGCATCAGGTTTGGTTTTTCTGGTTCTATACTAGAAAAGCATTTATTGAATATAAAAATGATTTTAAATGATGTGAAAAACATAATTCTTACCTGAATATTTGAATGATGAGAATTCTCAGATCCTTGGCCATGCAAATAGATCATAAAATTTTCTGCTAAAAATAATCTGAACACAAAAAAGTAAGAAAATTACACAAGTTTCTCTTCATGAAATACACAAAGCCAATTAATGCCCTCATACCAAACAAATGATCCCACTTATATAATAATAATAATTTTTTTAAATTTTGAAACAAAATATTTATGCATACAGAAACCAAACCACCAGGGATGACTGGATGGAAAAAGATCAAGTTGTGAGGATTTTTGTTTTATGTTGAGGTGAAACCCATACTGAAGATGGAAGTCTTTGATCTTCATCAGTAAGTGCTTCAATTCCCTTTCACTTTCAGCAAGCAAAATTGTGTCATCTGCATATCGAAGATTGTTCATGAACCTCCCCCAAGTCCTGATGGCACATTTTTCTTCATATAGTTCATTTTCTTGAATTACTTTCTCAGTACACAGATTGAATGAGTAGGGTGAAAAGATACAACCCTGATGCATCTTTCCTTATTTTAAACCACTCAGTACCACCTCACCCTATTCAACTTCCTCTTGCCATGTATAGGTTCTACATGAGCAAAAGTAAGTGTTCTGGAATTCCTATTCTTTACAATGTTATCCATATTGTTGTTGTCGTTAAGTGCCACTGAGTCGGTTTTGACGCATAACAACCTTAAAAGGGTTTCTGAGGAACAACTGGTGAGTTTGAACTACCAACATGGTGGTTCAAACCAACCTTGCAGTCCATTGCTTATCCACACCAGGACTAAAAAATTTATTCATAGTTTCTTATAATCCACACAGTCAGATGTCATTGCATAGTCAATAAAACACACATTATGTACAATTATATAAGAAGCTCTGGTAGCATAATGGTTACGAATTGGCCTGTTAACCTCAAGGTCAGCAGTTTGAAACTACCAGCTGTTCCAAGGGAAAAAGAGGAGGCTTTCTGCTCCCATAAATATTTAAAGCCTCAGAAACCCTGTATAGGATCGCTATGAGTCGGAACTCACTCTACAGCACATAACAACAACAACAATATGTATATATACATACATATGTGTACATATATGCATGCTTATAAATAACATAAGGGACATAGTTACAAATACTTCTTAAGCATAACCAAACACCTCACAGAATTGGTTTCTTGTGTTAGAATCCTTGGAAGCATAGTCTCTTGGGATAACTCAGTCATAAATTCACAAAGTTTATGTTCTATATCCTAGTTTGGTGAGTAATGTCTGGGGTCTTAAAAGCTTGCAAGCAGCCATCTAAAATACAACTATTGGTCTCTCTTCGTCCACAGCAAAAGTCACAAAGGAGAAACTAGTTCAAGTACTAACAGTCTAGACAAACCAGGGCCTCATCTATCCAGAGACCAGAAGACCTAGAAGGTGCCTAGCTACAACTAAGGGCTGTCTGATCAGGCCATAATAGATGGATCCTGATAGAAAGGAAGGAAAATACAGAACAGAACTCAAATTCTAAAAAAGTCCAGACTTAACTGCATTAGTTGAAACAAGAGGACTTCCTAAGACGATTACCCTGAGATATTGCATAATCCTTGAACTGACTATCCAATGAGATAACTTTTTAGCTAAATAACAGATTGACGTATAAATAAAGAATATTACCAGTAAGCACTGTGAATCTTTAAAAATTCATGTACATGAAACTAGTCAACAATTACTCTAAAGCAAAGATAAAATATAAGGGGAATGTTATTGTTGTTTTGTTAAGTGCTGTTAAGTCAGTTCCGACTCATGGCAACCCTGTATAAGGTTTCTGATGAGTGGTTGGTGAGTTTGAACCGCTGACCTTGTGGTTCAAACCAACCTTGCAGTTGAGTGCTTATCCTCCAGCATCACACAAAGACTCTGGGTAATAGAGTAGAGAAACCAAAATACTGAAAAAGAAACATCCAGATAGGGACTAACGAAAATGTTGCCACATTCTGTAAAAGGTAATCAATGTCTCTCAATAATTTACATTGTTGTTGTTAAGTGCTGTTGAGTCAGTTCCGATATAGTAACTGTCAAATGTAAACTTTCACTGAAAACACAATATTATTTTTTAAAGTGTCACTATACATAGATCTGTTTTTTGTTAGTTCTCGTGTAAATTATATACAATCCTAACTGTCACTTAAATTGTTAAGTGCCATCGAGTTTCTTCTGACTCACAGTGACCCTGTATAGGGTTCCTGAGGAGTGGCTGGTAGGTGTGAGCTGCTAATCTTGAGGTTAGCAGTCCAATACTTATCCTACAGCACCACACCAGGAACCTACATAGTTATATAGTTGTATGTTGTTGTTAAGTGCTACCGAGTTAGTTTCAACTCATAGTAAGCCAGTATATGGTTTCTAAGGAGCTCATGAGTTTAAACTGATGACCTGACAGTTCAAATTGCATTTGAGGCTAAGTGCTTATCCTACAGTACCACACTAGGACTCCTAATTGTCAGTAAGCTAGCATAATATTATGCAGATAATGCCCCAAAACAATGTATGTGAGCTCTTTTATTTTCTATCTTAAACCATTTAAAGGTTCTTTTAATTTATCATATTCTTTTTTTCTTCTGCCTACAAGAATGAATAAGCCCTTCTTTTATTCAGTGTCATTCTTTGGCAGCTTAGACAATTAATCCCTTTCCTTTCTCATCTCTAATAAACTTCCCCTTAGCCAAAACATTCTATTTCTTCTTTCTTAAAAGGTATTCATCTAAGCATGCTTTTTGTTTCTCTGCCAAATGTTTCTGTAAGTTTTTTTTACACTTGCTACCTGCAGCTTCTCATAACCATTTTCTCCATAATATCATGCAATCTAGTTCTACCCCAAAAATTGATAGAAACCATCCTCTTAAAAATCACAAACCACCTCCATGCTAAGTTATCTTAATTGGGGTTCCATGAGAGAATTAAACCATAGAGAAAATTATTTTAATTATTATTTTATCACTTTTCTGAAAGATGGTTCCTCTTTTGTACTATTGCAGATGCACTATTGTTGATGTTGTTAAGTGCCGTTGAGTCGGTTCTGACTCATAGCAACACTGTATAGGGTTTCCAAGGAGCAGCTGGTGAGTTTGAGTACTTATCCTACAGTACCACACAAGGATTTCTAGAAGATAAATTAATTCATCAGAATTAGGGCACACTGCTGCTAGATGTAGAGGAAATTGCCATCCAAAGACTATTCAAGAATTCATAGAAAAATTAAAGATCTAATGTCTACATTAAATCTCATATTCCATATTTCTCATGACGATCCTGCCTCCCTTATAAAAACCCTCACTAATATAATTAGCTATAGATTTGCTTCCTATGTTATAACCTGCCCTGATCATATAGGTCCTACCTGTTAGCTTATTTATCAGTCTTGAAAAAATGAATCCTAATTTCTCTGTTCATAGTCCCTATTTACAAAAGACTATGGCATTTGAATAAAAATTTTAATTAAATCAAAGGAGAAGATCTGTTCATCTGATATAATAAAAAAATTTTATTAGCAACTACATTTATTTTTCATACTCTATTATTATTGCAAGTAAACAAGCTCATAGAAAAAATGAAATCTAAACCTTAAGAAAATTTAATAAATACATTACCTTCGCTTAAGGTGCACAATATACGGTTTCTCATCTATTGGAATAATATAGGACACCTGTTCCTATAGAAATAAAAAAACTTAGAGTGAAACTTTTAAGATATAAAACAGCAATCTGTCATCAATTAATCCCTCCAAACAATGCTTATAATATCTATATTATCATGATTAAAACCTCAAACAACATTTAATTGCAAATCTGCAAATAAATAAATTATAATATTTATTATATAATCCACTCTTCTTATTTCCACAAAAAATAAATCCAACAAGAGGATATATAGGATTGTTGTTGTTGTTGTTAAGTGCTGTGGAGTCAATTCTGACTCATAGCAACCCCATACAGGGTTTCCAAGGAGCAGATGATGGGTTTGATTTGCTGGCCTTGCAATTAGTAGACCAGTGCTTATACTACAGCGCCAAACCAGGACTTCTTATACAGCATTGTTGCTGCTGTAAAACGCTGTTGAGTCTATTTCAATTAATGGCTACCCTGTGTAAGGTTTGCAAAAAGCAGCTGGTGAGTTTGAACCTCTAGATAGCAGTCCAGTGTTATATCCCACAGTGCCACACCAGGACTCTTACATAGTTTGTAAATCACCACATAATTGAACTGTAAATTCCTTGTGAAAGAAGAGAACATATGCTATGCATATAATACCTAGGTGGCTTCAATGAGATAATAGGATTTTACATTAATAAAGCTTCTTTCATACAGTACAAAAAACAGACATTGTAACCATTTTCCTAACAATACTCCTAAAATGTATTGCTTATTTCCTATCTTTTTAAATAGAAAATTCTTAAACAAAATGTGATACTGGAGGACAGAAATCCCATCGCAGAGACCTGACCGACTGTCTGAGATAAAGGTGCAAACAATCTTTCTTCCACTCATTTCTCTCTTTTTGTTGTTGCACCTCTACTCTAGTGACTAGAAGGGGTGCCTGAATGAGTAGACATACCCCACCCCCAAGTTCTGGAGGATTCTACTGCACATGTGTACAGATCTGCTCAAAAAAGTCCACGAGGAAGAGAGGTCAACAGGAACAGCTTAAAATAGTTCTGGCCAGCTCTGAGCTGTTTCACACTAGGAGAAACACCTGAACTATTTGGCTACGGATTTTTTTGTTTGATTTTTTTGGTCCCCCCCTTTACCTTGGGGTGCACTCCTTATCTCCCAAGAAGAGACAGCAATTGTGGCCATATACCCAAGGTACAATCACACCCTATAAAATCCCACCTTCTGGCCAAGAGCAAATACTAACTGCTATACACCAGATAGAGAGCCAACACCTACTACAGCTACTCTGAGTTGACTAATAAGAAAAGTGAAAACGGAAACCCACCTCCTGATCACATCTACCAGCAACATATATTTATCTAATTATTGAAAATAAATCTAATCATTGAAAATGCCACCCTCCAAAAAATAAAATTGAAGGTCTCAGCTCATGTCCAGAAACAAGAGAGTGTAGCTGCATCAAATGAGCTAGAGGTAGACCTAGAATTCCCATTGGATGGAAGGCAGGCTTTGGAACTGCCTGAGAAGGAATTCATGAAAATGATATTGAGTGCATCCAAATACTCCATAGAGTGGCTGAGAACAATAAGGACAAAATCAGGAAAGTACTACAGGAACAATCAAATAAAATATAAACAGCTATGGAAACAATACAAAATGAGGTCCAAATGATTACTAATAAAATATCAAAAGTGGACAATACACTCAAATGGCAAAAGAGTAGAATTGAAGAGATGGAAGTCACAACCAGTGAGCTTGAAGACAAATATCTCAATACTGCTAAGATAGAAGAGGAAGCAGAAAAAAGAATAGAAAAATCTGAATAAAGTCTTAGATTCATATGATACAACATGAAGAGGAATAATATGAGAGTTATCTGAATCCTGGAAGAGAAGGGACCACAGAGGAGATAGTTGAAGAGCTGCTAGAAGAAAATTTCCCTAACATGCTGAAAAACAAAAAGCTAAGCATTCAAAAAGCTCAATGAACCCCAGGAAGGATAGACCTCAAAAGAAAAACACCATGACATATCATAATCAAGCTCTCCAAAATCAAAGACAAGGAGAGAATCCTGAAAGCAGCTGGGAAAGAAAAATGTTACTTACAAAGGCAAGCAAATCAGATTAAGTTTGATCTTTCAGTAGAAACCATGCAAGAAAGAAGGCAATGGGGAGACATATATAAAGCCCTGAAAGAAAAAACTGACACCCAAGAATTGTCTACCCAGCAAAGCTGCCAATCAAATACGATGGTGTCATCAAAACACTCTAGGATAAACAAAATCAAAAGGACTGTCAAAGCCAACACAGCACTTCAAAACTTCCTATAGCAAGTTCTTTGGACTGAAAACCAACAAGTACAGACAACAACCAGAGATTAACAGACATGGCAACATCACCTGGTACTCAGTCGACAGATAGAAGAGTCCAGAACAGAAAAAAAACACAAGAACCAATTCAGAGGACCTAGGAGGTCAGCCTACGATCAAAACAATTACAATGTGAAAGAAGAAGAAAATATAAGAATAGAGATCCAGGTGGTAAGAAGGTCAGGTAGACTGCATGATAAAATAGTCTGTTTTAAATGGAGGGAAAAGTTAATCAAATATAGGGTAACCTCAAAGAAAATTAATACTTCACAACGTACCAAAAAGATGAAAATCTAAGAACATGGAAACATTAAAACTATGACGAAACTGACAAGAAAGAGCACACAAAACATGAACTCAGCACAGGAAGGCATGCAGAACAAAAAAACCAACAGCAACACAAAAAACAAACATAATGACAGAAATTAATTCATACCTATCGATAATTATACTGAATGTCAATGGATTAAATGCACCAGTCAAGAGACAGAGAGTGGCAGAATGGATAAAAAAAAATCAAAATAAAAAGATCCTTCAATATGATGTCTGCAAGAGACACACCTTATACACAAAAACAAAATCAGATTTTTTTAAATGTGAAACTGTATTTGACTCTAACTACTATTTTAAAGTCAAAATATGGATGGCAATAGTTGAGGGTATCATAAATCAGTGAGCTGAGTGGTGAGCAAAAGAGAAAAGAGAGCATGTAGAAGGTATAAAGGTAAAAGTTGCATGACAAAAAGAGGAGAGTACTTAATCTTACATTCCAGGAACAAAGGACCCTAGGGCCAGCAAGAGGGAAGAGCATGAGCAGAACATGGGATCCTAAGCAGAGAAGCAGTGACACCAGAGACAGAGGTAAACATGATGGCATGGAGAGATAGAGTATCTGAGGACTCCAGACTCATGGAAAGAGAAATGCCGTATGCTGATGGGCAGGAGCTGGTCTGCAAAATGTGCCCATTTGGTTGTTTAAATTATTTTATACTCCTGTGTGATTTTGTGTACATAAAAAAAAAAAAAGAGGCACTAGAGGCAAATACTGTTAAACAATGGGTCATAGAGGGGACTGTGATCATTAGAATGAAATGATGTGACTAGTCGAGCGCAAAACTGATGTTCTGCATGTATCCTATCACTCAAGTCAAAATAAAAGCTTTTTTTAAAAAAATAATAATACTAAAAAAATTCCCAACAAAATGATTTTCAGTTATTCAAATGCTAATTAAATCAAATCTACAGTTTTTACTTATATTTTAGAATTTAAAATGAAAAAGACATATTTTCAAATATCTGAAAGAATTCTTTTTCCCAGAGCAGGTGTTTATTAGAAACTGTTTCCTTGTCTTCAACTGAATCAAATGGATCATTGAGTAACATGGTATAGTTGACCAGGTTAATGAATAAGATGGACTTATTCCATGTGCTGCTCTATACTAGTGGGAGTGGATCATTCAGGCCATGAGATGCCCAACATGAGGGTCAACATACTTATTATGTATGTTATAATATTGTGAAGTAATATTTATTTGTAATTGCCATGTACTGTCTACCTTAAAAAATCTACTACCTTAAAGATCTGAAAATACCAGTACAATATCAATATAATCTTCATTTAAAAGTCTAATAACATTAAAATATATTAAAACTAAAATACAGAAAGAGAGAGAACATGTGCAAAGCAAGAGAACATGTGCAAAGCAAAAAAGTACATCAATGACCAAAACAAAAAAGTTAAAGCATTCAAAACTCAAAGGGGCAAACACAACAATGGAATACCACTACATACCTATTAGAATAGCTACAGTTCAAAACATTGAAAATGCCAAATGTTGCCAAGGATGCGGAACAGAATAACATGTATCCACATGAAATGCACATGAATGTTTATAGCAGCTTTACTCATAATTTGTTAAAAACTGGAAGCAACAAAGGTTTTTTTTCTATAACTAAATATATAAACAAACTATGATACATTCATTCAATGGAATATGATTCAGTGAAAAACAGATATGAGCTATCAAACTGCAAATAGACATTGAGAAATTTTAATTCTCTAATTTAGCATACTGCTAAATTAGAGAAGCCAGTTTGAAAAGATTACATAGTCTTTACTTCTAACTCATGGCAATCTAAAAAAGGTAAAACTATAAAAATGAAGACCAAATGTTGCCATCGAGTTGATTTCAACTCATGAAAACCCTATGTGTTAGAGCAGAACTGAGCTTCACTGTGACCTCAGCAGAAAGAGATTGCCAAACCTTTCTTCCCTGGAGCAGTTGAATGACTTCAAACTACTTTACTTTTAGTTTTTCCAGTCAAGTGCAAACCTTTTGTCCCACCCAGCGACTAAACCAGTTGCCCTCAAGTTGAATCTGACTCATGTTGACCCTATGTGAATCAGAATAGAATTGTGCTGATGACTCAGAGGTGAATTACCAGACCTTTGTTTCAAGGTACCTCTATTGTTGTTAGGTGTCATCAAATCCGTACTGATTCATAACGACTCTACACACAACAGAAGGAAACAATATCCAGTCCTGGGCCAACCTCACAGTCATTGATATGCCTGAGCCCACTGCTGCTGCCACTGTGCCACGCCATTAAAATGGGGGGTCTTCTTCTTTTTCTCTGACCCTCAACTTTACCAAGAATGATATCCATCTCCAGCAATTGATCTCTACTGATAAAATGTCCAAAGTATGAGAGACAAAGTATGGATATCCTAGCTTCCAGGAAGCATGCTGGCTGTATTTCTTCCAACACAGATCTGTTTGTTCTTGGTAGTCCATGGAACTTTTAATATTTTTCTCCAACACCATAGCTCAAATGCATCA
>NW_006408553.1:12071866-12082098 GCF_000296735.1 Chrysochloris asiatica
CTTATTCTGTTATAATGAATGCCTGTTCAACTATGTACAGGTTCCTCATGAGCACAATTAAGTGTTCAGCAATACTCATGTTTTTGCAATGCCCTGATCTACACAATCAAAAGCATTTACATAGTCAATAAAGCACAGAAAGTACCTTTCTGGTATTCTCTGCTTTAAGATGAGAGCCATCTGATGTCAGCAATGATATCCCTAGTTCCAAATCCTCTTCTGAATCCAGCTTAAATTTCTGACAGTTTTCTGTCAATTTGCTGTTGCAAGCATTGTTTAATTATCTTCAGAAAAATTTTACTTGCATGTGATATTAATGATATTTTTCCATGATTCTTGCATTGTATTGGATCACCTCTCTTTGAAATGGGCACAAATATATATCTCTTTCAATCACGTGGCCAGGTAGATTTCTTCCAAATTTCTTGGCACAGATGAGTGAGTGCCTCTGGTGCTGCATTAGTTTGTTGAGAGATTTCTATGTGTATTCTGCCAATTCTTGGAGTCTTATTTTTCGTCAATACCTTCAGTGCAGCTTGAATTTCTGTACCATTGACCCTTCCATACCTTTGGTTCTTGATCATATGCTACCTCTTGAAATAGTTGGATATCAACTATTTCTTTGTGTTACACTGACTCTGTATTCCTCAATCTTTTGCTGATGTTTCCTACATTATTCAATATTTTGTCCATAGAATCCTTCAATATTGCAACTTGAGGCTTAATTTTTTGTCTTCAGTTCTTTCAGCTTGAGAAATGCTGAGCATGTTCTCCCCTTTTGGTTTCCTAACTTCAGGTCTTTGGACATTTCATGATAATACATGACTTTGTCTTCTCCAGCTTTCCTCTGAAATTTTCTGTTCAGCTCTTTTACTTCCTCATTTCGTCCATTCTCTTTAGACTCCCCATGGTCAAAGGCAACTTTCAGAGTCTCTTCTGACGTCCATTTTTGTCTTTTGTTTCTTTTCTGTCTTTTTAATAATCTTTGACTCTCTTCCTATATAATATTCTTGATGTCATTCCACAACTCTCTGGTCTTCAATCATTAGTGTTGCATTAGACAAATCTGTTCTTGATATGGTCTCAAGTGGGATATATTCAAGATCATCTTTTGGCTCTTGTGGACTGTTTTCATTTTTCTTCCACTTCAGTCTAAACTTGCATAAGAGCAGTTGATGGTCTGTTCCACAGTCTGCCTGCCCTGAGTCTTGTTTTGGCTGATGATATTGAGCTTCTATGCCCATACAATCATTCAATATCACAACTCAAGGCTTGAATTTTTTCTTCAGTTCTTTTAGCTTGAGAAGTGTCGAGTATGTTCTTAACTTTGGGTTTTCTAATTCCAGGCCTTTGCATATCTCATTATAATACTTTACTAGTTCACTCTGCCTTCTCAAGCACCCTTTGAAATCTCTGTGCAGCTCTTTTACTTCATTTCTTCCAGTTACTTTGGTGGTGGTGATGGTGGCGGTTATGTGCCGTGGAGTTGGTTCCAACTCATAGCGACCCTGTTATAGGGTTTCCAAGGCTGTAAATCCTTACAGGAGCAGAACACCTCATCTTTCTCCCATGGAACCGCTGGTAGTTTAACACTACTGACCTTGAGATTAGCAGCCAAACCATAATCACTGTACTACCAGAGCTCCTTTCCAGTTATTTTAACTACTATAAATTCAAGAGAAAATGTCAGTCTTTTATGAAATCTTTTTGGTCTTTTCTTCCTTTCTTGATTTCTTCATGAATGGTGTTGTTGATGTCATCCTTCAACTCATCTGGTTTTCAGTCATTATGTTCAATAAATCAAATATATTCTTGAGAATGGTCTCTAAATGAAGGTGGGATATATGCAAGATCATCCTTTAGCTTTTGTGGATTTATTTTTATTTTCTTCAGCTTTAACTTGAACTCCTTATGAGCAATTGATGCTCTATTCCATAGCTGGCACCTGACCTTTTCTGACTAATGATGTTGAACTTGTACATCATCTTTTTTCACAGATGTAGTATATTTGACTCCTGTGTATTCCATCTGGTAAGATCCACATGTAAGGTCACCATTTATGATGTTGAAAATGGTATTACCATTTCATTGTTTGTTGTTAAGGGTCATCGAGTCAATTATGACTCAGTGACCCTACACAGGGTTTCTGAGGTAGCTGGTGGATTTGAGCTACCGACCCTGCAGTTAGCAGTCCAGTGCTTATTCTTCAGTGCCACACCAGGACCCCAAATAGGACATTAGTCTAGCAAATTTCTGTCCTGCAATCTCTGGTAAAATTTTTATACATAGTTTTCCAACTGCTTATCCTTGTTTGTTTCCAACTTTCACTTCCAATCACTAGCAATTATCAATGCAACTTGCTCGCATGTTTGATAAATTTCAAAGTGCAGACGTTGGTAAAATTTTTTTAATTTCTTTATCTTTGGCATATTTGGCTGGTGTGTAAATTAAATAAGAGTTGTATTAATTTGTCTTCTTTCTAGGCATATGGGTATTATCATTAGCAGTGTTGTATTTCAAGATAGATTTTTTTAAATGCTCTTTATGATAATGAATATGATGCTATGACTGTTCAATTCATCATTCCTGGCATAGTAGACTATATAATTTTATAAAATTCAAAATGGCCAATACATGTCTATTTCAGCTAGGATAGCTATCTTCAAGAAAATGGAGTATATAAAATTACTCTTTGTAAGGACTCCTGGTATGGCACTCTAGGATCAGCACTGGACTCCAAAACACAAGTTTGGCAGTTCAAATCCAGCAACTTCTCCTTGGAAACCCTGTACAGGGTCTCTATGAGTTGGAACTGACTCAATGGCACCTAATAGCAACAACAGTAAAGCTGAAGCTTAAGAAAATTAACACAACTCCATGAGAGCCAAAATATGACCCTGAATATATTATTGTTATTGTTAAGTGTCATCAAGTTGGTTCCAACTCATAGCAACCCCGTACAGAATTTCCAAGGAGCAGTTGGTGGGTTAGTTCAGCAATGATCCTACAGCACCACACCAACAGTATATATCACACCTGAATTTAAAGAACAAGAACAATTTAAATCAGGAACAGATGTGATCCATTAGACACTAATGACTGAAGACAAGAAGAGTTGTGGGATGACATCATACATTAAGAAAATCAAGTCATTTTTTTTTTAATTTAAGAAAAAAAGGCAAAAATGGATGCCAGAAGAGACTCCGAAATGTGCTGTTGAGTGCAGAGAAGCTAAGGTGAATGGAAGAAAGTTTCAAAGGGCAACTAGAAAAGACAAAGTTAAGTAGTATAGTGAAATGTACAAAGACCTGGAGTTAGAAAACCAAAAGGGAAGAACATGCTCAGCATTTCTTCAGCTGAAAGAACTTATGAAAATATTTAAACCTTGGGTTGAAATATTGAAGGATTCTATGGGGAATATAATGAAGGCTACAGAAAGCATCAAAAGCAGATGGAAGGAATACACTGAGTTACTATACCAAAAAGAAATGGTTAACATTTGATTACTCAAGAGGTAGCATAAGATCAAGAACTAATGGTACTGATGGAAGAAGTCCAAGATGCACTGAAGACAGTGGAGAAAAACAAGGCTCCAAGAATTGAGGGAATGGCTTGGAGAAGAATATTAAAAATACCATGGGCTACAAGAAGAACACACAAATCTGTGGTGGAAGAAGCCAGAATGCTCCTTGAAAGCATACTTCAGACATGTTATCAGTAGAGACCAGTCCCTCGAGAAGAACATCATGCTTACTAAAGTGGAGAGTCAGCGAAAAAAAAGGACCCCCAAGGAGATGGATTGAGTCAGACCTGACTTTACATGGCCTAACAACAACAGCAGCAGATGACATTTGAAATCAGAGGGAAAAAAGTAGATAATCAAAAATGGTATTGAAACTCTACGTACTAAGTAGACATTACTGCCAAAGCAAAAGGCTTCCAATTGTTTCCATCCTTGCCACCACATCTGAAGAGACTTTTGGTACCACGTGACATTACTATAAATTGTACAGTCACTGTTAGCCTAGGTCTCAGAGCAGTCACGAGGTACAGAACTCCTACAAAATCTCAATAGCCAAAAAATAAGGATAAGAAATCAACTTTGGCTATGTGAAACCTCTAAAACATTAAGGTTAATTTGCTACCACAGTATAACCTAAAAAACAACAACAACAACAACAAAAATCAAGTCTTTTCTGACTCACAGCAACCCTATGTTGCAAAACTTTACAGAAGCAGCCAGCCTCATCTTTCTCCCACAGAGTGGCTAATGACCTTGCAGTTAGCAGCCCAACATCTAATCCACAGTGCCATCATGTTTCCATACAGCATAACCTTGTTGTTGTTCTTCAATGCTGTCAAATCGCTTCTGACTCAGAGCAATCCTCTATTTCCAAGGAGTGGCTGGTGAGTTTTAACCACTGACCTTATGGTTCAAACAGACCTTGCAGTCCAGTGCTTTATCTCACACCAGGACTCCAACAGTATAACCTAGTTCCTCCAAAACAGTCCACTTATCATCACCACTCTATATCTATTTACCTTGAAAAGCCTAAGCTAGAATCAGCTTAAAACTACCATAACAATTAGAGAATTCAGTAAGGTAGCAATATTCAAAATCCTTCACATACTTTAGATACATGAACAACAACTGATTAGAAGAGCTAACGACACAAGAGCCATTTGCAAGCAAATACCAGGAGTGAAAAAGAAAATGAAAGAACTTTTTAGAATATAGTGAAGGGCACAAAAGAAAACTTGAAAACAATCAAAAGAAATAATCATTTTCTTAAGAAGAAGAATAATCATTATAAAAATGCTAATTCTCTGAAAATTACTTCACAAATTTCATATTAATAAGAACTACATTTTTTTTTTTTTAGAGAACAACTACATTTTTAACTAAACACTTGTATTCTAAATTTTTTATGGAAACAATAAAGAGTTGGCATACAACTCTAAAAGAGACCATTTGAGAAGGAATTAGCTCTATCAGTGTCTACATTTCTCAATGCCTATTAAAAGTAAATATCTGAATAGCCCTGAGGGTAATGGCACAGTAGTTAAGAACTCATCTACTAAACAAAAGGTAGGCACTTCCACAGCCCACAGTACGAAGATGTAGCGGTCAGCTTCCTAAGATTATTGTTGTTGTTGTTGTTGTTGTCAAGTGCCATGGAGTCAGTTCTGACCCATATCAACCTTGTATAGGGTTTCCAAGAAGCAGCTGGTGAGCTTGAACCACCAACCTTGAGGCTCAAACCAACCTTGTAGTCCAGAGCATTAACCTACAGCACCACACCAGGGCCTTGGAAATAATATGTGGCAATTTTACTCAGTCATTATGAGTCAAATAGCACACAGCAATATACAGAAATGCCATATATATCTAAGAGAAATAAAAGCAAATGTCTGCTAAAGACATAAACAAAAATTACATAACAGTTCAAACAAGACATTAAAGGCCCATCAACAGTAGAATAAACTTTGGTATATTAACACTATAAAATGTCTTACAGTAATAAGAAAAAGTAAACTACAGTGTATGCAGCAATATGGGTAAGTTCTACTAAATATAATGTTGAGGGAAAGAAGTAAGACACAAAAGTACGCTTCCAGTAAAATGCAGTTTTACACCAGCCAGTGTTTTATCCTGTTGTACATAGTGTCGCCATGGTTCAGAACTGACTCAACGGCACCTAACAACCTAACAACTTGAGTGGGATACGACTTGATGGCACACCACTACCACCAATACCAGCCAGCACACACACACACACATACACACAATTAAAACTAGGTTAAAATTAGAACAAAAGCAGATAATTCCTGGGCTTCCCCAGTCATGTTTTGAGTGCCTTCCATCCTAAGGGGCTCATCTTCCTTCACAGTATCTGACAATACTCTGGAGCTATTCAACATGTGTCAATATTCAACATTCTGGTGCTAGCTGACAGTGTTTCACTTTTATTCATTAGGTTTGACACTCTGTTTCGGAGCCCGTGACTGCTCCAGAACCAGCACCTGGGCTGCTGTTCCTGCAGCACCGAGATCGAATTCTCCCGCATCCTCAGAGCCATACTCTACCACCTTAGAAGGTATGGTCTCCTCTCTTGTACTTGGAAGGGTATACAATTCAGTCAGGGGGTAGGTTCTGGCCAGACTGAGCAATTCCCCTTAAGGATGCCTATTTATCCACACTCCCTTCTCTACCTTAAACTTTGCTCACAACCAAAACATGTTGGATATTTTTAAAGCAAGCAATCAAAGAGGCTGGCAAAATGAATGATCAAAACCAAGTAAACAGGAACCTGTTCCCGGAAGCGCTAAAAATTTCTAGATATGACTGGGTTTTACAAAATGCAAAACCTAATTTCAAACTTATTACAAAACCCCATGTACAAGGTTTTGAAGTGAGGTAAAGAAAGCCTCCCCACCACTCACATAGATTCAAATGCCCAAAAGTCTTTAATGAGACCAAGCACAAGCTGATAATTAGCCCCCATCCTAGCACTACCTGACTTAAGAAAACCCTTTAATCTATTTGTCCATGAATGGCAGGGCCTGGAACTAATTGCTAGAGAAAGGGGTGAGTATAGGGACAGTGGGGAGCTTCCAAAAAGGCCTGTAGCTTACCTTTCAAAACAGTTGAATGGGACCGCAAAAAGAAGGTCTTGCTGACTGCACAGAAGGCAGAGCTAATGTCCATAACCAGGGCCCTCCTTCTAAACAGTCTTGCATGCATAGAGGGTGATTAAAAAAAAAGGTGGTGGGCTGACTAATCATGATGGCTGAGCATGAGCTAAGATATGTCTCAGAAACTTTGTGTCAATTAGAGATTGTCCAACAACCAGCCTCAGTAACTACCATATATTGTCCAAGTCACCTAAAGAACACCACCACAAAGGCTGAAGGAGATTGCCACACTGACAAAACCTAGGCAGCAGTCCCACCTCCATTCTTGGAAATCCCGGTCCTAAACCTCAACCTTGGGCTGAACATGTTCACATCCAAGTACTCCCCTGAAGATCTCAAAAGAGCAGTTGACTAGAGATTCAAGAATTCACAAAGTAAATGAAACTGGCAAATCTGATTTTTTAATGTGTTATATAAGGAAATGTGTCAATATTTGGAAAAATCAGTGTAACTCAATGAGCATACATGTTACAGAAGGCCAATGCATAATGTTCTGAGATGACACAAGGGTAAGAGATCCATTCAGAGTACAAGGCAGAGAAAGGACCTTTAATGTCGCATAGCCTGAAAAGTTTAATGATATAGGTTGAGATTCTACATTGCAACTACCCTTTACCATTTGCCAAAGTTTGGTGTAGTATCAAGAATATCAGCAATTATCTGAAAAAAGTACTAAAATACTTCTCCCAAAGACTGAATTTTCTTCACATACTTCAAATGAAACAGATTGCAACAGATTGAATGCAGAAGCAAATATGAAAATCGAGCTGTCTTCTATTAAGTCAGACATTAAAAGGTTTGCAAAAATATAAAGCAATTCCATCCTTCTCAGTAATTCTGTTTTGAAAAACAATCATTTAATTTTTTAAATGTGACATTTGTTAACATGTAAGGTTGTTGTTAAGTGCTGGCAAGTCAGTTCCAACCCTAGTGATCCTGTATAGGGTTTCTGAGGAGCAGCTGGTGAGCTTGAACTGCCAACCTGTGGTTCAAACTGACTTTACAGTCCAGCTCACTAACCCACAGCGCCTCACCAGGACTCCTAACACATAACAGGGCAGCACTTAACAACAACAAAAGGTCTATTAATGTTATTTTTAATTAATTGAAAATCTTAAATTTTTCAACTTTAGTTTCTAGTATGATAGGTATAAACTCATATAAACAAAAACTCTTTGAGAATCTCAATAATTATAAATGATTAAAAGAGTCCTAACTGGTCAACTAAGGTACAACTACTGGTCTTCCACATCCGGAGAAATGAAGAGTGAAGAAAATCAAAGCCACATAGAAACATTAAGTCCAATAAACTAATGGACCATTCGAACATCCATCACCATGAGTCTGACATAAGGAGAATTAGATGGTATCTGGCTATCATTATCAACTGTTTGGAAAGGAATCACATTAGAAGGTCCTGGATAAAGTGAGAGAAAACTGTGGAACAAAACTGAAAAAACAAAAATGATCAGGCTTACTGACCAGATAGAGATTAGTGGAATCTCCATGATCGTGGCCCTTAGTCACCCTTCAGGCATGACACTGCACTCACCCTATGGATCAACTGTCAGCCACACAGTAGAAAGGTCTGTTGTTGTTGTTTGTTGTTAAGTACCATCGAGTCCTGTGAGCAAAAACTCCAGAGAACAAGCAACCATTCATGATCAAAAGGGCAATATTTTCCCATGGACAAAATTCAAAAGGCAGGAAGAATTTGAAAATGAGGAGGAATGGAAATGGGAAACACAGGGTTGAAGTCAAGTATTGCTGTTGGTAGGTGCCATCACATCAGTAACGGCTCATAGCAACCCTATGTAAAAAAGCATGAACCACCACTTGGTCCTGCATCAGTCTCACAATCGCTGCTATGCTTGAGCCCACTGCTGCTGCCACTGCTCCAATCCATCTCATTGGGTGTCACCCTCTTTTTCGATGACCTTCCATTTTACCAAAAATAATGTCTTCTCCAGGGACTGGTCTCTTCTGACAATATGTATGAAGCATGAGAGATGAAGTCTGGCTATCTTGGACTCTAAGGAGCATCTGACTGTACTTCTTCCAACACACATTTGTTTGTTCTTCTGGCAGCCCATGGTACTTTTAATATTCTTCTTCAACACTGTAACTCAAATGTATAACTTTTTCTATGGTCTTCCCTTTTCAATGTCTAACTTTTACATGCTTAAGAGGTGAATGAAAGTACCATGGCTTGGGCCAGGTGCAATTTAGTCCTCAAACTGACATCTTTCCTCTTGTGCAGCAGGTTTTCCCAAGACAATATGTCATTTGATGTGCATCAAAGACTTCACAAAAAGAGTAAAAAGGGAACCCACAGAATGAGAAAAACTCTTTTCCAACAACACATCAGACAAGGGACTCATTTCTAAAATATATAGGAAACTACAACACCTCTACAAGAAAAAGACAAATAACCCAATTAAAAAATGGGCACAGGACATGAACAGACACTTCACCAAGGAGCAGATCCAGGCAGCCAACAAACTTATGAAGAAATATTCACGATCACTAGTCATTAGAGAGATGCAAATCAAAACAACAATGAGATATCATCTCACACCAGCAATAACAACAAAGATCAAAAAAGTAAAGGACAAAAAATGCTGGCAAGGATGTGGAGAGACTGGGACCCTCCTGCATTGTTGGTGGGATTGCAAAATGGTCCAACCTCTCTGGAAAGCAATATAGCACTTCCTCAGAAGGTTGGAAATAGAAATACCTTATGATCCAGCAATTCCTCTACTTGGTATTTACCCACAAGAAACAAGAGCCATAACACGAGTAGATATATGCACACCAATGTTCATGGCAGCACTATTTACAATAGAAAAAGATGGAGGCAGCCAAAGTGCCCATCAACTGAAGAATGGATAAACAAGCTGTGGTACATACACACAATGGAATATCATGCTGTCTTGAAAAATAACAAGGAAGCTGCAAGCCACTGCATAACATGGATGAATTTTGAGGACATTATGCTGAGTGAAATTTGCCAGTCACAAAAGGAGAAATACTGCATACTAACATTATTGTAAAAGATTAAGAAAAACAATCCACCCTGGAAAGGGAGAAAAAAATTAAATATATATTTACTGATCACCGGGATGTATGGGATGAGGGGAGGTGAGGGAGGAAAGGGAAGCTAGAGCACAGGGTAGGAAATAGACACAGGATAGTTTGGGTGCCGGGAGGAGGGGGAAGATAATACACAAGAAGGGAGAGGGGAATAGAAGAACAAGAAGGATGGGAGAACAGTTAGGCAAGTTTGCATGGGCTAAGTGGGTCAGATGTAAATGATGATATATACACAACATTGGAACAACAGGGCTCTG
The DNA here is from genome assembly GCF_000296735.1 of Chrysochloris asiatica. NCBI lineage: Eukaryota > Metazoa > Chordata > Mammalia > Afrosoricida > Chrysochloridae > Chrysochloris > Chrysochloris asiatica. The sequence continues at coordinate 12,081,913 of NW_006408553.1, forward strand.
GGATACAGGGATTGAGGCATAGTTTGAATGGGTAAAAGAGAGGAATAATGTTAAGATGAGAAATAATGTTAAGATGCTTAGCTGTCTTTTGAATCTTGGTTTTCCTTGCCTACCATTGTGAAACAGACACTCGAGGGGGAGAGAAAGGAATAGCCAGAAACATCATAATAGAAAGCTTGTAAATCC
>NW_006408553.1:12083763-12084345 GCF_000296735.1 Chrysochloris asiatica
ATATTTTAAGTTCTCTTGACTTTCAGAAAACAAAATAAGATCATCTGCATATTGAATTTTGTTAATGAGTCTTTCTCTGATCCTGATACCACTTTGTTCTTCATATAAATCCAGCTTCTCAGACTGTTTTCTTAGCATACAGATTGAATAAGTATGATGAAAGACTATAACCCTGATACACATCTTTCCTGATTTTAACCATTCAGAGTCCCATTGGTTCTGTTTGTGCGACAGTCTTTTGGTCTATGTACAGGTTCCTCATAAGCACAATTAAATGTTCCAGAATACTAATTCTTCACAATGTTGCTCATAGCTTGCCACGATCCATACAGTAGAAGCCTTTACATAGTCAATAAAGCACAGGTACACATCTTTCTGGTAGCCTCTGCTTTCAGCCAACATCCACTTGACATCTGCAATGGTATCCAGCATTGCATGCTCTATTCTGAGTCCAGCTTTTGCCTCTGGCAGTTCCCTGTCAATGTAGTGTTGCTGCAGCTTTTGAATGACCTTTACCAAAATTTTATTTGCATGTGATACTAATGATATTTTCTGATGATTTCCACATTCTGTTGGGTCACT
>NW_006408553.1:12086715-12087685 GCF_000296735.1 Chrysochloris asiatica
GGTTGTGCATACATCATTATTTACCTCTGTCCCACCTAGCCCATTCAAACCTTAACTGACCTTGTTTTGTCTGGTGATATGGAGATTTTCCACCATCTCTTTCCACAGAAGTAGTCAATTTAACTTCTATTTTATTACATCTGGTGAAGTTAAGACATATAATCATCTTTAATGTTGTTTTAGAAAGGTATTTGCAATGAAGATTTCATTGGTCTTGCAAAATTCTATCATGCAACCTCCAGCATCGATTCTGTCACCAAGGTCATATTTTCCAGCTACTGATCCTTCCTCTTTGTTTCCAACATTTACATTCCAGTCATCTTGAAGGAATGTTTGATCAGTTTCAAAGTGAAGAAACTGGTAGAATTTCCTAGATTCACGCATTGTGCATTCCAATTATTAATGGATGTTTACAGCTATTTCTCCTCATTTTGAATTGTACTTAATTTGCATCATTAACAGTCTACTTTGAGGGGTCAGATCTTTACCAGTCATATTTTGAGTGCCTTATAACCTGGGGGCTCATCTTTTAGCATTATATTTGACAATATCGTGGTGCTATCTGACTGTGTTTCACTGCTATTCATAAGGGTTTCAGAGGCTGAACATTCAGAAGCAGTTCACATCTCCTTCCGAGTCTCTCTTAGTCTAGAAGAGAAACTGAACATCCACCATGGATGACCATGTTTACATTTAAAATACTAGTGTCATAGCTTCCAGCATCACTGCAAACAAGCAAGCTACCATCGTACAGTAAACTGACAGGTAAGTGGTGGGAAGTGGGATGAGTTATATTATGGGAATTGCAATTGATGACATGAAATAAGATGTGTATGAACTGTTGAATGAAATACTCTGTAAACCTTCACCCAATATCAAGAAGAAATTTTGTTAAAGGAGTCCTGAATTCAAAAAGTTTGAAAGCAACCACATTAAAAACTACTGCATAGCTTGTAAGCCCAACTTCAGC
>NW_006408553.1:12089573-12094685 GCF_000296735.1 Chrysochloris asiatica
CAATTGTAAAGGTAGAAGTTTTGTTAACCAAAACAGGGGATTAGTCAATCTTACAGTCCAGAAACAGAGGACCCTAGAACCATCAAGGGAGAAGAGGATGAGCAGAATGCTCTGGTAGCGTAGTGGTTACGAATCAGGCTGCGAACCACAAGGTCAGCAGTTCGAAACTACCAGCTGTTCTACAGGAGAAAGATGAGGCTTTCTGCTCCCGTAAAGATTTACAGCCTCAGAAACCCTGTACAGACTCGCTATGAGTCGGAACCAACTCCACGGCACACAGCCATCAGCCATCATCCAGAGAAGCAGCAACACCAGAGTTGGAGGCAGAGATGGGGACATGGGGAAATAGAGCAGCTGAGGACACTAGACTCATGGAATGAGAAAGGTTGTGTGCTGGCGGGCAGGAGGCAGGCTTGCAGAATGTGTCCTTTGGTTGTTGAAATGATTATATATTCCTAAATGTTTTTGTGTACATTCCCCCCCCCCACAAAAAAAAAGAGGGAACAGAAGCAAATACTGTTAAATGATGATGCACAGAGGAGACTGTAATCATTGAAATGAAACGAGGAGTGTAAAACCGATATTCTCCCATGTAAACTATCACTCAATTCACAATAAAAACTTTTTTTAAAACTACTGTATGTTGTTGTTGTTGAGTGCCGTTGAGTCGGTCCCAACCCATAGTGATCCTGTATAGGGTTCCCAAAGAGCAACTGATGAGCTTGAACCACTGACCTTCTAATTCAAATAGCTTTGCAGTTAGGCGCATTAACCCACAGCGTCACACCAGGACTCCATACTAGAAAACTCAAAAGACTCATCAATAAGAAAACTGGCTAAATAAACTGTGGTACCTCATAACAATGGAACATTGTGCCGATTCAAAAAGAGGTGAAGACACTCAGATACTGACTATGGTTGGCAAGATACTGAACAGTGTTTAAAAAGGGAAGGAAATAACAAAATATACTTACATAAAATGCTTTGCTTGAATCTAAATAACCCCTTGAACCAGACAGCACTTAACAAATACCTACTTTTATATATAAAATTTCAAAGACTCAATTTATTATTCTTCCTATCTTCCTATAGGGTGCCATTGCAGAACAGCAGACACAGGAGTGTGTGTGTGTGTGTGTGTGTGTGTGTGTGTGTTGTCGGACAAGGCATACCATATATAACTAATAGTGAGGAAAGTCAATTTTGGGGAGTTTGAGAAAAGTTCAAGATGTCTCTAAGGCGATTTTGAGTGCAAGAAACCATCCATACAAACATCCCCCTAGAGTTCTGAGAAGTGGGTGACAGGCCTGCAGAAAGGCTGTCCAAAATTCAGAGGGTAAGAAATTTGCCCTTGGGCTTATTAAAATAATAATATCATTATTGCTTCTTCATCCTGATGGAGCACCCAAATGGGCCCCCGTTTCCTGGGTAATAGGACAAAAGGGACCAAAGCAGGGCGGGACCTTAGACTTTGGATGGAATTGGGCAGTTTGACAAAAGAAGGTAAGGCTTAAAAAGGGAACGTAAATCCTTTGTCTGGTCCTGATGGGAATAAAAGGGTCTCCATTGGCTTACCAAGGAGCTCTGGTATCGTAGTGGTTACAAGTAGGGCTGCTAACCACAAGATCAGCAATTCGCAGTGGAAGAAAGATGAGGCTTTCTGCTCCGGTAAAGATTTACAGCCTCGGAAACCCTATGCAAGGTCGCTATGAGTCAAAACCGACTCCACGGCACACCACAACCACCACCGACTTACCAGGACTTGTGGCCAGCAAGCCACTGTACCAGGAAAGCAACATCATTAGGCAGAACATGCCTTTTTACTGCCTTGGCTTTCGGCTCTGAAACGGGAACAGAGCGTGCAGCCGTTGAGCGGCTGGAAGCGGTCACCCAGACCGTCAGCTCCGGAAATACGCAGCTGCCTCCTAGCAAGTTCATGCGCAGTTCTCCTGGTGCCTGGTATGAAAATCGCCATGCAACTTCCGCCCATCTTAAGAAGAGAAGATCTCTAGCTATGGCGCTCTAGGATCAGCACTGAACTGGGAATCATAAGGTCATTCAAACCCACGATCTTCTCCTCGGAAACCCTGTACAGGATTATTATGAGTCGTCACTTAACAACTCTAGCTAGATGGCTCACAGCATTTCTGAAATCATACACCGCTCTCTTCTCCTCTGCATGGTTGTCTCTAACTCTGGTTTTGTGTTGATGGATTTAAAAGACCAAACACATTTATCATGCTTGTTTATCCAGTTCTTCAGAAGCGGTGTTGATGCGCCACCCCTATGTGTTACAGAGAACTGCTCCATAGGTTTTTTTAGGTAATGCTTCCTTCTGATATATAGGGTCGCTTTGAGTGAAACCAATTAGAAAGGCACCTAACAACAATTGTTATGGAAGCAAATCTCCAGACCTTTTCTCATGCAGAAGAATTGAACCAACAAATTACTGGTTACCAGACAACTACAACTCATTTGTGCCTCCAGGGACCTACAGACACTTCTAGGCTCCTTAAAAGTAAATGCATAATACTTTCTGAATTAAAAACTATACCACTTGACTTCAGAACACCGCAATAAAGTGAGATGAAATTTTGTTAATTCAATACACAGATTTTAACAGGGCAGTCTAAACTTAAAGTTGTTGTTGTTATTGTGACGTGCCGTCAAGTCGGTTCCGACCACTAGCGACCCTGTATAGGGTTTCCAAACTTAAAGAAGCATGAACAAAAACATAAGCACCCACAAAATACACCTAACTTGTATTTCAATAGAAGCAACAAACAGAAACTAACATTACTTGTAGGCATCAGTAGAGCCAAAAAAAAATGCTTTCACCTTGCTAAATAAGGAACTCTGGTAGCGTAGTGCTTACGAATTGAGTTGCGAAGAGCAATGCCAACAATTCGAAACTACCAGCTGTTCTGCGGGAGAAAGATGAGGCTTTCTGCTCCCTTACAGCCTCGGAAACCCTGTACAGGGTCGTTATACTGAGTCGGAACTGACTCCAAGGCACATAACAACAACAACAACAGCAGCAGCAGCATTTCAAAGCACATGCTCAGCAGGTGCTATTTAATTAGTTCTGACTTGTAGTGATTCCTTTTGACAGAGTAGAACTTCCCTGTAGGTTTTTTTTGGATGTAATCTTTATAGAAGAGTGATGGTGTGGTGCTGTAGGATTAAGCACTGGACTGGGGACCTCAAGGTCAACAGTTCAAACCCACCAGCTGCTCTTGGAAAAACAATACAGAGTTGCTATGAATAGAATTGATTCCACAACACCCAGCATGAACGCTGCCATCAGTAGTTGGCAAAGAAGCCTTTAATTATTTTCACATTTTAAAGTGGCATCAATCACCAAGAAATTTTCTAATTTTTAAATCAATCAGAAATAGATGAAATGCAAAACTAAAAGAAAATGACATAAATGAGGGTAAGTCAAAAAGTATTACTACAAAACCATCGAAACTTTTTGTTAAGTGCTATCAAGTTGAGTTTCTGAGGAGTGGCTGGTGGGTTTGAACCACTGACCTTGCAGTTCAAACTGACTTTGCAGTCCAGTACATTATCCTGCAGCACCACACCAGGGCCCCATAGAAGCCTCTATTAAACAAAAATATAAAAACCTGTGAAGCTATTTTTTCTTGACATCTACGTCTATATACTATTAAAGTTGGTGCTTCCATCTAACCCTTCCTTGAAGACTTCTGTGCTCTTTGATTTACACATCTTTGGCATCTTCCATGAACTCAAATCATGTTTGTTTTAAATGTTCTCTGTTTGGGGAACAAAAAGAAGTCTGAAGGGCAAGATCAGGGCTATAGGATGTAGGGACAAGGTATCCCAATGAAATTCTCATAGGAGAGCCCTTACCTGGCCTTTTTCTCACCAATGCAGTTTTCAATTTTCTTAAAACTTCTTCCTAACAATCCTCCATGACCATCCTGTATACTTCAAGAAAATTTAACATGATCCCTTGGAGATCCCAAAAACAAGTTGCCATAATCTTCTGAGCTGACCTTGAATTGAACTGGCCTAGCAGGTCTCCTAAAAAGCTGTTATGTTTGAACCTTGCCCTCTGATGGTATTAGTAAACTCAAGACTCATTACAGTTCATTCCATAAAATCATCTTCATCAGCTTTGATGTTGCTCGAATGACTGTTGGAAAGATCAGATTTTTGAGCTAGTGATCTTCATACAAAGCTTTATTTCGCATCCATCTAACTGGGTGCTTTATTTGGCACCCAGTTAGATGGGTGCCAAATGAAGCCTTGCTGAGGTAAAGATGTTAGCTTAAAATCGAAAATACTGAACCATATGAAATTCCAACTTGAGTAATGATCACATCAATGTTAATTCTGCAGTCTTGTTACACTAATTTCTGGACTTCGACCAATTTCTTCGTTTAAGATTAACCGTCTTCCTTCCCTTAGCTCATATTTGAAGTTTTCCTGACCTTCCTTAAGACACTAGATCCACTTAACACCTGTTTCAAGTGGGGCAGCATTCGTATCAACTTCCTGCAAAGCTTCAATGATTCAGGAAGATATCCGTTTTTGTTAAAATTTTTGCTGTTAACCCTGATGTCAAAATCAATTTTTTCTTAAGGTAACCTAATAAGCTGTAGGATAAGCACTTGACTGCAAGGTTGGTTTGAACCGCAAGGTTGGCGGGCTTGAACCCCAAGGTTGGTGGTTCAAACTCACCAGCTGCTCCTCAGAAACCCTATACAGGGTCGCTATGGGTCAGGAGTGATTCAATGGCACTACACAACAAGAAACACCAAGACAAGTATATTACTAAGAGAACATGTCTGCAGCTATCCACTGCTTGCATACATGTTTTGTTTGGAATAAGTCCATGCATTATGAACTAGAACCCTAGTAGCAATTCTTTTTGACTTATTCTCATATATATAAACATAAAAGTTCAGATTGATCAAATAATTTTTTGGAAACACTTTCTCAATATTCAAAAATCCAAGGACTTATCGAACTCTAGGAAAAGAAAACCAAAAAGAAAGAACACGCTCAGCATTTCTCAAGCTGGGGGAACTGAAGAAAAAACTCAAGCCTCAACTTTCGTTATTGAAGGATTCTTTGGGCAAA
>NW_006408553.1:12099152-12100442 GCF_000296735.1 Chrysochloris asiatica
GATGGTTCAACATAAGGAAAACAATCAGCGTAATCCATCATATAAATAAGAAACAGAAAAAGAACCACATAATCATATCGATTGATGCAGAAAAGGCATTTGACAAAATCCAACATCCATTCTTGATAAAAACATTCCACAAAGTAGGAATTGAAGGGAAATTCCTCAACATAATCAAGAGCATATATACAAAACCAAGAGCCTACATCACACTCAATGGAGAGAAACTGAAAGCCTTCCCCCTGAGAACAGGAACCAGACAAGGGGAAATGAAGGAAAAACAGCTATGAGGCTGCGAGCTAAGCCCTACAATATTCAATAGACTCTTGTGAACCCAGGTGGAGACCTGGTTGGCCAGCAATGTGGCAAGACCTAGGGACTCTTGGGCCCACCAGAATCAGTGACACAGCCATGGAGCACTGGAGTGGAGAATGAAGTGTCCAGTGGATAAGAAGAGAAGGCATATCCACAAAAACACCCACACTTGCAGATAATACCAATTTGACCTAGCCTCAATGACTGGATGATCAGAGCTCAACTAGAAGAAATAAGAGGAAAAAAGAGTAATCTGATACAATTTGATGAACTTGACCTACGCCTATGGATGCAGCAACTCAAAAAAAGGAACAAATCTTTACGGCAAGGATCATTCCCTCCCCCTGCATACACAGAGTTGACAGGTATAGGCAACTTGGACATTGGCTATCCAAAATGGGGTAGGCTACAAAACCAAGAAGTGACTGGCTTACAAGCTTTCAAGAGGGAACCTAGATCAGAAGGTGTGGAGGAAGATAGAATCTCCACTGAGTAGTATTCAATCTGTCTAGGCGGGACTGATTGAAGGAAAGGTGGATAGGTCTCTTGTGATACAAGGGTCAATCATTGTTACCAGGACTGATTGTGAAGATTGTATATGCAAACGTAGACATTTTGTGGCAAGGAGGGGAGTGATTAACTTTGCAGGCTAGGAGCGGAAGTCCCTGGAACCATGAAGGGAGAAGAGGAGAGAGCGGAAGCCTACCCAGAGAGGCAGTGATCCCCAAGATGGAGGCAGAGACGATGACGTGGAGAGATGGAGCAGCTGGGGACTCAGGGCCCAGGGAGGGAGAGCAGCTGTGTGCTGATGATTGGGGAGTGGAGAGGTCAGGGGGAGGGGTGGGGGGAAGAATCAGGCTTATAGGATTTACCCTTTAGTTGCTTGGTGATGCATGGAGGGGATTGTAACCATGGCAATGAAACAATATACGATAGGATGAATGTAAAACTGATGTTCTCCCATGTAAACTGTCA
>NW_006408553.1:12100542-12111154 GCF_000296735.1 Chrysochloris asiatica
AATCCTCACCACTGGACCAATAAACAATATTCTTATCAATGGAGAAAAGATTGAAGTTGTCAAGGACTTCATTCTTCTTGAATCAACTATCAACACTCATAAGCACCAATCAAGAAATCAAAAGGCGTATTGCATTAAGCAAATCTGCTGCACAAGGCCTTTTTAAAGTGTTGAGGAGCAAAGATGTCAGCCTGAGGACTAAGGTGCACCTGACCCAATCCATGGTATTTCCAATAACTTTATATGCATGCGAAAGCTTGAATAAGGAAGACCGTAGAAGAACTGATGCTTCTGAGTTACGGTGTTGGAGGAGAATACTGAAAGTGCTATAGGCTTCCAAAAGAACCAACAGATCTGTGCAGCCAGAGTTCTCTTTGCAGGCCAGGATGACCAAACTTCATCTCTCCTACTTCGGACATATTGTCAGGAGTGACCAGTCTCTGGAGAAGGATATCATGTTTGGTAAGGTGGAGGGTCAGAGAAAAAGAGGAAGACCCCCAGCGAGACGGATTGGCAAAGTAGCAGCATCAATGGGCTCATGCTTGGCAACAATAGTGAGGTCGGCCCAGGATCGGGCAGTGTTTCGTTCTGCTGTACATAAGGTCGCTATAAGTCAGTAATGACTTGAAGGCTGCTAACAACAACAAGGAAAAGTTTTAAGTTACATAGTTAATATACTGTTGTTAAGTTCCTTCGAGTCGATTCCAACTCTTTCAGTGATATGCAATACAATGATAAGAATTAAGGTTACATGAATGAAAAACATGTTTTTTATAGACATTCATTCAGAGACTTAAATTGAAAGGAAGAGACCTTCGTTTGAAATTGTTCATTATTTTTCATATGTACCCAATCAATAAAATAATGGGTTACCTTCAGATAACTGAAGCAATCTGCCTTCTTTAAAACTAATCTGCTTCCCTTTCAAAACAAAAAGTCATTGTGCTAAATTTGGATTAAGTCTGAAAAACTAGTGAGTTAATATCTGTAAAAGTTTAACTAGTGCTTTGTTGTTGTTGTTGTTGTTGTTGTTGTTGTTAGTACCATCAAGTCAATTCTAATTCATAGCAACCCTGAATAAGGTTTCCGAGGCTTTAAATCTTCACTGGATCAGAAAGACTCCTCTTTTTCTCAAGGGTTGATTGGTGGGCTCGAACTGCAGATGTTGTGGTGTGCAGTCCAGTGTTTATCGTTTGTAATCACTGCCCTCCCCAACTGGTGCTTTAGCTAAAATAATAATGTTTTAATTAATATATACTTGAGTCTTTAGAAAGTTAACGACAGACACAAAAGAGAATTTCAAGTATTATATTTATTGTAAATGTATTTGCATATGTATATATACACAAACCAATTTAAAAAAAAAAAAAGAATGAAATTCAGTTAATAAACTTATTATTAAACTTTATTATTAAAGGTTATGAAAATTTTTATGTTTAAAATTGTACTGTCCATACCATTTCTTCCATAGTAACAATTCCTTTTTTTAGCACTGCTGGGTATATAACTCACAGATACCACAGATACCAAGTTCCTTTGAAAATATTAGTGACAACAGAGACATGATCCAGCACACCTTAGTAAATGTAAACATTCTAAAGGATATTCATAACAAACTTTGAAAACACAGATTTTAGACTTAATTTTAAAGTGCTCATGAAATTCTTAAGTGGTTTTATAACAGTTCAATTGATTAAAATAATAATAATTTTTTCTTCTTTATTATAGCCAAGAATCAACAGAACCTCAGATTAAATTTATTAAATACTTCGTACCTTAAATCTTATAATTTAAAATAAGTATGCTATTGTAAAGGGATGCCATGCTTCAACATGATTCTTAATAAAAATTCTAATATTAAATTAATTTTCTAATATTCATTGTCTACAGCTGATCATAAAAATGGAACTAATAATTGTGTGTGAATATACACACATGCTTTAATTTATTCTTTTAAAATAATATTCTGACATCCTAATTGTGGCTCTTGTGCAATCTTCTGAAGACAACAATGATTGTTAGTCCATGCAAGATGAAAAAGATTAATTATTGACAGATAATTAGTGCATTTTCACAGGTATTAGATTATAACCTGTTCAACCAGAATGTATATTAATAATAACTAAAGTCAACAATTCAGAAAAACATTTAAGCACATAATGACAAAACTTAATCTAATACTGTTGATTTGAGAATCATTACAATCACATATTCAAAATAACATAATCCATGTTAAGTACATTAACCTCATAGGTGATCTAATAAACTTTATTCCGTGATGGAAAGAGAAGCTTTATCCCAAATTCCCTGGCTTCAATGCATTTCCTTGTTTTTCTCAATTCCTACTACCTAGTTCCTGTTTCATTCATAGTTGCAACAGGAAGAAAGGCTTATCAAGAAAACATCAGGAAAAAAGAAAATTGTATTAGCTCAGTTCCCTGAAGACATCAGCAAAAGGAAGAGGGGAAGTCAAGTGAGAGAACTATATAATGGAGGTGCAGGAGCACGACGAGCAGGAACTAAATTTCCCTGAGATGATATTTTCGGTTGAGGTGGAGGTGGCCTGTAGGAGGGAAAAAAATAGTCAGTAGTCTGTTTATATTGACTGCTTAACAAGCTCAACATACTTTACATTCTAAGATTATTGTTTGTCATGTATTGAATTGTGTCTTCCCAAAATATGTGTTGCAAATCCTAACCTCTATGCCTGTGGTAATAATCCCACCCGGGTAAAGTTTGTCTTTGCTTTGCTAATGAGACAAGATTGATTAAGGTAAGGTATGTTGTTTCTGTTAAGTGCTATTGAATTAGTTCAGACTCACTTTTTTATTTTGTTAAGAGCTGTGGAATTGATTCTGACTCATAACTATCCCATAAAGGGTTTCTGAGGAGCAGCTGGTAGTCCTGCACCTCCACTTTGTGTTTCAAATCAATCTTGTGGTCCAGTGCTTATTCTATATAGCGCCACACCAGGACTCCATTGATATGAATGAATATGAATAGCATACTAAAAACGTCTTACTTAGCTAGTGCTTCTATAAAAGAAATACAACAAGTGAATGGCTTTAACAAACCGATTCATTTTCTCAGTTTAAGAGGCTATAAATCCAAACTCAGGGTACTGGCTTTCAGGGAAGGTTTTCACTCTCTTTGTTGGCTCTGGGGGAAGATCCTTATCTCCAGCTTGTATCTTGTCTCCTTGGAGATCTCCATGCTGTTTGGCCTAAATCTAACCCATCTCTGCTTGTTTTTTTTTCCCTAATGAGCTTAGCTTATATCTCAAAAGAGGTGCTTTGATGGAATTAATGAATATCTTACTAATATTCATTAATTCATAATTTGTTATCAGAACTTTATAGCTCCTATTTTGTACCTGTTATTGTAAACTCCACTAATCTACAACCCTTGATTTTAGAATTCAGAATATTCTCTTTTAGAGAATGAAATGGAATAACTACCTCCCAGTTTAAAGTGTTGTTGTTGTTGTGTGCCATGGAGTTGGTTCGGACTCATAGTGACCCTGCACAGGGTTTCCGAGCCTGTAAATCTTTACGGCAGCAGAAAGCCTCATTTTTCTCCCGCGAAACAGCTGGTAGTTTCAAACTGATGACCTTGTGGTTCACAGCCTGATTCGTAACCACTACGCTACCAGAGCTCCTTTAAATTAGTGTTTAATTAGTTTAAATTAGTGTTACTCTATTAACAATAAGGAGTCCTGATGGCACAATGGATTAAGCATTGGGATGCTCACTACATTGTCAGCAGTTCAAACCAACCAGCTACTTTGTAGGAGAAAGATGAAGCTGCCTAGTCCTGTAAACATTTACAGTCACAGAAACCCTATGAAGTTATTATAAATTATCCTATATAAAAATCATCACCAGTGGACTAATAAACAACATTCTTATGAACGGAGAAAACATTGAAGTTGTCAAGGACTTCATTCTTTTTGGATCATTACGCAAATCTGCTGCACAAGACCTTTTTAAAGTGTTGAAGAACAAAGATGTCAGCTTGAGGACTAAGGTGGCCTGACCCAAGCCATGGTATTTTCAATAACCTCATATGCATGCAAAAGCTTGACAGTGAATAAGGAAGATCGTAGAAGAATTGATGCTTTTGAGCTATGGTGTTGGAGGAGAATACTGAAAGTGTCATGGGCTGCCAAAAGAACAAGCATATCTGTGTTGGAAGAAGTGCAGCCAGAGTTCTCCTTGGAGGCCAGGATGGCCAAACTTCATCTCTCATACATCAGACATATTGTCAGGAGGGACCAGTTGCTGGAGAAGGACATCATGTTTGGTAAGGTGGAGGGTCAGAGAAAGAGAGGAAGACCCCCCAGCGAGATGGATTGGGCAAGTGGCAGCATCTATGGACTCAAGCATGGCAACAGTTGTAAGGTTGGCCCAGGATCGGGCAGTGTTTCGTTCTGTTGTGCATAGGGTCACTATGAGTATCGACTCGATGGTACCTAATAACAACATATGGTTGCTATGGTCAGAATCAACTCAATGGCAGTGGGTTTCAATTTTAGATTTGGTATATCAACAATGTTCCATGGAGGTTCTAATTTGTATTTTTTAAAAGAATGGTATATGATATCGTAAAGCCAAATTATTAAGACACAAGTGCAAAATATGAAATGGATTAAGTACTCCTTATGCTATTAGAATTTAAAAGCAACAAATTACTGCTAAAGGAGCCCTGCTAGCACAGTGGGTTACATGTTACGCTGGTTTAACCACAAGGTCTGTAGTTCAAGTCTACCAGTTACTCCACTTTATGCTCCCATAAAGATTTACAGCCTCAGAAACTCTATACAGGGTTTTTATGAGTTGGAACTCACTGGTGGCTTGCAGCAGCCACAAAAATACTGCTTAACCTAACTCTATGTTTACAGACACAGAGATGAAGTTCCAACTAAACTCAAACATAATATCCAGTCTGAAAACAAAATTTGCTGTTATTTCTACATTGGTCCATCTTAACCTCATACTTCAATCTGTGGTGGTAGTGGTGGTGGTTGTGTGCCATGGAGTCAATTGAGACTCATAGTGACCCTGAATAGGGTTTCACAGGCCGTAAACTTTCACAGGAAGCAGAAAGCCTCAATTTTCTTCCACAGATCAGCTGGTAGTTTCAAACTGCTGATGTTGAAGTTAACATCCTGACTCATAGCCACCTGTGGACACCTTCAATAATCTTTTCATCCAATTTTAGTATACCTCTGTGGTGCTCTGGGTTAATGCACTGGATCGGTCCCCCTGTTTATGTATTCTTTCCTTGATCCTCAGTTGTATTTCAATGTATTATTACTGCACAATAAAGATCATATACGAAGACACTCCTCAGTGTTGCAACCCAATTGTAATTTTAAGAACTTGTTGTTCTGTTTGGGGAGATGGGGTACACTTTATGTGGAGTCCTGGTATGGCGCTGTAGGATCAGCATTGGACTACTAACCATAAGGCTGGTGATTCAAACTCATCAGCTGCTCCTTGAAAACTCTATATAGGATCGCTGTGCGTTGGAACCAACGTCACAGCACCTAACAATAACAACAACACTTTATGTGACACATATGTAGTGATAAATTTCTCCTTTGCTGCTGATTTAAAAAACATCCATTAAGTCATGAATTTTAGTTCTTGTGTTTTCAGTTTGGGAATTTACATATAAATTTTGTATAGTTTTCAGTCCTATGCTGAAATGATCAATTTTGACTTTTAATTCCATAGACACATTTATCACAGCTATTTTAAAGTCCATGGCTGTTGTCTCTATTAATTTATCCTGAGTCTATTTCTATAATATGTTGTTTTTCTTGGTTTCAGTCTCATTTTCTTTTCTCTTTTCTTATATATTTGGTTTTTGCTTTCTTTTGAGAGTCAATTAAAAAATATATAGAAATACACAGAGGTTTTTGTTTACCCCTATCCTTAGGTCCCAACACAAAGTCAGAGATGTTTCCCAGGGCACTTTCTCCTTTGCAAGATTCCAAGTTTTGCCTCCTCTGCCCCATGAGTTAGTTGAACGTTCTCCTTAGCTTCCTCTCAGCTGTCACCTCCAGAACAAAATGATGCAGGGAGAACAAAAAAGTGGCCCTAGAAGCTGGACTCATTATGGGCTTCCTTCCTGTTCTAGACCTTAGTCCCACAATTCCTCACTTTGCTGGTAGCTCCTTAAAGTCTTCAAACACATAGTTTTTTTATGTTGTCTAGCTTTTCTAGCTGTTCTCACTGAGATGTCTAGTTCATACCATCTGGCTTCCTATTGCCGATCATTTTAAAGGCCCTTGCTACTTAATCCTATGCATACCAAAGGCTGTAGCAGATTGTATGTCTTGCTCAAGCTTCCTTAAATTTCATTTTGACATTTTACTGAACTTACATAAAAGTTCCTCAAAAGCCTTTCTTAGTGATCTCTAAACTGTTGTCAATAAATATCTTGTCTGAAAATACAAAGGAACGGATTAGATATTAACTCTCATTCTTTATTCAGATCAAGTAATCTAAAAAATTTCACTTCAAACCTTGATGGGTACGGCTGAGGTTGCTTGGCTGCATAGTTTGGTACTGGAAATCTGTTTGCATATACAGTCTAAAAAGTTAAAAAGAAAAAAAAAGTCATTAGCATAATGTATTCATGAATGCCTTCTATATATTGTGCTATTTTCCAATATAAGTAATCATATACTTAAAACCAATAAATGAACTCCTTCTTTATAATTATGAAATTTTAACAGTTTATATATTCAGCATATCTTTATCAGCAAATATGAATACTAACTAGGACTAAAGTATAAATAAACTTAGTTCAAATCAATTACATTAATTCAAAGGTTAACATGTACCCTATGTTAACATATTTTAAATAAAGTCTTCCAAATCTTTGTTGCAAAATCTATATAGCTATCATTTTGTATTTAACCAGTACTATATGTGGCACTGTGGGTTAATGCGCCAGACTGCAAAGCTGTTTGAACTGCGAGCTCAGCAGTTCAAGCTTACCAATCGCTCCTCGGAAACCCTATACAAGGTCGCTATGGGTCGGAATCGACTCAACGGCACTTAACAACAACAACATAAGTATCACTAAGGAGCTCTGGTAACGTAGTGGTTATGAATCGGGCTGCGAACCACAAGGTCAGCAGTTCAAAACTACCAGCTGTTCCGTGGGAGAAAGATGAGGCTTTCTGCTCCCGTAAAGATTTATAGCCTCAGAAACCCTGTACAGGGTCGCTATGAGTAGGAACCAACTCCACGGCACATAACCACCACCACCATAAGTATCACTAATCCATAATCCTTGATTTTGGAATGCATGGTATTCTTCCTTGACAAGGTAAATGAAATAAAGTTTTACAGCAAAGCCAAACTTTATAACACACTCCCAAGTAAGACAGTAAAAGTGAAAATGTCTACCATACCCTACCTGACAATAGGAAAAGTCAGGGGAAATCAGATGGAATTTTTAGAGCAGTAATTTAAAAAAACAAAAAACAATCCAATAGCAAAATGTTCTCTAATATTTAATGCTAATTCTTAAAGTTCTGTGAGATGCTGAGTATGCAGACTACTGGA
This sequence comes from Chrysochloris asiatica, assembly GCF_000296735.1. Lineage (NCBI taxonomy): Eukaryota > Metazoa > Chordata > Mammalia > Afrosoricida > Chrysochloridae > Chrysochloris > Chrysochloris asiatica. Next base: position 12,108,126 of record NW_006408553.1, read on the forward strand.
GAAGAACTTTGAGCATTCTATGTACAATACTGTGGAACAGGTAGTCTATCGCCTGCTATTTTTTGCCCCATAGGATAATGTACATGTACAAGTGAAAATAGAGAACATACAGAAAGGAAGCAAAAGATCATTAAGAAAACAAGAAAGAAAGGATCAATATGGATGTCAGAAGAGAGTCTGAAATTTGCCCTCCAGCATAAAGCTGCTAAAGCAAATGGAAGAAATGAGGAAGTAAAAGAGCTGAATGGAAAATTTCAAAGGGCAGCTTGAGAAGACAAAGTCAAATATAAACAAATATGCAAAGATAGATGCTCAATCATTTCAAGAAGTAGCATAAGATTAAGAGCCAATGATATGGAAGGAAGAAGTCCAAGGTACACGGAAGGCATTGACAAAGAAGAAGCCTCTGGGAATTGATAGAATACAAACTGAAATCTTTCAACAAACTGAGGCAGCACTGGAAATACTAACTCATCTATGCCTAGAAATCTGGAAGACAGCTACCTGGCCAATTGACTGGAAGAGATCCATACTTGTGCTTATTCCAAAGACAAGCTAATCAGAAATCATTGTAAAATATCATTAATTATCACATGCAAGCAAAATTCTGCTAAAGATCATTTTAAAATGGCTCCAACAGCACATTGACAGGGAATTTCCTGAGGTTCAATTCAGATTCAAACGAAAATGTAAAACAACAGATACCATTGTTGACATCATATAGACCATGGTTGAAAGCAGAGAAAAACTAGAGAGATGTTTATCTGTACTTTACTGACTATACAGAGGCTTTCAACTATGTGCTTCATGACAATCTATGTACAACACTGTGAGTATTCAGGAACACTTAACTGTGCTCATGAAGAACCTGTGCCAAGAAGCAGTCATTCAAACAGTACAGAGATGCTAAAGCAAATGGAAGAAATGAGGAAATCAAAGAGCTGAACACAAAATTTCAAAGGGCAACTCAAGAAAACAAAGTCAATTATTATAATGAAATGTGCATGTAAAGATCTGGAGTTGGAAAATGAATAGAGAAAAGCCACTTAGCACTTGTCAAGCTGAAATAACTGAAGATAAAATTCAAGCCTCAAATTGCAATATTGAAGGTTTCTTTGCGCAAAATATGGAATGCTGCAGAAAGTATCAAAAGAGGATGAAAGGAAAACAGAGTCACTGAACCAAAAAGAAATAGACAATGCTTGATCACTTCAAGAGACAGCATACAAACAATGGTACAGAAGAAAGAAGACCAAGGTGCACTGAAGGCATTCACAAAGAGCAAGGCTCCTGAAACAGATGCAAAGCAAACTGAAATCCTTCAACGAACTGATGTAGCACTAGAAGTACTCTATGCCAAAAAATTTAGAACACAGTTATCTGGCCAACTGATTGGAGGAGATCCATATTTGTGCCCATTCCAAAGAGAGGTGACCTAACCGAATGAGGAAATCATATAATATCATCAATATTATATGCAAATAAAATTTTTATAAAGATATTCCAAATACAGCTGCCTGAGTCAGATGAGGACATGAAACAAAGGATATCATTGCTGATACCAGATGGATCTTGGCTGAGAATACTAGAAAGATGTTTGTTTATACTTTATTGACTATGTAAAGGCTTTCAAATGTGTGGATTATGACAAGATATAAACAACATTGCGGAGTTGTTTGTTCATTGCGGAATGAGTATTCCAGGATACTTAGGAGGAACCTGTAAGTAGAACAAATGGCAGTCTTTCTAACAGAACAAGGGGACACTGAATGGTTTAAAATTAGGAAAGATACGTGCTAGGGCTGTATTCTTTCACCATACTTATTCAATCTTTACACTGAACAAATAATCGGAGAAGCTGAATTATACAAAGAAGAACGCGGTATCAGGATTGGAGAAATGCTTATTAACAACCTGTGATATGCAGATGATACAACCTTGTTTTCCGAAAGCGAAGAGGATTTAAAATACTTACTTATAAAGATAAAAGATCACAGGCTCCAGTATAGGTCATAGCCCAATAAAAGAAAACAAAAATCTTCATCACTGGAACAATAAATAACATCATGTTGAATAGAGAAAAGATTGAAGTTGTCAAAGATTCATTTTTCTAGGATCCACTATCAACACTCATGGAAGCAGCAGTCAAAAAATCAAATGACAGATTCCATTAGGCAAATCTGCTCTATAATACCTCTTTAAAATATTCAAAAGCAAAGATGTCAGTTTGAGGCCTAAGGTGTCATGGCATTTTCAATAGCTTCATATGCATGTGAAACTTAAACAGTGAGTAAAGAAGGCCATAGAAGAACTGATGAATTTACGTTAAGGTGTTGGATAAGAATATTAAAAGTGCCATGGACAGCTAAAAAGACAAACCAAATATGTGTTGGAAGAAGTATAGCCAGAATATTCTTTAGAAGCCAGGATGGTGAGACTTGGTCTCACAAACTTCAGAAATATTATCAAGAGGAACCAATCCTTGGAGATGGATATCATGCTTGTTAAAATGGGGGGCTAGCAAAAAGATGGAGACCCCAACAAGATGGACTAGCACAACGGCAGAAGCAATGGGCTTAAGCTTAACAAAGATTCTGAGGTTTGTGCAGGACCAGGCATTGTTTTGTTCTGTTGTGCAAAAGGTCACTATGAGTTGGAGCTGATTTGATGGCACCTAACAACAACATCTTGCGGTCTAATGCTTATCTTACAGCATCATACCAGGACAACAACAACAACACTTTCTGAGACAATTAAGCCTCTTGAGTAATTCAGCACCAGCTCTTTGGTAGTATGTCCTACATAAGCCAGATATTAAAATATAAAACAGCACTGCCAAAAAAGTAACATAATGACAGCAATCAATTCATACTTATCGATAATTACATTGAATGTCAATGGATTGAATGCACCAGTGAAGAGACAAAGAGTGGCAGAATGGATAACAAAACAAGATCCATCAATAAGCTGCCTGCAAGAAACACATCTTATACACAAAGACAAAAAAACAGACTAAAAGTTAAAGGATG
>NW_006408553.1:12114244-12131032 GCF_000296735.1 Chrysochloris asiatica
TATATATATATATATATATATATATATATCACATGTTTCATATCATTTCCCCCTCTTGGTTTCAAGGCAAGACATTTTTAATGTCTGGATGGCTTTTTCCCTTGTCATCTGAGCCAGCGAACAGTTGAAAATCCTTTAACCCAGGAACTATCTAATTCTAGTTCCTTAATTCTTGAGAAATATCTATATCATGCCTAAATTTATGTAGCAATTATCATTTTATAATGAAATTGTCAAACATGTAATAGTTTAATATAGCAAAAAACAATGAATTTTTCATTTTAAACTTACAGCTTCTCTGGGAGGAATCACTGGAGAGGCAAAGCGAGGGGCACTCACTTGTTGTCTAGGGACATTTGCTTGGTTTTTGTCATCTGATCTAAAAGATAAAATTATTTTTTTCTAAAAGTTTAAAAAGTATATGACATGTTACACATACCTCATACTTTCCCAAATACAGAATCTGATGCTGGTTACGACAATCATATTGATAACTGAAATCTGTACAGTACTTTTAATACCTTTCACCCATTTTTAAACCTTTACAGTATTAGAAAGCATGATTAACCTCATTTTACAATTAAAGAAACTTAAATTCTAATTAATTATGAAATGTGGTCAATTAGACAATCAATGCTCCCAAATTTCCTCCTTGAGTCGTCCTAAAATCTGAGAAGAGTAAAAACATAATCTTAGACTACATGCATAAAACTGGAAGTACTAACTGAAAATTAGGATGTGTGGGAGGAGGAAACTAGTTGGCTGGAAAGACATACGCTGAGTTTTAGATAGCCAGGTGACAGCAAGAAAGCTAGGCAGAGATGTATTACTGTAGTTCTGAAACTATCAGATATGCAGATTGGGGAATTGTCTACATGAATTGGTCAGTCTAAAGAGTGCTAGGAAGTGAGACAAAGGGCAGAAATAAAAATGTCTTGAAAAATATTATATACTTAAAAAAAAAAGTGAGAAATAGGGCAATTAAGCAAAGGTAAGCAATCAAGGTATATGTGGAAACCATTACTTTAACAACATTAACAACTAGTTCTTAAGTAGCTACAATGTGCCAGCAAAGCAAATTTCCTCATTTAATCCTCACATCAACCCTACAAAATTGGTACTATTACTATTCCCATTTTAGGGGCAGGAAACTCAGGGTCAAAGAGACTTATTTACTGCTCCAGATGGTATTTCTAGCAAATGACTCTACCAGGAACTTAAATTCAGATCTGAGTCAGAGGTCTGCATTGCATTTTAATACCATCTCATTAGAATTGATAGTCAAATCCATAAGAATAAATGAAATGTGTGAGAATCTAACACACAGACTTGATATATCAAATCTTTGAATAATGACAACAATAAATTTCTTCAAGCAAAAACTATTTCTTAGAAGCTTATAATTCACAAAATCTGTTTTCAAAACTGAGATTTTTAAATGTTTTCATCTTTGAGTACTGATTCTTGAGATAAAGATGTGGAATAAAATTTTTTTCACCTTTCTCCCATATTTTAATCTCTAATTATTGTGCTGTTAGGTGCCAAGTCAATTTTCAACTCAGAGTCCCTATGTGACAAAGGAGAAAGAACTATTCCATAGCATTTTCTAGGCTATAATCTTTACAGCCTGGTATGGCACTGTGGGTTAATGTGCTGGACTGCAAGGTCGGTGGTTCAAGCTCACCAGTCGCTCCTCGGAAACCCTAGACAGGGTCACTATGGGTCAGAACCGACTTGACGGCACTTAGCAACAATAATCTTTACAAAAGCAAATCACCAAGTCTTTCTCCCATGGAGCCACTGGGTGGGTTCAAAACACAAACCTTTAAATTAGTAGCCAAGCACTTAACCACTGTGCCACCAGCAATCCATAATTGCTAATTAGGAAGCCTAAATTAGAAGTCATAAATAAAAATTGTATTTATCCCACAATCAAAAATTACATAGGGAGGTCCTTTCTCCTCACCATCACAACAGGTGGTGTGGTCACCACTACATTTTACTGTTGTTACTATCTTTTGCTATCAAGTCAGTTCCAACCCATGGAGATCCCATGTGTTAACAGAGTAGAAGTGCTTTATAGTTTTATTGGCTATAATCATTACAGAAGCAGATCACCAGGTCTTTTCTCCCATCGAGCTACTGGGTGTATTCAAAGTGCCAACCTTCTGGCTACCAGCCAAGCATAAGCCATCGGCACTACCTAGGGACCTTCACTAAAACGAGTATTGATGATGCCTGATGAGGCACTCAGCTGCTAATTTTAAGAGCAGCAGTTCTAACCACCAGCCATTCCACGTGTAAAATATGTGGCAATCTGCTCCACAAAGATTACACCTTTAAAACCTTATGGAACAGTTCTATTCTGTCCTATAGGATCACTATGTGTTACAACTGAGACAGCCACAGAGGGTTTTTTAATGGGACAGTCCTTCAATACATTTTAAACACTGCCAATCATCTCAGAAGATTAAAGATTGAACTAAGAACCTTATTATTAAAAGAATGTCAGCCTCTAAGTTATTACTTTAAATTATTTAAATATAAATTTGAAAAGAAAAAAAATTCTAAGTACTCATATGTTTGTGATCTCTTCTTTCTGAAGAAGCTTTTCCATAATTGATCTCTCTTGAAGAATACAAAAGCAGCAAAAACAATAAGGGGAACAATTAGAAAGAAGAATATCAGAAGTCCATCTCTCAGTGAAGTATCCTTTTCTAGAGAGAAAAAAAAATTATATTGAGAGTCATTAAGTTTGATGCTAATTCATACTACCTAGAGTATACTATACACCATTATAAATGTTCTTACATTAAATTTTTAATAGGTAACACAGTCACATAGTTCAAAATTCAAACATAGAAAATTACTGCAAAATCTCACTCACACCTTCATCTTTGTCCACTCTATTTCCGCATACCCAATATAATCACTTTCATTAGTTTTATATAACCTTACAGTATTTCTTTATACAACTGTAAGAACCAAGTATGTTTTCATTGTCAACACTTTCACAAAAAGTTGGTTGTTGTCCTTAGGTGCCATCGAGTTGGTACCAACTCATAGCGACCCTATGCACAACAGAATGAAACACTGCCCAAATGAAATGCAAAAAGTGGCATAATAAAAACACTGTTCTTCACCTTACTTTTTCCACTTACTGTTTGTCTTTCTAAATGAAGACAGAGGACATGTTCATTTTCCATACATTCATAAAAAACTCCATTCAAATGAAGCTCTATTGTTTTACATAACCAGTGTCCTACTGATACACCAAGGAGCTCTGGTAGCATAGTGGTTATGAATTGGGCTGCTATCCTCAGGGTCAGCAGTTCGAAACTACCGGCTGTTCCACAGGAGAAAGATGAGGGTTTCTGCTCCTGTAAAGATTTACAGCCTCGGAAACCCTGTGCAGGGTCGCTATGAGTCAGAACAGACTCCATGGCACATAACAACAACAAACTGATACACCCGCCATTCATCTGTCAGTTTAGTATACTGTGGCAGTTTTAGTGTTGCTGTGATGCTAGAAGTATTTTTAAGTACCAGCAGGGCCACCCATAGTGGAGAAATTTTAGTTGAGCTTCCAAACATAGACTAGGAAGAAGGAGAATCATAACACTTCTGAATGGTTAGTCACTGAAAACCTTAGCCATAGCAGTGGACTTCGTTGTTGTTGTTACGTGCCATCGAGTCAGTAGCAACTCATAGCAACCTTATACACAGCAGAATGAAACTGCCCGATCCTGGGCCAACCTCATTATTTTTGCCACGCTTGAGCCCATTGATGCTGCCATCTGGCAAGATCCATGTGTATAGTCGTCTCTTATGCTGTCTAAAGAAGGTATTTGAAATGAACAAATCATTGATTTTGCAGAATTCTATCATGCAATCTTCAACATCATTTCTATCACCAAGGCTATATTTTCCAACTACTGACCATTCGTCTTTGCTCCCAACCTTTGCATTCCAATCACACTAATGATCAATACATCTTGATTGCATGTTTGATCAATTTCAGATTGAAGACGTTGGTAGAATTCTTTTATTTTATCCTCACTGGCTTTAGTGGGTGGTGCATAAATTTGAATAATAGTGGTATTAACTGGGCTTCCCGGTAGGCGCATGGATATTGTACCTCATGACTGATCTGGATATGTTCTTTTTGACGATGAATGCAATACCATTTCTCTTCAATTTGTCATTCCCGGCATAGTAAACCAGGTGGTTGTCAGATTCAAAATGGTCAATACCATTTTGTCTATTTCAACTCATTAATGCCTAAGATATCGATGTTTATGCATTCCATTTTTGACAATTTCTAATTTTCCTAGATTCATACTTTGTACATTCCATGTTCTGATTATTAATGAATGTTTACAGCTGTTTCTCGTCATTTTGAGTTGTGCCCCATTAGCAAACGAAGGTCCTGTGGGCTTTTCTCCCATGGGCTTTTCTCCATTTGCATCATCACGGTCAACTCTACTTTAAGGAGGCAGCTCTTCCCCCGTCGCATTGTGGACCTAAGCAAAATAAAATTCTGGACAACTTCAATCTTTCCTCCATTTATCATGATATTATTTATTGGTCCAGTTGTGAGGATTTCTGTTTTCTTTATATTGAGTATACTAAAAACTGAATGCTATATTGTTTGATCTTCATCAGCAAGTGCCTCAAGTCCTCTTTGCTTTCAGCAAGCAAGGCTGTGTTATCTTCCTCCAATCTTGATGCCACATACTTTTTCATATAATCCAGCTTCTCAAATTATTTGTTCAGCATACAGATAAAATAAGTATAAAAAGATAAAACACTACTGCACACCTTTCCTGATTTTAAAACATGTTGTAGTCCTTTGTTCTGTTAAAACAACTGTCTATTTGTTTATGTACAGGTTCCTCATGAACACAAGTGTTCTGGACATTATCACTCTTTTTAATGCTATCCATGGTTTGTTATGATCCCCACAGTAGAACACATTTGCATAGTCAATAAATTATAGGTATTCTGGTATTCTCTGCTTTTATTCAAGATCCACCTGACATCAGTAATGATGTCCCTCATTCCACATCATATTTTGAATCTGGTTTGAATTTCTAACAGTTCCCTGTCAATGTAGTGCTGCAATTGCTTTTGAATTGTCTTCAGCAAAATTTTACTTGCATGTGATATTAATGACATTGGTCAATAATTTTTACATTCTCTAAGGTCACCTTTCATTAGAATGGGGAACATGAAAATATTTGAAATGACACAAATGGGACTTCTAGAAATGAAAACAATAATGCCTGAGTTGGACAATACACTAGATGGAATTAATGTAATGGTAGATTAGACCTTGCAGAAGAAGAGTACACCTGCATAATAGCAAATTCTATTCCAAATTAAAAACACAGAGTCAGTGACATGTGGAAATTGCAAGTAGCCTTGTAACTAAATAACTGGAGTCCCTGAAGGAGAGGCGAGAAGAAAAAAAAAATTTTTTTGAATAAATAGTGGCCGAAAACTTTCCAAATTTGAAGAAAAACCCAAAACCACAGATTCAAAAGCCTCAGAAGTTCCAAGCACACTAAGGCAAATTATAATCAATTGTCTGAAACCAATGAAAAAAAAAAAACTTAAAAGCAGCTAGAAGGGGAGAAAGGTAACATTTCATAAAGAATATAAAAAAGGACAACTGTAGATTTCTCAGATAAAAAATACAAGCCAGAAGACAACGTAGCAACATCTCTGAAGAAGTAAAGAAGTGGGGGGAAGGTCACCTATAATTATTTAACCTTTTTAATTATCTTTGAGAAAACAAAATAAAATAAAGACTTCTTCAAATTTAGAGATACAAAAGAAATTTTCATTTGCAGACCTGCATTATAAGAAATGTAGAAAAAGAAGTCTTTCAAGCAGAAATTTAAGGATATCTCACATGAAACTTTAATCCACACAATGAAATAAAGAGAGTTATTTCATTATGATAAAAGGTTCAACTTATCAAGAGGCCAGAACAATGTTAAGAGTCTGTGTGCCTAGTAAGAGTTTCACAATTGTTAAAGTACCTTTGAGTCTGGTGTGTTCCAACTCATAGCAACTCTGTATAGGGTTTTCCAAGGAGTGGCTGGTGGGTTTCAACCACCAACCTTGCGTTTAGTAGTCCAGTGCTTATCTTACAATGCCACATCAGGGCTCTAGTTTCACAATGCATGAAACAAAAGCTTATAAAATTGCAAGGAGAAACAGACAAATATTGTAGCGATAGCCAGAGATTTCAATATTCTCTTTTTAATAATTGGCAGAAAAAGTAGACAGAAAAATAGTAAAAGTATGTAAGATTTAAATGCCAATCAAACAAACAACTTGACCTAATTAATACTCAGAGAACACTCTATACAATAGTAAAATATGCATTATTTTCAAATGTACACAGAACAACTTACCAAGATAGCCAAATTGAAGGTATTAAGACAAGCTTCAAAAAATGTTAAATGGATTTCAGTAATACAAAATATGTTCTCTGTCTATAATAGTATAAAATTGGAAATCATCAACTTTAAGACATCAGAGAAACATCCAAATATGACGGGGCTTAAAATGTTCATGGAAAATATCCATTACTTTTAATTCCATTTTCCATGCTACAGGATAATGCACTGGACCACAAGGTCGGTTTGGAACCACAAGGTCAGTAGTTCGAACCCACCAGCCACTTTTTGGAAACCCTATAAAGGGTCGCTGTGAGTCAGACCTGGCTTAACAGCACTTAACAACAACAACATAATTGGAAATAAAATAACAATTTCTAAATAATCCATGGTCAGAGAAAAAAATCAGATTAGAAATATTTTGAGCTGAAAATGAAAGCACAATTGTTTCAATAGATTTCAGTCTATTCCTAAAGACTTCAATTCCTATCCCAATTATAAATGCAGTGCTTACCACCCAGAGTTAGCTAACGTCATAAATTAAAAGACAACGTCTTTTACGCTGCCAAGTCTGCCAGAACTTCAGACACCAGTTGCAAACTTAGGTTCTTCTTACAACACTCTCACTTCTGACCTGCTGGCTACAAACTTAAGGGGTTTCCCACTAGGCTACTGGATGCCAGTCATAATCTTTGGGGTCCCTAGTTCCCCCTCACTTCTGATCTGCTGCTTTCTACATAATTCTTCAGAACTCACAGAATTTAGGAAATACTAAGTGGTAAGGTTTCCCAATGGAATTCTCAAAGGACAATCCTTGCTACCCTCAAAGAATGAGCAGGTGCACCATTGAGCAAAAATTAAAACCACACTGAAATACCACTGTATACTTCTTAGACTGGCTAAAATTTAAAAGACTGGTCACACCAAGTGTTGATGAGGATGTTGAGGAACTAGAAGTCAGCTGATGAAAATTCAAAATGGTATAACTACTTTTGAAAACAGTTTGGCAGTTTCTTAAAAGTTAAACAGGAACTTACCATATGAACTGGCTATTTCATCTAGCATTTACACAAGAGAAAGAAAGCGCATGTTCTCACTAGGAATATAATGGTAAACAAGGAGCTCATAATCTACCAGGGAATAAAAATAAGTAAATAGGCGATTACTCTAGTATGCAATACTGTTAAGAGTACGGGGAGAGCAAATAGAAGGAGCATATTAATGCATATTTAGGGTATCAGAGAAAACTTTTTAGAAAAAATTACGTATAAACTGCAACCTAGATAACAATTATCAGAGATCCAACCATGTGTAAATAACATGGCCCGAAGTTTCAGAGGTAAGGAAGAGCCTGTCAGCGAAAATTATATTACAGAGAAATGAAGTTGGAAAAGTAGGCGAGGGGCAAATCATGTAGCACCTTATAAGCCACATTAAGTGTCTCTGCATTTCTTTCTACTAGCAATGAAGAATGATTCAAATTAAAATAAAAGAATTACTCAATTTAAAGTGACTCCTTGAAGGAAAACACTAAACTCTTTATTATGTGTGAAATGTGGAGTATAGAAAACAAGATGGGAAACAGAGGACCATATTAAGAAGCTGTATATGTACGCTCGCAATAGGTCAGAATCGACTCGACGGCACTTAACAACAACAACAACATATGTAAGCTCAGGCAAGAAATTGAAAGTAATAAATGGGGATGAAAACTTTGGTGAGGAACTGAGGCAGAATCAACATAATTTAATTTTCAACTGATGTAAAAACAGAGAGAGAAGCATGAGGTTTCTAACTTGGGCCTCTAAAGAAACACAAAATTCATGTATAACTTGCCATTGTACGTAGGTCCACTGTCCACACTTCCTCCATATCCTTTATTCTCACAATTTGGAGGGGCCCAACCATCTTCACAATGACAGTTCTTATTGCTGTTACATATCTACAAAACAATGAAAATACCACTTTTGTTAATTGTGAATGTTGCTCTGTATCATTAGTTCAAGAATGGAAACCAACAGAAAGGATTCTTATAAATTCATAGACCTTTTTTTTTTTCTTTTAGTTTTTCTTTTTTTAACTGTTTCATTATGAATTATGTGATAACATGGGAGAACATTAGCTTTACACTCATCCTACTGTACATCATTTTTACATTTCCATGGTTACAATCTCCTCTGTGCATCATCAACCAACCAAAGGGTATACGCCGCAAGCCTGCCCCCTGGTCCTCAGCACACAGCCCCTCTCCCAATCTGGGTCTAGAGTCCCCAACCACTCCATCTCTCTACGTCATCATCTCTGCCTCCATCTCTGGCGTCACTGTTTCTCTCCGTAGGGTCCCGCACTCCACTATTCTCCCTTGATCATCCCAGAGACCTCCACTCCTGGCTTGCAAAGTCAACCACTTCCTTCCTGTTGTTACAAAACGTCACCTTTACATTTTCAACCCTCACAGTCAGTCCTGATATTAATTATTCACTATTGTACCACATGAGTGCTATCCCCATCTCCTTCATCAGTCCTGCCCAGGCAGATTGGATACTACTCAGTGGAAATTTACACACTCTTTTTAAGAATGAAAATTTTATTGGATATCTAACTCTTCAACATCTAGATATCTAAAATCCTGGAAGGCCTCGCCTAATCCTAACTCAGAATTCTGATTATTCAGTACTACTTCCATGAACAAACCAAAGAAAATTATTACCTACCCCATGTCCATGACACTTTTTTTGAATATCACAGTCATAATGCAGAACAGAAGCATTTACACACTGGAAGTTTCTACAGACCTGGAAAAGAAAAAAGGGAACTACTGAATGAGGAAAAATTGAACACATTAACAAAGAAGTTTCCATAAAAAAAGATCTAGGCTCAGATGATTTCATTGATAAATTCTTTCAGACTTTCAAAGAATAGCTAATCCCATTCTCTATTTTGAAATATGGTGGGGGGATAAACGAAATTAGCTAACTGACAGAATTAATGATTACAAAAAGACAAGATGATACAATGTCCAAAAGCAAAGATAAAACTACAGTCTACCCCTTCTTGTGCATAGAGATGGGAAGGTTTGAAGTAAAATAATCACAGGTAACTTTTTCAATCAAAAGTGATTAGATAATGCAGACCCCAGGACAACAAGGAAGACTCAATAATAAGATTATCTATGGATAAAATATTTCACATAAATGGACCACATTTATAATCTTGTTATTATTATGATATCAGAGCATTTGGTAATAAAACTTGAAACTCATTTAAAGTTATAATTTTTTCAAAAAATAATAATAAAACTTTACTGATGAAATGAAACCTCTTATAGTATCATAATTAGTGATAAAATAACAGACAATTCAATTAAAACTAAATTATTACCTTATATGGTTCTAGAAATGAATTCGTGAAATGAGATATGGTACAGAAATGAGTGTTAAATTTTGCAAAAGATATCAAAGTCATCATTATTGAGAATAAGAAATCAAATCAAACTTAGGAATTCTTCAGTTTTCTGAAAGACTGATTTTTGTGACAATTGCTCTTTTGTTATACTAAAGGAAAAAAACCACTAACTATATATTTAAAAAATTACTAAATTGCTATTTTTAACTTTCTTAGGTTCAAACCTACCAGCAAGTTCCTTGGAAACCCCCCATGCAGGGTTGCTATGAGTTAGTACCTTTAACAAGGACATATACAAAATCAGAGCACTGAAATGATGGAGTAAAATAAAGAGCACTTAGAAAACAACTAGACATTGATAAATGTCTTTATTATTCTAAAAGTACACAGATTTGGCCAAAAATGTATTTAGAGTCAGAGGATCCCCAAATTCGGTTTCCTTTAATAATTTTAAACTAATTTTCAAATTAAAAACATACTGATATGATTTAACATTCAAAAAGCACATAAGCCTCTAAAATAAAAAGTCACTTTTTACCTATACTCCAGCCACTCAGTTCTCCTGATTATAGAATCCAAAATACATTTTTTTTACATACAAAGACTTTTTTTAAAAGCTTTTATTGTGAATTGGGTGATAGTTTATATGCGAGAGCATTGGTTTTGCATTCATCCTATTGTGTTTTTTTTTTTAATTTTTTTTTTCTTTTTTAAAATACAGCCCATGCAAACCAGCCTCAGTGTTCCTCTATCTACCTTGTTCTTCCATCCCCCTCCCCCTTCTTCTGTATTGCCCTCCCCAACACCCAAACTATGATGTATCTATCCCCTACTCTGTGCTCTACCAACCACTCCCTCCACCCCCCAACCCACCCCTTAGTGGTAACCAACAAAGCTTTTTTTTTTCCCCCCTTTTAGTATGGGTATCTTTTCTTAAGCTTTTACAATAATGGTTTTATGCAATATTTGTCCTTTTGTGACTAACTAATTTCACACAGCATAATGTCCTCAAGGTTCACTCCATGTTATGCGGTGGCTTGCAGTGTCCTTGGTTTTTCTTCAAAGTAGCATAATATTCCATTGTGTGTATGTATCAAAGTTTGTTTATCCATTCTTCCATTGATAGGCACTTAGGCTGCCTCCATCTTTTTGCTATTGTGAATAGTGCTGCTATGAGCACTGGTGTTTATATATCTTCTCGTGTTGTGACTCATATTTCTTGTGGATATATACCAAGCAGAGGAATTGCTGGATCATAAGGTATTTCTATTTCCAACTTTCTCAGAAAGTGCCATACTGTTTTCCAGAGTGGTTGGACCATTTTGCAATCCCACCAGCAGTGTAGGAGGGTTCCAGTCTCTTTACATCCTCGCCAGCAGATTCTGAAGTCTACCAAACCATCATCTTCAAGACTCATTTTTCCAGTATGGGTATTCTTGTATGTGACCTCAATGATTTTTTTCTGCTTTTCCAGATCCCTGGCTTGCCCAAACCTGGAGTCTCTTGAAGCTCTCTGAATCAGGCTTCCCTGCAGGAAGTTTCCATCAGACAAGACTGGCTGAGAAGCTGCAGGCTGGTTCTCTGGTCTTAAAGTTTACTCTGTTACCCAGTGACACCAGAATCCTGTGGGTCTCTAGCATCACCTCCAATACAAGATCCTTTGGGCTAAGCTCGGCTGCTCCCACTCCTCCCATGTGAAGGTCACAGCCACATCTTTGAAAGTCACCTTTGGCCAGGTAGTGTTGGTGCATCTCTCGGACATGTGTTCACTACAGCCCAAGTTGGGGTCCGAATGTAGAAAGAATGGGTAGCAGACAGCTCACAACCCTGGACTTTTACAGACCATTTACACATGGTCTTGTCCTACTACTCCACACACTACGTGAACACAAATACCTTTTTGAAACATCATAAAAGACGATTATATACATGGAGTTGACTAGATAGAATACACAGAAATCAGAAAAGCTCCACATCAGCAGCCAAAACAAGGCCAATGGCAGACTGCAAAACAGACCATCAATTGCTCATATGCAAGATCATGCTGCAGCTGAAGAAAATTAAAACAAGTCCACGAGAGTCAAAACATGACCATGAGCATTGCTGTTGTTGTTAAATGCCGTTGAGTCAGTTCCGACTCATAGTGACCCTGAACAGGGTTTCCGAGGCTGTAAATCTTTACAGGAGCAGAAAGCCTCATCTTTCTCCCGCGGAGCAGCTGGTAGCTTCAAACTGCTGACCTTGTGGTTCACAGCCTGATTCGTAACCACTACGCTACCATGACCATGAGCATATCTCATCTGAATTTAGAGATCATCTCAACAACAGATTTGAAGCATTCGATACACCCACATACATATATTACTATGTTAAATTAGTAGAACAGAAACATAACTGCCAAATTATCTCTCTCCCTCTCTCTCATACACAGACACATACAACTAGTTTGATATCAACAAAAGAGATAAAGTAGGAAATATCAAAAAAGTGTTTAAAACCAGAAGTACTTAAGAACACAGAAATAGGATGAAATGTTATTAAACTATGTCACTACAAATTAAAAGCCTCCCATGGCCATGAATTGTAAGACTTAGTACTATTAAAATGACAATACTATGCAATACTATTTATAGACTCAATACCATTCCTATCAAAATTCCAAAAATCTTTTCTGCAGAATTGAAAAAGCTACTTCTCAAATTCATACGCAATTGCAAGGGGCCAAAACTATCTACGAAAAGAAATAAAAGGATTCAAACTTCCCAATTTAAAATTGTACTATAAAGCTACAGAAATGTAAACAGTGTGGTGCTGGTATAAGCATAAGTCTACAGACCAATAAAATAGAATTGAAAGTCCAAGGATAAACCTACACATCTGTTATCAACTGATTTTTGACAAGAATAGTAAGTCCATTCAATGGAGAAACAATGGTCTCTTCAATAAACAATACTGACATAATTGGATCTCTACATGCAAAATAATGAAGTCTGATGCATACCTAATACCGTATATGAAAATTAACAGAAAGCAGAGCAATTATCTATATATAAGAATTAAATCCTCAAAACTCCTAACAAAAAGCATATGGATAAAGCTTCAAGAACTAGTTTTTGACAACAGATTCTAAGACACAACACCAAAAGTACAGGCAATAAAAAATAAATTGGACTTCATCAGGATTAAAAACTTTTATCATAAGGCTTTATTGACAAAGTGATGAGACAACCTATACAATGACAGAAAATATTTGGGGACAATTTACCTGATAAAGAGGTAACACTCAGAATATATAACAAATTCCTACAATTCCACAATAAGAAGACAAACAAATGTTTACCTAAAATATGGGTAAAGAACTTGAAAGAGCTATACAGTGGTCATTACATGAAAAGAGGCTCACCATCATTAGCGACTGCTGTTGCCATCAAGTCAATTCTAACTTATACAAACACTATATGACAGAGCAGAACTAACTGTCCTATATGGTTTTCTAGACTAATCTTTACAGGAACCGATTGCCAGATCCAGAAGCATCAAATCACTCACCTTTGGTAAGCATCTGAGAGCTCTGACTTTTGCAGCACCAGGGCTGTTTCAATGATCTTAGGGGGGATGCAAATCAAAGCTAGAAGAAGTACTACTTCATACCAATTAGGACAGATAAGACAATAAGAACGGAAAATAGCAAGTGTTGCCAAAGATGTGAGAAAAACAGAAAATAATAAGTGAAAATGAGGATACGGAGAAATAGGAACACTTATCCATTGTTAGTGGAAATATAAAATGGCGTGTTATTGTTAGGTGTCATCAAATTAGTTCCAACTCATATCAACCCTATTCACCACAAGACAAAACATGGCCTGGTCCTGAGCCTTCCTCACAATTGTTAAATTTCAGCCTATTGCTGATGCCACTGTGTCAATCAATTTCATCATGGCTCTTTCTCATTTTCACTGACCCTACTTTTTATTAAGCATGATACTCTCCAGGGAATGATCCCTCCTGATAACATGTCCAAAATATGAGCGGCGAAACCTCTCTATCCTGGCTTCTAAGGTGTTTTCTGGCTGCACTTCTTCCAAGACAGATCTGTTTGATCTTCTGGCAATCCATAGTACTTTTAATATTCTTTGTCAACACCATAATCCAAATGCATCAGTTCTTCTATCTACAGTATTCCTTATTCAAGTCCAAATTTCAAATGCATATGAGGCAATTGGAAATACCATGGCTTTAGTCACATACACCTTAATCCTCAAACTTATTATCTTTGCTCTTCAATACTTCAAAGATATCTTGTACAGATGTGCCTAATGTATATTGTTCAATTTCTTGACTTTTGCTTCCATGAGTATTGATTGTGAGCCCAAGCAAAATGAAGTCTTTGACAACTGCAAAAACTGTGTCCATCTATTATCATGGGTCCAGTGACAAGGATTTTTGTTTTCTTTACACTGAGGTGCAACCCATACTGAAGGCTGAGATCACTGATCTTCATCAATAATAAGTACTTTAAGTTGACTTCACTTCAAGCAAGCAAAGTTGTTTCATTTGCATATCACATGTTGTTAATGAGTCTTCCTCCAAACCTGATGCCACATTCATCTTCATATAATATAAGCTTCTCCAATTATATGTTCAGACTGAATAAGTATGGTGAAAGTATACAACACTGGTGCACACCTTTCCTGATTAAACCATTCAGTATTTCCTTGTACTGTTTTAATGACTGTATCTTAGTCTATGCACAGGTTCCCAATGATCACAAAGAAGTACTCTGAAATATTCATTCTTTTCAATGTTATCCATAGTTTGTCATGATCTACACAGTCAAAATGTCTGCATATTCAATAAAGCACATTATAATCTTTCTGGTATTCTCTGCTTTCAGCCAAGACTCATCTAATGTCAGCCATGATATCCTTAGTAGTTCTACATTCTCTTCTTAATCTTGTTTGAATTTCTGGTAGCAGCTGTATTTTAATTATCTTCAGCAAAATTTTACTTGTATGTGACATTGATGATGTTGTTAGATGATTTCTGCATTCTCGTGTCACCTCTCTTTTAAACAGATACAAATATGGCTCTCTTCCCATCAGTTGGCCAGGTAAGCATCTTCCAAATTTCATGGCATAGATGAGTGAGTGCCTCCAATGCTGTAGAAATTTGTTTAAACATTTCGATTTGTCTCCTAACAATTCCTGGAACCTTGATTTTTACCAATGCCTTCAGTCCAACTTGACTTCTCCCTTCAGTACTATGGGCTTTTGATCATATGCTACCTCTTGAAATTGCTGAACATTGTTTCTTTTTTAAGAAACAGTGCTTCTGTATTCCTTTCTCCTTTATTTTTTTTATTTTTTTTATTTTTGATGTTTTCTGCATAATTCAGTATTTTGTCCATGGAGTCCTTCAATATTGCAACCTAAGACTTAAAGTTTTTCTTCAGCCCTTTCAACTTGAAAAACAGTGTGTTCCTCCCTTTTGGTTTTCTAACTCCAGGTCTTTGCACTTTTTATGAGAATGAATCAAAAATTATCTGCACTCTGGCTGCAGAACTTAATCAACTTTTCAAAAAGACAAATACATCATATTTTCGACATAATCTCTTCGGTTTTCAATACACTTCATTCACCTGCCAACAGGCTTTCATTCCCTTATTAAAAAATCTTTTCGGCTGAGCTATGAACTGCAAATGCACCACTGTCTTCACTTCATCAGAAGTGAATCTTCATCCTCAAAGGGCTATTTTCCATTGGATGAAACAGATAAAACTCCGATGAAACAAGATCAGAACTATAGAGAGGATACTTTAACACCTCAAAACAAAGTTTTTGAAGTGTCAACAGTGTGCGCAGAGGTGTGCAGGTGTGTATTGCCATGCAAGATCACAATGCTATCAGATAGAAGTCCTCTGCTTTTAATTCAAAATTTAGGCTTCAGCTTTTCAGTGAGTATCTCACTGTAACAAGCACTGTTGATTGCTGAACCTTTTTCCTGATAGTATTCCAATACTGGCCCGTAAGAATACCAGAAAACTGTAAAGCATCAACTTTCCACCTAATGGTTTACTTTTGAATTTTTTCTTGGTTGGCGATTGAGGATGTTTCATTCCATACTCTGCCATTTACTCTCAGGCTCATAGTGATGAATACATGTGTAGTCACCAGTAAAGATTTTTTAAAGGAAACTTTTACCTTCCTTTGAATATCAATCCAAATTTTGTTTGCAGATGTCCAAACATTCGTTTATGCTCTTCTGTGAGTTGTTTTGGTACCCATCTCACATAAAATTTTTGAAACCCAAGTCTGTTGTGGATTATTTCATAGGCAGAGCTATGGCTGATTTGCAAATGATTTGCAACATAATCCACTGTAACTCATGTACTCTACAGAATCATTTCACATGTATGCTCAATGTTGTTATCAGCTGTGGACATGAAAAGGTGTTTCAATACAATGGGAAAGTGGATGATTTTTTACTTACCCTAGTATTATAATACTTTGTCTTTTCAAGCTACCCTTTGAAAATTTCTGTTCAGCTTTTAATTCCTCATTTTTTCCATTCGTTTTAGTTTCTCTATACTCAAGAGCAAGTTTCAGAGTCTTGACATCCATTTTAGTCTTTACTTTTTTTCCTGTTAAATGATCCTTTGCTTTCTTCCTATAAAATGTTATTGATGTCATTCCATAACTCTTCTGGTCTTTGGTCATTAGTGTCTAATGAATCAATTTTGTTGTTCAACAGTCTCTAAATTCAGTTGGGTATTTTCAAGGTCATTATTTTGGCTCTCGCGGACTTGCTCAATTTTCTTCATCCTTAACTTGCATAAAAGCAATGGATGGTCTTTTCTGTAGTCAGCCCCTGGCCTTGTTTTGCCTGATGATATTGAGTTCTCTACTACCTCTTACCATATATGTAGTCAATTTTATTCCTGTGTACTCTAACTGGGGAGGTCCATGTGTACAGT
>NW_006408553.1:12131132-12132632 GCF_000296735.1 Chrysochloris asiatica
AGAGAGAGAGAGAGAGAGAGAGAGAAGGTATTTGCAATGAATTAATTATTTGGTCTTTCAAAATTCTATGATGTGATCTGCAACATCATTTCTATACAAAGGTCATATTTGCAAATTGCTGATCCTTCCTCTTTGTTTCCAACTTTTGCATTTCAATCACCAGTACGTATCAATGCATCTTGATTACATGTTTGATTAAATTCTGACTGAAGATGTTGGTTGTTGTTGTTGTTATTAAGTGCAGTTGAGTCGTTTTCAACCCACAGCAACCCTGTATAGGGTTTCCAAGGAGCGTCTGGTGAGCCTGAACTGCAGACCTTGCGGTTCAAACCAATTTAGCAATCCAGTGCATTAACCCGTAGTGCCACACCAGGATGTTGGTTGGTTGGGTACGTGCTGTGGAGTCAGTTCTGACTCATAGTGACTTAGTGCAGGGTTTCCGATGCTGTAAATCTTTACGGGAGTAGAAAGCCTCAACTTTCTCTGGTAGTTTCGAACTGCTTAAGGTTTGCAGCCTGATTCATAACCCCTACACAGAATTCTTCGATTTCATCATGACTGGCTTTAGTGGTTGGTTCATAAATCTGAATAGGAGTATTAACTCTTTTTTATTATAAGTATATAGGTTTGATTGTATCACAGACATGACTAAACTTGAAGATAAATCTTTAAATGTTCTTTTGACAATTAATGTGATGTTATTCCTTCTGACTTTGTTGTTACCAGTATAATAAACCATACGATTGCCTGATCCCAAAATGGCCAATACTGGTCCATTTCAGTTCACTACTACTGAGGAAATCAATCTTTGTGTTCCATTTTATTTTTGATGACTTCCAATGTCCTAGATTTATACATTATACAGCCCATGTTCTAATTATTGATGGATATTCGTAGCTATTTCTCTAATTTTGAGTTGTGCCCCATCAGTAATGAAGGTCCCAAAGGCTTTGTTACAGTCATGTCATTATTGCTAACTCCATTTCAGGAGGGTGTTCTTCCCCTGTCATATTTTAAGTGTCTTCCAACCTAAGGGACTAATATTCCTGCACTATATCTGACATTTCTATTCATGTTTTTATCTTCTAGCATTATATCTGACAATGTCCAGCTGCTATTTGTAAGGTTTTCCAGTGACTAACCATTCAGAAGTAGTCTGCCTATCCTTCTTTCTAGTTTGCCTTAGTCTGTAAATGGCACTGAAACCTGTCCATCATGGGCAAACCTGTTGATATTTAAAATACTGATGACACAGCAAAATACAAATCACTACAGTATGACCAACTAACCAACAAGCAGTGTTAAATTTTGTTGAATTCTTACTGATTGAAATACATCAGACATAACAGGATAAATACTGAAAACATTATGATCTTACTTATGCAAAATACCTACAAAAGGCAAATGGATAAAGTTAAAAAAGTTTATTCGTGATTACCTGGAGCTGCAGAGAGAGGGAAGAAGGGGAGCTGTTACTTAAGAGTTGTTGTTAAGTGCTGT
>NW_006408553.1:12133672-12135261 GCF_000296735.1 Chrysochloris asiatica
GGTTCAAACTCACCAGTCATTTCTTGAAAACTCTATACAGGGGCACTATGAGTTGAAATCAACTCTCAAGCACTTAACAACAACTGCATATACATACATGCATATATATCCCTTAATCTGGAATCCTGAAGTGGCACAGTAGGATAAGTACTGGACTGATAACTGCAATGTCAGTGGCTCAAACTCACCTGCGACTCTTCAGAAACCCCATACAGGGTCATGATAAGTCAAAAATGACTCAATAGCACTTAACAACAACAATAA
This sequence comes from Chrysochloris asiatica, assembly GCF_000296735.1. NCBI lineage: Eukaryota > Metazoa > Chordata > Mammalia > Afrosoricida > Chrysochloridae > Chrysochloris > Chrysochloris asiatica. Next base: position 12,133,937 of record NW_006408553.1, read on the forward strand.
CATATGTTCATAGCAACTGTAGGACTCGATACTACATAAGTACTCACAAAAGTTGTTAATGTTCTAACATGCTTGACTCTCTCAAGGATATTAGTTTCCCTTTCCTGCTATTGTAAAATTGAAACTTGAGTTGGATATAAAGGAATGTCGGGAAAGATGATAACAGAAATCTTGTAAACCCATCTTCAGCCTATACCTGACTGGAATACTTAAAAGGGGTTCTACTACTTGTCCAGTTAGATAGGTGTCTTGCGAAGCCTTTGCAGTATATAAGACTTTAGGTGGAATCCTGACCCCTATCTAAAACCTTCTGTGGTGTGGGATATTCCCATTAGCAAGGACAAGCCTGGAACAGCTAGAGCAACAGAAGATACATCTTCAAAGAAAGATCATAAGGAAAACCCCAAAACAAAAATGGCTACTATGAGAATAAACAAATTGTTTGCGAAGAAGCCATCAAGACATGCTATCAAGTTCCTTCAGAACAAACCCCCATCTAAGACTGAAATATAAAGGGAACACATGAGCAGGCATGCAAGTTTGCTGGTGCCCATGCTGGTGTACTGGTGAGTAGAAGAGGGGGAAAGGCAGCAATGAAGACATGTGCTGAGTTCAACCACGTTTCATAGACTCCCATGGGCCTGGAGATGAGAGAAAGAAGAAGAAGGGCTAGCTGGACCAAATTATGGTGAGACCTAGGGACACCTAAGCCTATGGACAAGGACATAGCCACAGAGGGCTAGATTAGAGAGTAAAGCATCCAGCTAATATGAAGTGAGAGGGGTCACGCAAGAACACCCAAACCTGCAGACAGTACCCATTTGACCTAGCCTTGAGGGCTTGATAATCAGAACTCGACTAGAGGAAGATAAAATGAACAAAACAAATTTTGATAAAGGAAACGAGGGTAAATTGCTACATTTTGATGAACGTGACCTATACTCATGGAGGTAGTAACTGTAAATACCAACAGAGAGGGAAGGAGTCTTCACATCAAGTATCAATGTCATCTCCTCTGTACACAGGGTAGATAGGGATGGGCAACTTAGACATTGACTATGGAAAATGAGGGGGTGATAAAGGTAATAAGTGACTGGCTTACAAGGTATCAAGGGAGAACTTAGTTTAATAGTATGTGGGGAAACAAAGAGTCCCCACTGAAAATTTTATCTTGTCTATATGGGTCTGGTTAAGGAGCTCTGGTAGCGTAGTGGCTATGAATTGGGTTGCTAATCTCAAGGTCAGCAATTCGAAACTACCAGCTGTTCCATGGGAGAAAGATAAGGTTTTCTGCTCCTGTAAAGATTTATAGGCTCAGAAACCCT
>NW_006408553.1:12136471-12137764 GCF_000296735.1 Chrysochloris asiatica
TAATAATAGAATATCAGAAATGGACAATACACTGAAAGGGCAAAGGAGTAGAAGTGAAGAGATAGAAGCCAGACTAGTGAGCTATAAGATAAATCTCTCAACACTATTAAGATAGAAGAGCAAGCACAAAAAAGGGGGGAAAAAAATCTGAAGAAGGCCTAAGATTCATGTTGGACAACATGAAGAGGAATAACTTAAAAATTATCAGCATTCCAGAACAGGAACAATCACACAAGTCCACAGAGGAAATAGTTGAGGAGCTGCAGGAAGAAAATTTCCTTAACATCCTGAAAAGCAAAAAAAATAAGCATTCAAGAAGCACAACGAACTCCACGAAGGATAGACCCTAAAAGACAATCACCAAAACATATAATACTCATGCTCTTCAAAATCAAAGATGAGGAAAAAATCCAGAAAGCAGCTAGGGAAAAGAAAAGTGTAACATACAAAGGCAAGCAAATCAGATTAAGCTCGGCTCTCTCAACAGAAACCATGCAGGCTAGAAGGCAATGCGGAGACATATATTAAACCCTGAAAGAAAAAAAACTGCCAACCAAGAATCCTCCACCCAGTAAAACTGTCAATCAAATATGATGGAGTAATCAAAATATTCCAGGATAAACAGAAGCTAAGGGATTTTGGAAAGCCAACCCTGCTATGAAAAACATCCTAAAGGGAGTTCTGTGGACTGAGAACCTACAAGAGCAGACAACAACCAGAGAATGATGAATGTGGCAGCATCACCCTGAATGCAATCGACAAACAAAAGAGTCAAGAACAGAATAAAATTATAAGAACAGTGGATCTGGGAGGACAGTCTATGATCAAAACAATTAAAATGTGAAAGAAGATAAACACAGAAGAACAGAGATCCAGGTGGTGAGAAGGTCAGGTAGATTACAGGATGAAATAGAATGTCTTAAATGTAGGGAAGAACTAATGGAATATAAGGAAACCACAACAGTGGGGTTGGGGTGGGGGGTTTAGTTTGGGTGTCGGAGAGGGCAATACAAGAAGGGGGAGAAGGTGAAAGGACAAGATAGATAGGGGAACACTGAGACAGGTTTTTTGGCCTAAGAGGGACAGTGGTAAATAGTGATACATGCTGAACCTTGGAACTACAGGGCTCTGGGATACAGGGATCTAGGTGAAGTTTAAAGAGGGGAAATAATACTAAAATGTTTGACTGTCTTATGAATATTGGTTTCCCTTGCCTGCTATTGTAAAATAGACACTTGAGTGGGATAGAAAGAAATGTTGGGAAACATGATTACAGAATACTTGTAAGCCCGT
>NW_006408553.1:12139109-12140493 GCF_000296735.1 Chrysochloris asiatica
AACTAAAGCGAATAGAGAGAAATACTGTTATCTGATGGTATATGGAGGGGATTATAATCATTGTAATCAAACAAGGTGTATGATTTGTTGAACATAAAACTGATGATTTGCCCTGTAAACTTTCACTCAATCCACAATAAAAACCTTAAAAAACAAACAAACAAACAAACAAAGAGATGGGGATAAGATTCTTAGGATTCAATAGTGAGTAACTGTTACCATGACTAATTGCGAATATCACAATTGTAAAGTTTTGTAATAAAAATGGGGGAGTGGTTTATTTTACAGTCCAGAAATCAAGGACCCTAGGATCATCAAGGGAGAAGAGCACAAGCAGAATGCAGGTCCTTATCCAGAGAATCAGGGATAGCAGAGGTGGAGGCAGAAATGGGGACATGGAGAGGGGGAGCGGTTGAGGACTCTAGATTCATGGGAAGTGAGGGACTAAGAGCTGGCAGCCAAGAGGCAGACTTGCAGAATATGCCCTTTGGTGGTGTAAATTATTATATATACCTGCGTGATTAAGAAAAAAAAAAGCTAAGTGAATAGAGAGAAACACTGATAACTGGGATTGTAATCATTACAATGAAACAAGGTATATGATTTGTTGAATGTAAAACTGATGATCTGCCCTGTAAACTTTTACTCAATCCACAATAAAAACCCCAAGGGAAAAAAAAAAAGTTCATGTTATTGTTAAGCTCCATGGAAACTATTCTGACTCATAGTGACCCTCTGTATGGGGTTTCCAAGGCTGTAAATTTTTGTGAGAGCAAAAAGCCTCATCTTTCTTCCACAGAGTGGCTGCTGGGTTTGAAACTCCAACCTTGTGGTTCACAGTTCAGTGCTTATCATACAGAGCTGTAATACTCTGTGTGTTGCATGTTTGATTAAATTCTGACTGAAGATGTTGGTTGTTGTCAAGTGCCGTCGAGTTGGTTCCAACCCATAGAGACCCTGTGTAGGGTTTCCGAGGAGCGGTTGCTGAGCTTGAGCTGCCGATTTGAACCGCCAATCTTGCAATTCAAATGACTGCAGTTCAGCACATTAATTTACAGTGCCACACCAGGTAGTTGAGATTAAATTTATCAGACTATTAAACCCAGTGGAGGTTGTGTGTTGTAAGGAGGGTTACCACTCATAGACACCCTGTATACGGTTTTTGTGGCTGTAAATCTTTACGCTAGCAGAAAGGCTTATCTTTCTCCTGCGGAGCCACTGGTGAACTCAAACTGCTGATCTTGCAGTTAGCAGTCCAATATATAATCCACTACACCACTTTGTTTACCTCTAGTAAAAAAGGAGTCCTGTAGTCCTGTGGAGGCATATGGACTGTTACTACAAGAACAAACAAATCGCTTCCCTAGGAAACATCAAGGCAAGT
>NW_006408553.1:12141818-12149117 GCF_000296735.1 Chrysochloris asiatica
AAACCCTATACAGAGTCGCTATGGGTCAGAATCAACTCAACAGTACTTAACAACAATAAATTTTCATCAATATTGTTAAATAAGTGGTATAGTAATAATGGAATGAAATAGATTTTTATATAATGACATGAAGGAACCTAGCAATATGCTACCGAAAATGTTAATTTATTTTTTGCTTTTTATTATGAATTGGGTGAAGCTTTACAGATTTCCATTCAACGATGCATATACATTTTGTGTCATCTCATTGACTGCAATGCCTATGTGTTTTTTTTAAAAAGTGTATGTACATGCTCATATGGGTACCAGCAGGTGCATGAATATATTTAAATATATTTGTAAATGTGAAGAGAGAGGATGGGAATGATATACAAAGAGTGTTAACAGTTGTTATTCTTAGCAAAGGAGTTTGGAAATAGTGGAAATAAATAAGGTATCATCAGAGAACCTTTACTTCTTGTTTTATACAATGTTTGTGTATTATTAATAAAAATGTGACATTCCCATAATGTTATAACCATTTTTTTTTCCTAAAGGAAGAAATAACTTAGATTGGCACATAAAAGAAAATCTAACCATACGCTATTTATTCATAAGACACACACACACTCAAAATGAAGTAATACTGAAATAATTGGTAAACAAAGAAAGTGTGATAGCAATATTAACTAATACTAATGCCAATTAAAGTAAAATTTAAGAACAAAAATTAAAATTAAGCAAAAGGGAATTTTAAACTGATAAAAGAGATCATCCACAACTAAAATAGTCAAGAAAACTCTGTAAAAACACAGCTTAGTGGGAAAATTTTTAGAACTATCAGTGAAAATGAATAAGGTCCCAACATACACACATACTAGTTACAGACTCCAACATTCCTTTCTTTAAAATTTTAATATATCAAAGAATGAAAATGAAATATACTAAAGGTATCTAATGATCAAACACTGTATAAGCAAGAATACACTTTTCAAGCACTCTCACAATATTTCTCAAAAAATGAACATATAGAGTCAACTTATTAAACATGGTGTTTCATTCCTAGAAATGACCAACAATAGTAAATCAAGCACCAAACTTGAAGTAAACACATACTAGTTCTTAAAGGCATCAAAGCAATTGATTTTGTTTTTATGTCAATGCATATCTATTAAAAATTTACCTTCTCTTATGTTACAACTCTGGGAAAGAAAAAGGCATGTTTTCTTGGTCACTATTTTCCAAAATGGCAAATAACATGTTTTCTAGTATATCAACTTCCATGGAAAAAATCTCATAACTTTGGTAACATGAAGATTTTTTAATTAATATAGCAAACCATCACTATTTTCATAAATTCTTCCCACTGTAGATTCACTCAACCTATGACAATTAATGCTACGTTATTCTCAAATTTACAGAACATTTCAAATATCACTTGTTAAGAAAAGGTTCTCAGTTGCTTTTTGTTTTTACATTTAAGTTTTTTAACCCAAATAAATACAAACGTGGTTGAAAATGAAATAATTCTCAAGGTTTATGATGAAAAACCACTCTTACTTAATATGTCCACTCTTTCCTAATCTACCATTCTGCCTACAGGCAACCACTGTTTCTTTTGACAAGTACCTTCCTGATTTAGAATAGTACATTTACACTGATAAGTTTTTATTTCTCTATTTTAGACATCATCTACTGATATCCTCTATGATAGATAAGAGTTGAGCTGTTTTATACAATCCCTAAGGAGTCCTGGTTGCATAGTAGATTACGAGATGGGCTACTAACCGCTAGGCCAGCAGTTTGAATCTATCAGTCACTCTCTGAGAGGAAGGTGAGGCTTTCAGCTACTGTACAGATTTGTTGTTGTTGTTGTTAAGTGCCATTGAGTTGATTCCAACCCATAGCAACCCTGTATAGGGTTTCCAAGGAGCAGCTGGTGAGCTTGAACCACCGACCTTGCAGTTCAAATGGCTTTGCAGTGTGGCGCATTAACCCACAGCACCACACCAGGACTCCACTGTACAGATTTACAGCCTTGGAAATCCTATACAGGGTTGCTATGAGTCAGAACTGACTTGGTGGCATACAACCACCATGATCACCACCATATCATCCCCTGTGCTCCTCTTCCACTTTCTCAAAATAAATACTACTTAATGTTTATGCCGTTAATATTGGGTTATTTCTGAGTTATTAGCTAACACCCCAAGGTTCCCTAAGCAAGTTCAGAACTAGACGAGAGAAGATACAAAAGGCAGATAACTGGAGATCAAACCATCACCTTTAATTAACAACAAAGCTGTTTAGCATGCTTTATGTACACAGTTAACTATGGGCTTCCTGAGACTGCACCCCAGAATCAAACTTACCTGCCCAGTCACAGGCTGCTTTGGACAACCACAGGCCTCCCCCCACAGAAGCAGAGCCTGCCCTGCTAAGTTTACTGCATGGCTGAGAGAGCAGACCAGAATGCACCCTCTCTGCAGGCAGGCAGATCTGAAAAGAGAAGACAGAAGGGACTGAGCCACCCATGCCCACTGTCTTCTCCCAAACTCATCTACTGGGTCAGTCATTTGTCCTCCCTTGGGGAGAAGTGAAGGAGAATGAGACTGAGACCTGGGGTGTTCTTTAAACAGAAGTTCCTCCACAAGAAAACATGAGAAACAGGTAGTAAGTATTCTCTGTCAAAAATTAAGACCAAAACACTGTATTAATGAGTGTATTTGCTTTCTCACTAACTTTGTTTTAACTGAAGCTGATATTTTATTTTCTTCTTGTACAATGACCTTGATTAGTCCCCTAAAAAGGCTATCATGTTATTTCCTCCTTCAAGTTCCCATTTTCTCTAGAAACCTCCCTATATGGTTCCTCTTGCTCCTGCCAGTACTGACTGCTCTCCTAGTCTAATCAGCTATTATCTTGGAATTTTTCTTTGACAATCTACTGTTTGATGGATTACAATTCTTTGTTTTTGATTTACTTCCTCATTTACCAGAACATGACTTTAAGAAAGACAAAATAAATGATAAATTTTATGAGTACTTCAAAGGCTGAAATATTTCTATTATACCTTCTCACTTGGTTGATACTTTGTAAAGAATTCCAAAGAATTTAAGAATCCTTTCATTCCATTGTATATAACCTATTTTTGCTTTGTTTATTTCTCTGTATGTTTCTAAGGTTTTTCTTCATGAGTACTCTGAAATTTCAAAATAGTTCATTTTCACTTTTTAATTTCTCTAAGCCCTGGTGGTATTGTGGTTTCAGCACTGGGCTGTTAACGTCAGTGGTTCAAACCCACAAGCCACTTTTTGGAAGAACGATGAGGCTGTTGCTTCCATAAAGATTTACAGTCTCAGAAACCCTACAGAGGTTCATTAGGAGTCAAAATTGATTCCGTGGCAGTGAGTTTTTTGGTAAGGCCCAATTTATTGGCTTTTAGAACTCACTAATTTATCTCTCATTCTTTTATATATTCTCTTATTTTTCTACCTCTATTTTTGTTTAACTTTCTCAGAGAATTGTCCAGGTTTTCATAACAGTCCATCTCCATTTCAGTTGCGTGTGTTCAACATGGAATTGTGTAACTAGAGTAAATGGACATGAGGGTAGACATCTCAGATAAGTACCAATACTATCACAAAGCATATCTTCTGTATCTTACCCAGAGGAAACGGCAACTTGTTGCTGGTGCTTTGTTGACAGGGTTGGAGTTGGAGGCTGGGAGGCAAGCCCTTCCACATGTAGACAAAGATTAATCTAGTTTCAGTCCCATGCTTCATCCCACTCATGAGTCTGTTTAGGGCTCTGCCAGGCTAAGATGTAGACTGTTCATATCCCTTCTGTTTATACCTTAAGTTATAGTTTCCACTAAGGAGCTCTGGTAGCATAATGGTTACAAATCAGGTTACTAACCTCAAGGTTGGCAGTTCAAAACTACCAGCTGTTCCATGGGAGAAAGATGAGGCTTTCTGCTCCCATAAAGATTTGCAACCTCAGAAACCCTGTGCAGGGAGGGTCACTATGAGTCGGAACCAACTCCACGATACTTAACAACAACAACATAGGTTCCACTACTTGGAACCTGTAACCTTAATTTCTCAAAACTTGGTGAAATCTTTATCTACTGATGACATCTCTATGACTTTAGGGTTATTCCCTATTTGTTCCTTTGTAATTTGAGAGGACTGGGGAGAGAAAAAAAGATAAATGAACATTGTAAATGAATATTGTAATCTACCATCTTTTGCCAAACTCTTTTTTCTCCAGTTCACATTTTTACTTTAAGTTTCATTATTTTGTAGCAATTGACAGTATTTTTCACTTATGCTGATACCAAAAGAGAGAGAAAGAAGTAAAATTATATTAAAACAAACAAAACACACCCAAAACAACAATGAGTACGAGGCACAAATCAAGAATGAAATCTACACAGAAAAGAGGCACAAGTGAACACTATCATGTCAACGAAAGTCTATTCTTGAGGTAGCCCAACTCACTGCCATCAAGTCAATTCCAATCCATAGAGACCATAGGTAGTTTCCTGGCTGCAAATCTTTACAAGAGGAGAAAGCCTCCTCTTTCTCTGGCAGAAAGGCTGGTGGATTCCAACTGCTGATCTTGCAGTTAGCAGCCCAATGATAATCCACTGCCACCAGGGCTCAGATATGTAAAATTTCAGAAAACTAAAAGTGGCTCTACAGAGACTTGGCTTTAGACAAGTCTCTGTGATGTACTGTTTTTATTTCTTTGTTTTCTTGCTTACCTATCTTCTATCCAGTCCTTTGCTAATCCTTTTTTAGTTTCTATACCATTTCCTAACTCAGCATCTCCCCTCACAGCCCTTGTAAACAGAGGTAAGCTTGGGGTAGAGAAGACATCTGAACATCAAAATTGGTTCTTCAAGGTTTGTCCTATAGCCCTTTTCCAGGATGTCATGATTTCTACCTATAAGAAAAACAAAACTATCTATCCTCAAAGATGCTGAAAAAAAAAAGTGAAATGGATTCTTCGGTGCTATCTGGGTAAAGGTCTATTTGCAATAGAAGGAAGTAAGAGCCACCAAGAGAGAAGCAGAGTTAAGACTGTCAAAAAAAAAAAAAAAAAAAAAAGCACAAGGATATAATCTAAGATTTTAACTTCTGCAATTTTTTTTATTCTATAGTTTGAATCATTAAATTTTCATTTATGCTTTAATCTAGTCTTAGTTGCATTTTAGTAAGGCTTAAGAGTATAAGCTACAATCTACAGAATAAAATTTCATATATTCCAAAAAATAATATAATATTGCTATTACACAAGAAAAATAAATCTGAATTATATACCAAAAATAAATCAAATTTTTATCTTTTATAAATGATGATTGTTTACCTAGAAATTTCTAATATAATCAACAACAAAAACACTAGTACACAACCACTAACACATGATATACAAATTAGTACATTTTTGTGAATGACCCTGGTAACCAGTAAAATATGTACCATATATGCCTATTAGGTTTCTTACCAATAACAAGCAACTGTAAAATATAACAAATTAGAAAATATAATGAGAGAAAAGAGCCCATTCATAATAGCAGTAAAAATATAAAATATCTAGGAAAAAAACTAACAAAAAAGGGAAAGGACATCCGTGACTAAATATTTAAAAGAATCAGACCCCCCACCTCCTACCCCCACAAAAAAGGAAATAATACGTTCTTCTATTGTTGTTAAGTGCCATCGAGTCGGTTCCGACCCATAGCGACCCTGACTATAAACATGTCAGTGTTCCCAATTATAAATTTAACATCATACCAATCAAAATTCTAAAAGGCACTTTTTTTGCTTCTATTTTAACCTTGACAAAACAATCTCAAATTTATCTGGAATGATGAATAAAAATAGCCATAGAAACTATGAAAAATGAATTTGGGTTTTTATATATTACCAGATATTAAAGTATATTACAAATCCATCAAAACTAAAGCAGGGAAATATTGTCACATGATTAATCACGAGATCAATGGAGATAGGAAATAATAAAACCTAGTCCAAATATATGAAAAATTAAAGAATTCAGATGGGATTTCAAATTAAAAGATAAATTTTATTATTCAAACTCTTCAGGCAACTTATAAGCCATTCTGAAGGCTATAACAACACTAGAACTTAGCATATCGTATCTTTTTTTTAAATAAATAAGTGATAAAAGAAAAAAGAATACATGATAACCTCATATATACACACACAAATATTCCAAGAGAACTAAAAAAAAAAGTTAAAATAAATAATAAATAAAAGATCCAATAGAAAATAGGAGTCCTGGTGTGGCACTGTGAGTTAATGTGCTGGACTGCTGCAAGATCAGTTTGAACAGCAAAGTCGGCGGTTCAAGCTCACCATGCGCTCCTCAGAAACCCTATACAGGGTTGCTATTGGTTGGAACCGATTTGACAGCACTTAACAACAACAACAATAGAAAATACGTAGGAATAATGATCTGTAACTATATTGAAAAAAGGCTTTCAAACTATGCTAAGTTGAAAATGAAAGAAAAAATGGGAATACATGAAAATATAAACATCTTATATGACAATACAGAATTAAGAAACTAGCAGTAGTCTGGGGAAAATATCATATATCATTTTATGTATAACACACATGAGTGTGGTAGCTCTAAAGGATAAGCACTGGACTACAAACCACAAGGTCAGTGGTTTGAGCCAGCCAGTTGCTACATGAGAGAAAGATGAGGCTTTCTGCTTTCATTAAGATTTACAGCCTCTGAAACACTATACAAGGTTCCTATGAGTCAGAACCAATTTGATGGCACTTAACGACAGCATAAATAAAGTTCTTAAAATCCATAATAAAATCATCCTAATTTTAAAATAAACAAAATATATCAGCAAGCAAATCACAAAAGAAAAAATATATACATGTGGTTTGAACTGCGCAGGTCTATTTACAAGTGAATTTTTCCCTCGCTATGTGGCAATAATTATCTCTGCATGAGCAGTCTGTGTCTCCAGCATATTGTATATCATAGTGAAAATAGATTTCTTATAATTCTAATGTATTTTTCATCTTGTTTAGTGTACCATAAGCCTTGAATAACACCATGGGATTCATGTGAAGTGTCAATAGGGTTGCTGGAAGTGCTTCCAAAACATAGAGAAAAATCCTTATATTATAAGAAAAAACTTAATTGCTTGATATGAACTATACACTGAGGTCTATGGTGGTCTGCCATTTCAAGGTAAGTGAATCTATGCTGGCGGCCGCAGCATACGTAATCAGCACTGAGAAGTTGAGGCACAAGGATAACATGGAC
>NW_006408553.1:12150355-12150823 GCF_000296735.1 Chrysochloris asiatica
GCTAGCTTGCCTGTCGGCTTGCATCAATCTTTGTCTCTGTCTCTTTTATTTCGCCTACTAGACATCTCACTCCCGTTAAACTTCACGTTTGCCGAGGTGATCCTTTGTTGAGGCGGGACCCCGACTCAGGACCCCCAGCAAATCTAGATTAAGGACCATGCACACAAAGAAATTCTGTTTTCTTTAAATTTTTATTGTGAATAAGTGAAGGTTTACAAAGTAAGTCATCAGTTTTACATTCAACAAATTATATACTTTGCTTTATTAACACGATTGAAATCCCTTCCATGTACCACAATTAACAGTTGTTGTTGTTAGGTGCCATCGAGTCGGAACCAACTCATAATGACCCCATGCACAACAGAATGAAACAACATCCGATCCTGGGCCAACCTCACTACCGCTGCCACATTTGACACCATCAATGATGTCACCTGGACGATCCACCTCGTTGGGGGGCTTCCTCTT
>NW_006408553.1:12151353-12152756 GCF_000296735.1 Chrysochloris asiatica
TTAATAGTTGATCCAAGAAGAATGAAGTCCTTGACAACTTCAATCTTTTCTCCTTGTAGCAAGCATTCAAGCAACTTATATATCTTTTCCTCTAAATTTAGGGTTCCAGGATTTTCATCAGAATCTGCTTCATTTGATCTCTCCTATTAGCGTAGTGGTTACGAATTGGGCTGCGAACCTCAGGGACAGCAGTTCGAAACTACCAGTTGTTCTGCGGGAGAAAGATGAGGCTTTCTGCTCCCGTAAAGATTTACAGCCTCGGAAACCCTGTACAGAGTCACTATGAGTTTGAGCCAACTCCATGGCACATAACAACAACAAATATTTGTTGTAGAGAGTTCAGGAAATGCATCTGCCTAGTGCACCATCATGCTTCTTGTTGTTATTAGGTGACATCAAGTAACTACCAACTCATAGTGACCCTATGCACAACAAAACGAACACTGCCCAGTCCTGAGACAACCTCACAATTGTTGCCACGCTTGAAAACATTGATGCCATCACTTTCCCAATCCATCTCGCTGGGGGTCTTCCTCTTCTTCTCTGACCCTCCAACTTACCAAACATGATATCTTTCTCCAGTGACAGGCCCCTTCTGACAATATGTCTGAAGTATGAAAGATGAAGTCTGACCATTCTGCCCTCCAGGAGCACTCTGGCTGCACTTCTTCAAACACAGATCTGTGTGTTCTTTTGGCTGTCTATGGTATTTCCAATATACTCCTCCAACACCATAACTCAAATGCATCAATTCTTCACGATCTTCTGTATTCACTGTCCAACTTTTGCATGCATATGAGGTTATCAAAAATACCATGGTTTGGGTCAGACATACCTTAGTCCTCAAGCAGACATCTTTGCTTTTCAACACTTTAAAAAGGTCTTATGTAGCAAATTTGCCTAATGCAATACGTCCTTTGATTTCTTGACTGCTGCTTCTATGAGTGTTGATAGTTAATCCAAGAAAAATGAAGTCTTTGACAACTTCAATCTTATCTCCATTGATAAGAATGTTGTTTATTGGTCCAGTGGTGAGGATTTTTGTTTTCTTTACATTCAGATGTAAAGCAATCTATATCGAAGGCTGTGGTCTTTGCTTTTCATCAGTATTTTAAGTCCTCTACATATTCAAAAAGCAAGGTTGTATCATCTGCATATCACAGGTTGTTAATAAGTCTTCCTCCAATCCTGATATAATTTGGATTTCTTCATATAATTCAGCTTCTCGGATTATTTGCTCAGCATGCAGCTAGAATAAGTATGGCAAAAGAATACAACCCTGTTTCACACCTTTCCTACTTTCAAACCATTCAGTGTTCTTGTGTTCTACTTGAATAACTGCCTCTTGATCTATGTACAGGTTCCTCATGAGCACAATTAAGTGTTCTGGAATACTAATACTT
>NW_006408553.1:12153048-12171899 GCF_000296735.1 Chrysochloris asiatica
CTCCTGTGCCGCCTCACTTTCTTGAAAGATTTCAATTTTTATTCCATCAATTCCTGGTTCCTTGTTCTTTGCCAATTCCTTCAATGTACCTTGGACTTCTTCAGTATTATTGGCTCCTGATCATATGCTACTTCTTAAAATGGCTGAACATTGATAATTACCTTTTGGTATAGTGTTTATGTGTATTCCTTCCATCTTCTTTTGATGCTTTCTGCATTATTCAATACTTTGTCCTGATGATCCTTCAATAACAAAAGTCAAGGGTTGAATTTTTTCTTCATTTCCCCCAGTTTGAGAAATGCTGAGAATATTCTTTGCTTTTGGTTTTCAAACTCCAGAACTTTGCACATTTCATTATAATATTTGACTTTGTCTTTGCGAGCTGACCTCTGAAATGTTCTGTTCAGCTCTTGTACCTCTTCACTTCTTCCATTTGCTTTAGCATTTCTATGCTGGAGAGCAAGTTTCAGAGTCTCTTCTGACATCCATTTTGAACTTTTCCTTCTTTCTTATCTTCTTAATGACTTTTTGCTTTCTTCATGTATGATGTTCTTGACGTCATGCTACAACTCTTCTGGTCTTTGGTCTTGAGTGCTTAATGCATCAAATCTGTTCTTCATATGATTTCTGAATTCAGGTGGGATATATTCAAGGTCATGTTTTGGTTCCCGTGGACTTTGTTTTCATTTTCTTCAGCTTCAGTCTGAATTTGCATATGAGCAATTGATAGCCTGTTCCACAATCTGCCCCTGGCCTTGCTTTGGCTGGTGATATGGAGCTTTTCCATCATCTCTTTCCACAGATGTAGTCAATTTGATTCCTATGCATTCCATCTGGTGAGGTCCATATTTATAATCATCTCTTATGCTGTTTTTAAAGAGTATTTAAAATGAACATATCATTGGTTTTGCAGAATTCTATCATGTGATCTCCAGCATTTCTATCACCAAGGCCATATTTTCCAACTACTGATACTCCTTCTTTGTTTCCAGCTTTTGCATTCCAGTCACCAGTGGTTACCAATATACCTTGATTGCATGTTTGATCAATTTCAGATTGTAGATATTGGTAGAATTCTTCTATTTTAGCCTCACTGGCTTTAGTGGTTGGTGCATAAATTCAGATAATAGTGGTATTAACATATCCATTCCCTGTAGGTGCATGGATATTATCCTATCACAGACAGCGTTGTACCTCGTGACTGATCTTGATATGGTCTCTTTTTGACGATGACTATGACGCCACTTCTCTTCATTTTAACATTCCTGACGTAGTAAACCATGTGATTTTCAGATTCAAAATGGCCAATACCATTGTATTTCAGCTTACTATGTGTTTATGTGTTCGATTTAATCTTTGACAATTTCCAATTTTCCTAGATTCACACTTCATACATTCCATGTTCTAATTATTAATGGATATTTACAGCTGTTTCTCTTCATTTTGAGTGGAGCCCCATAAGCAAATAAAGGTCCCAAGGTGTCTACTCCATTTGCGTCGTCACAGTCAACTCTACTTTGAAGAGGCAGCTCTGCTTCACCAGTCACATTTTGAGCGGCTTGCAACTTGAGGGGCTAATTTTCTGGCAATATAGCTGAGTGTTTCTCTGCTATTCATAAGGTTTCCAATGACTAAATATTCAGAAGCAATTCTTCTCTCCTTCTTCCTAATCTGTCTTAGTCTGGAAGCTCGCCTGAAACCTGTCCACCATGGGTGACCCTGCTGGTATTTAAAATACTCATGACATAACTTCTAGAATCACAGCAACTCACAAGCCACCACAATATGACAAAACTGACAGACGAGTGGTGGACCATCCTTCTGGAAATCTCTAATAAGAAATTCTTGAAGTCATCGCTGCAATTACCAAAGCAGGCACAAAAACCTTACAATTTTTTATTAAATATCTTTTAATCTCCTATTGAAAATGCAACTTCTATATGAATGTGACATATAATAAATGTCACATGCAAAATATGTGTTATCAGTAATTAAGTTTTGGGGTAGTCAAAAGTTATACACAAATTGCTACAATTTGATGAACTTGACCTATACTTATGGATGTAGTAGTTCAAAATACCAACTGAGAGGGAAGGAATCTCCATATCAAGGATCAATCCTATCCCCTCTGTATACAGGGTTGATGGGGACGGGCAACTTAGACATTCACTACCTAAAATGGGGGGTGGGGGGCGCTAACAAGGCACGAAGGAGTCCTAGCGTGGCGCTGTGGGTTAATGCACCACACTGCAAAGCCGTTTGAACTGCAAGGTAGGCAGTTCAAGCTCACCAGCTGCTCCTTGGAAACCCTATACAGGGTCGCTATGGGTCGGAATTGACTCAACAGCACTTGCCAACAACAACATCAAGGCACAAAGTGACTGGCTTACAAGTTTTCAAGAGGGAGTTTAGTTTGAGTGTGAGGGGGAAGGTAGAGTCTCCACTGAATAGTTTTCATCTTATCTAGATGGGTCTGATGAAAATAACTGAGTATAAGATTCTTAAGATTCAATAGTAATTATTGTCATGACTAACTGTGACTCTCACAACTGTAAAGGTAGAAGTTTTGTAACAAAAAGAGGACCATTAAGGGAGAAGAGCATGAATGAAATGTGGTACCCTATCCAGAGAAGCAGTGATACCAGAGAAGGAGACAGAGATGAAGGCATGGAGAAATAGAGCAGCTGAGGACTCTAAATTAATGGAAAGAGAAAGGCTATCTGCCGGCGGCTAAGTGCTGGTAGCCAGGAGGCAGGCTCGTAGAATATGCCCTTTGGTTGTTTAAATGATTATATATTCCTGAGTGGTTTTGTGTATATCCCTACCAAAAAACAAAAGAAAAAAACAGAGGGAATAGAAGCAAATACTGTTGAATGATGATGTACAGAGGAGATTGCAATCATTGCAATGAAATGATGAGTGTAAAACTGATGTTCCCCCATGTAAACTATCACTCAATTCACAATAAAAACTTTTTACAAAAATTATACACAGATTTTTGACTGGGTGAGGTTAGGGTATCTATACTCTGTGTTGTTTAAAGGTCAACTGTAAATACAAAAATATTCAAAGTCACTAATGAAATATTAAAATAATTTTAGATTAAGAAATAAAAGGAAACAACCAATGGAGGTTTTAAACATAACCGTTAATCTTGGCAATAATATGAAAAACTAAAAACACTTATACAATTAGTCAAAAGGTAAACAAGTAAAAAATTTACTAAACAACCATTTGGCAAATCTATATCTAAAACCTTAAAGTATACACACCATTGTAGTACTTTAATTTCCAAAAACAACGAAGGAATATTCTAAAATTTGTATTTATAAGCTATTTTTCCCAGTATCACTCATAATAGGTACAGAGATCAAATATATTTGACAGTAAGAACAGGCACAAAAATATAAGTTTTTGTTTTTGTTTTTGTTGTTGTTGTTGTTGTTTTTAAGAGAAATGAGGAACAGAATTGGAACTGAAAACATGTTGGAAATTGAGATAACTTGAGAGTCTATTTATCAGTCTTTTTCAATGGCTACATCATTAGTCAGTGTGTTCTCTCTTGCTTTCTCTGAATTTGTCTTTTCTGCTTAGTTAACACTTCTGCATCCTCAGAGTATCTCTTGAACTCCGCCCCTTGATTTTACCAACGCTTTTTTACTTAGGTTGAGTTCAAATTAAGACTATTCTTTTCCATCTAAACAACACTAAAAACAACAACATTTTACAATAATAATAACAACACTACATTAATTGCATCCCATAAGTTTTGATATAATTTTTATTATTACTGTTCTAAATATTTTCTATTTATTAATTACCCTTCTTATTTACAAGGAGGAGTCATGGTGTGGCACTGTAGGGTAAGCACTGGACTACTAATCACAAGGTCAGCAGTTCAAACTCACCAGCCATTCCTTGGTGCCCTACATTGTGTCACTGTAAATTTGAATCAATTTAATCAGCACTTAACAACAAGAATAATTACAATGACTTCCAAAAGCTTATGGAATAATCCTATTATTTTTTCATTCCATGTTTCCACGAACATTTGGAAACTCTCTCGCAAATAAGTTTTCAAAGGGAATTTGTCCCAGCTTATCTTCTTATACACAAAACCACTAGAAGAAAGTCATGAGTTGGCTGATTCTGGTCTAACATGTGATACAAACAATGTGACCAAGGTGGCAAGAGGCATAAGTAGGACAAGTACTGTGAAATTTCTAGTCACACTCACACGCACACATATATACATATCCACACACACAAAATCCTAGAAATCACATAAGTGTCATAACAACAGGAGATGGTTAATAAATTATAGAACAACATTAGGGAAGGAAACTATATACACAGTTTAAAGCACAGTTATAATATATGATTATCAATGAAGAAATCTGGATGGTAGGATTACATTTGTTCTTAATTTTATTCTTGGTAGCAGTGCATTTTCTAAAATAAGTGTGGATTTCTTTTATAATAAAAAAGAGCAATCACTGAGTTTGTATATTGATTAAAGCAAAGCAAATATTTTAAGTTTACTTTTTAAATAGCAAATATTTTGCTTACCTTTCCAGCATCACATTTTGTGCCTTCATTCACCATCCCAGGATCTGGAACATCAGATCCTAGCTGGAAATCCACACCCCAACATGTAGTATCTCTATGGCGGGTTTGAATAATAGCAGGCATAACTCCAAATACAGGCATGCCTTGCACATTTTCACACTGAAGCTTTCCACACAAAGCATTCCTATAAGAAAGACAAAGCAAAAGTAAAATGCATTCAAAGTGTATATAAAAATAAGAACCAAAAGAAAAAAAAAAGTGTGTGTGTGTGTGTATATATATATGTGTGTGTGTACGTGCTCTGGTAGCGTAGTGGTTATGAATCGGGCTGCGAACCGCAAGGTCAGCAGTTCGAAACTACCAGCTGTTCCATGGGAGAAAGAGGAGGCTTTCTGCTCCCATAAAGATTTACAGCCTCAGAAACCCTGTTCAGGGTTGCTATGGGTCGGAACTGACTCGATGGCACTTAACAACAACAACATATATATATATATATATAAAATGAATGCCAATGGTGCAGTGGTTAAGGGATCAGCTGGTAACTAAAAAGGTCACCAGTTTGAACGAACAGATGATCCAAAAAAGAAAGCTGTAGCAGTCAACTTGCCAAAGATTTACTTCTTTGGAGACCCTTTGGGGTAGTTGTACTCTCTCCTACAAGGTCCCTATGAGTAGGCAGCAACTCGATGTCTGTGTGTCTGTGTCTGTGGGTGTGTATGAGGGGGTTTCAAAAGTCTGCGGATAAAAAATGAAAAGATAATGAAATTTTCCCCACCAATATTTTGAAGCTCCCTCATGAGAATATATACATACAAAATACATGAAGGGGCTTCAAAAAAATTTGTGGAAAAATTCCATTATCTTTTTATTGCATTTTCCCAGGAACTTTTTGAAGCACACATACACAAAGGGGCATCAAAAAATTCATGGCAAACTTCTATTATCTTTTAATTACATTTTTCCATTAACTTTCTGAAGCCTCATTATGTAGCACACAGCTAGATTGAGAGTTTAATGCTGCTATTTAGCTGAAAGGAATCTCTAAAGAATTTTTATGAGAGCAAAGAAAACAAAGAAGATCTCTTTCAACATGGCAAAGAAGATAAAAAGAAGCAATGCCAATGTGGCAAACCAAATGGAAGAGATCTATACTTGTGCCCATTCCAGAAAAAGGGAATTCAAAAGACTGTGGAGATTATCAAAAGTATTATTATCATCAAATGCAAGTAAAATTTTGCTGAAAGATATGTCAAAACGGTTGTAGCAGTACATGGGCAGAGAAATGTCAGTAATTCAAGCCTGATTCAAAAGAAGACATGAAAGTAGGCATACCATCACTGCTGTCAGATGAATCCTGGCTGGAATCAAAGAACACAGAAAGATGTTTTTCTGTGTTTACTGATTACACAAAGGCATTTGACTGTGAATCTTAATTTATAGATAATATTGTGAAGAACATGGATTTCAGAGCACTTACTATGCTGAGAAACCTGACAAAGACCAAGAATCAGTCACTAAAACGGAACAAGGGGATACTGTTTGGCTTAAAATCAGAAAAGGTATTGCATCAGGGTTGTATCCTTTAGCACAGTTATTCAATCTGTATAAGGTAAAGAAAAGCATGACAACAGTATGGAAGGAAGGTTCATTATCAGATGACACACGCTTGATTGCTGAAAGCTAAAAGGAAGTACTTACTGAGGAAGATCAAAGACCTTCAGTATGGAATTACAACTCAAGGAAAACAAAATCAATTGGACCAATAATCAACATAATGATAAACAGAGAAAAGACTGACATTATGAAGGATTTCATTTTACTTAGATACACAATGAGAGCAGCAGTCAAGACAATATAATTTATTAAGTAAATCTGATGCAAAAGACCTCTTAAGTGTTAAAGCAAAGATGTCACTCTGAGGACTAAGGTGCACCTTATCAAATCCATGGTATTGTCAGGCTTCATATGTATTTAAAAGCTAGACACTGAACAGGAAAGACCAGAGTACAACAGATACATTTGAACTGTGGTGATGGCAAAGAATATTGGGTGTACCATGGGATGCCAAAAGAAGGAACGAATCTGTCTGTTTTGGAAGAAGTACATTCAGAATGCTCCTCAGAAGCAAGGATGGCGAGTCTTAGTTTCAAATACTTTGGAAATGGTATAGAGAGAGACCAGTCTCTGGAGAAAGACATCATGATTGGTCAAAAGAGGGTCTGCAAAAAAGAGGAAGCTCCTCAACAAGATGGACTGGACACTGCAAGAATGTACTTAAATATAGGAAAGATTGGGAGTATGCCACAGGTTCAGGTAATAATTCATTCTGCTATACATTGGGTCACTATGAGCTGGAACTGACTCAATGGCACTTAAAACAAGAAGAAGAGAGGAGAGAGGAGCATATCTAACAGAAGGGACAATATGTGCAGAGGTCCCATGGCAGAAGCCTTATATACTCCAGTTGGGTGAAATACCTCATGTTGTTGTTGTTAAGTGCTGTTGAGTTGGTTTTGACTCGTAGTGACCCTGTATGAGGTTATCAAGAAGCAGCTGGAGAGTCTGAACTGCCAACCATGCAGTTCAAACTGACTTTAAGATCGTGTACTTATCCTACAGCACCACACCAGGATTCCAACATCTCATAGAAATGGCAAATGAAACCACAAAAGTGAACAAAATCTTACGTGGACAGAATAAGGAATGAAAAGAAAGGAGAGACTAGGCCTGAGCCTTGATAAATTCCAGTATTTAACGGCTAGGTAACAAAAAGTGGGCCTACAAAAAAAAAAAAAAAAACCCACCCACACACACATACACATTAAATGACATCCAAAACACACAAGAAATACTAGAAAAAAAGCTTCTATATAAAAACCCCAGGAAGTAATTTCTTCAAGAAAGACACCAATAATGTTAAACTACTAAAAGGCTAAGTAAGACGAAGACCTAAAAATAGCTCTTGGATTTAGTGACAGGGAGATCACTGCTGCAATTTCTTCTTAACAAGTAGTTTCAAGTGTTTCAACCTGGTGAGATGTGAAGAGGCAAATGGGATAGAATAAATGCACAGTATTATAGAGTAAGGAGTCCTGGTATGGTGTCGTGGGTTAATGCACTAGACTAAAAGGTGAGTTTGAACCACAAGGTCAGTGGTCCAAGCTCACCAGCCACTCCTTATACAGGGTGGCAATGAGTCAGAACCAACTTGACGGCACTTAACAACAACAACATTACATAATAAACCCAATTATGTAAAATGCCACTGGATGTACTTGTTCTGCACTGAAACAAAAAAGGGAGGAAATATGCCAAAATAATGAATAAATATGTACTGACATTATGTTGGCATTTTTTTCTCTTTTTAATATTATTAATTTTTTACTATAAGCAAATGTTACTTATATAAGCAAAAAAGTTTTCATTCATTACTCAAAGTTATACAGAGTTAGAAGAAAATAATAAAGATCAGAAATAGTTTTTACAGGAACCTATAATAATGCATTAATGAAAGTAAAGAGGAAAAAGGTGTTTGGTTGAGGGTTCTTATTGTAGATAAATTAAGAACAAAGTAAGATTTTTTAAATGACTACATTATAGACAGGTCACTTTAAAAAACGAATGAATTATTTTACCAGTTCTGTTCCTGACACCAGAATCTCCCTGAAGTCTTGTGTTAGCAAATTACAAACTTGAAATCCTTAGGTATTTTAAGTGGAGAAATCAACCGTTGCAGAGCTACAAAACATCCTAGATATGAATGCTTTCTAGCTTTCCCCATTCCCACTTACCCAGTGGCACACTTCTTATATTCATTGCCAGATAAACCACAATTGCCAAATCTGTCACCTTTAGAATTCACATCAGTGAAACAATCTCTTGGGGCAGCCTTGGCTTCTGTAACATTAAAAAGAAAAAAAAAAATTATGGTAATTTAATTCAGAATTAAAAGCATGCCCTATGACAGA
Source organism: Chrysochloris asiatica (assembly GCF_000296735.1). Lineage (NCBI taxonomy): Eukaryota > Metazoa > Chordata > Mammalia > Afrosoricida > Chrysochloridae > Chrysochloris > Chrysochloris asiatica. Next base: position 12,161,586 of record NW_006408553.1, read on the forward strand.
TAGTCCACATGAGGGTATGAACTGCCTCAATGCCTCTAAAAAGATTCAGGTCTTACATAAAAATAAAAACATTTTTATTCCCCCTTACAACAAAATATAGAAGTAAACTTTAGATTGTGCTTAAAAGTCTAGAGTCAAACACAAATGTCATTAAGCAGATTAAATTATAACAAAATTAAAAACCATGCCCAGTACAGTGCCACTTTCAGCAGATTCCTTTTCATCCCTGGCGATCTAGTAATGTTAGGATTCAGTGCTCTTAAATACACATTTACCATTCTACTGGCTACACTAGGGGCGAGTTTATGAAAAAATACCAACGCTTATTACTTGGTTTTATTTGTTATACCAGGAGGCCTCAAAAAAAATTTGTGGAAGAGTTCCATTATAACTAGATTCCATTTTTCCTCAAACATTTTGAAGTCCCCTCATATATAGATAATTAGCTGAAGCATTCCTACTAATTAGTTTTACAGTCATGACAGATGACAAAACAGTAACCCACTCTTGTGTTCCTACACTTTGTATATGTATCATTTAATACTCAATTGTGTAATTAAATATTCTAAAAGTCAAGTCAGTTGTTGCTGAGTTGATGCCATGTGTGTGTATCAGAGTAGAATTGGGCCACATAGGATTTTCCAATGGCTCATTTTTTACAAGTAGATCACCAGGCATTTCTTCAAAGACCTCTCTAAATGAACTAAAACCTCCAAACTTTCAGCTACAGGCAAAGCATGTTAACCATGTACACCACCCAGAGACTCCACACATTCCTAAAAGTATTTTGCTTGGAGATACTTTTTAAGCAAAATGCTAATAATCCCTCTTTAATAAACAAATGACCTATCTTATTCATCTAATACTACGTTTTTACCTTGCTTTGTCTGTAATGGATACAGGTTGAAAGGAGTTGGAACAAAAAAAGCACATAGGATCAAAAATGATGAAAAATTAATTTAGAACTCCTGGTGCTGTGCTTTATGGTAAGCACTAGACTACTAACTACAAGGTTGGCAATTCAAACTCACCAGATGTTCCCTGGAAACATTCTACAGGCTTGCTATGAGTCAGAATAGACTTGATGGCACTTAACAACAACATACATGAAAAATGTAATTTGACAATGCATATAGACCCTTGTACAAAACAAATAATTTTTTACATTCCAGATCATCTACAAAGAAAAAAAACAACTCTGGTTCCTTTACTCCTAGACATTTTTGCAGTCCTTCTGGTCTGGTGCTGTAGGATAAGCACTAGTTCAAACCCACCAGCCACTCCTCAAAATAGGGTTACTGTGAGTTGGAACAAGGAGCTCTGGTAGCACAGTGGTTACGAATCTGGCGGCTAATCTCAAGGTTGGCAGTTCGAAACTACCAATCATTCCATCGAAGAAAGACGAGGTTTTCTGCTCCCGTAAAGATTTACAGCCTCAGAAACCCTGTACAGGGTCACTATGAATTGGAACCAACTCCATGGTACTTCACAACAACAACAACATGAGTTGGAGCAGATTCAACAGCTCTTAATAACAATAACAACAATAACGACAGTACTGGAGTCCTGGTGTGGCGGTGTAGAGTAAGTACTGGACTGCTTATCACAAAGTCAGCAGTTCAAACCCACCAGTCACTTCTCACACAAGGTTGCTATGAGTTATAACTGACTCAATAGCTCCTAACTACAACATGACAGCAGTATCTTTACTAAATAACAGTATTTATTTAAGTAAGCTTGAACCACTGACCTTGCATCACATTAAGGGTGAGTTAACTAAATGTTATCCAAATATACTATGCTAGTTTTTAAGTTGATAGTTTTGTGTGGCCTGTGAATGACATTATAAATTTTGGCAGAATAAAAGGTTCTCCACCCCTGAGGTAGACTATCATTGTTGTAACACTGCTAGTACTGGATCAGCTAGTGGGTTTGAACTGCCAACCTTGTGGTTCTCAGTCCAGTGCTAATCCTATAGTGCCATACCAAGAGTCCAAACAAATACTATTAGACCGACCAGCCTGGAGTGGCTAGAAGAACAGAAGATATTTCTGGAAAGAAAGACTGACAGGAAAAACACAAATCAATATAGGTAGTCCAACTGATTACTACAAGAACAAGTAAGTTGCTTGCACAGGAGACACCATGGCAAGTGGTCGGGTCCCCTCAGGGCAAATCCCCTTCCAAGACAAAGACTCAAGGGGAATACACACTCTGATTGGTGACCACATTCGTCACCAATAAGGTGATGTGAGGGAAAAACAGCAATGAAGCGGCGAGCTAAGCCAGACAACGTTCAATAGATTCCTGTGAACCTGGGTGGAGACTTGGTTGACCAGCAGTGTGACAAGACGTGGGGACTCTTGGGCCCAGAGTCAGTGACATAACCACAGAGGACTAGAGTGGAGAGTGAAGCATCCAGCTGATAAAAAGAGAGGGCAAATGCATAAGAACACCCATACTTGTAAATAATACCCACTTGACCTGGCTTCAATGACTGGATGATCAGAGCTCAACTAGAAGAGGAAAGAAGAGGTAAAAAAGAGTAATCTGATACAATTTGAAGAACATTGGCTACCCAAAATGGGGAGAGGGGTGTCTACAAAGGCAAGAAGTGACTGGCTTACAAGCTTTCATGAGGGAGCCTAGATCCAGAGGGCGCGGAGGAAGGTAGAATCTCCACTGAGTAGTATCCAATCTGTCTGGGTGGGGCTGATGAAAGGAGATGCGGATAGGTCTCTTTTATGACACAATAGTGAATAATTGTTGTCAGGACTGATTGTGAGGGTTGGAAATGTAAAGGTAGACATTTTGTAGCAAAAGGAGGGGAGTGATAGACTTTGCAGTCCAGGAGTGGAGGTCCCTGGGGCCACCAAGGGAGAAGAGCGGAGGGCGGGACCCTACCCAGAGAAGCAGTGACGCCAGAGATGGAGTGAGATGATGACATGGAGAGATAGAGTGGCTGGGGACTTTAGACCCAGAGAGGGAGAGGGTTGTGTGCTGACGACTAGAGGGTAAGCTTGCAGGGTATAGCCTGTGGTTGGTTGATGATGCATGGAGGGGATTATAACCATGGCAATTAAACTATATACGATAGGATGAATGTAAAGCTAATGTTCTCCCATGTAAACTAGCACATAATTCACAACAAAACATTAAAAAAAAAAAAATGCTATAAGACCAATTACATAGTGTGAATGAAGAGACGGAATTTCTAAGTAAGACATCAAAGGAAGAAATCATATATTAAAGATAATTTAAATGAGAGAAATTTTATGTCAAGTAAACAATATAACCAAAATTAAAAGACAAAGGACAAAATGGAGAACACTGGTTGCAATATGAGGGGATTTTACAAAAGTCATAGAATAATGAAATTAAAAGATAATGCAAGGCAGAAACAGTAAAAATGTAACAGAAAATAATATAAATGGTGAATATGAAATCAAAAGCATCCACTCAAACCCATCAGTAATTAAAATTTGTATTAAAAATAACAAAAATTAATGTATAAAGCATTTATTTTATTTTAAAAAAAAGTTAAAAAACCAACGTTGGAAATATTTAGAGAAATTAACACACTCATACATGGCTAAGTGAGAAAACAAAATGGTATATTTCTGGAAATTATCTAGAAATGTCCCAAAAGCCTTCAAAGAACATAGCCTTTAATATAGCACTTCTACATCAGGGAATTTATCCTTAAAAAAAAAATGTATTTGCAACCAGCACTGTTGACTGGATAAATTATTATATATAGTAACTATCCTGTAGAAAATACCTAATAACATGGAAAAGTATTTATTATTCAGTGTTAATTTGGTCTGTATTCTCCCAGGTGATGTATCTATCATCCCTCAATACAGTGTATATAAACATCACAAATAAATGGGCCATGATTTACGGATAGTAATTATGATTATTTTTTTTACTGCTTTTCTGTTTTTCATTTTCACCAAATTTTTCATTTTCACCAAAGCTATATATATACATGGAGTCCTTGTGTGGTGCTATAGAATAAGCACTCGACTACAAGGTTGGTTTGAACTACAAGATTGGAGGTTTAAACTCACCAGCCGCTCCTCTGATACACTATACAGGATCGTTATAAGTCAGACTGACTCAACAGCACATAACAACAATAGACACACATAATTGAAGAGCCCCATTCTTATCTTACTTATTAGGAAAAAATAAAGCATACTAATATCCAACATCTTCATCCCTTGAAGTACCCTTTTTGCATTTTCAGCTGATTATTTTGCTACTTGCTCTTTGTTACCTTGATAACGCTACTTCTTTTTTTAGTTTTCATTTGGAAGATACTCTTTAAAAATGTTTACATATATAACAAAACGTTTATATATAGATCATCTTTGCCATGTCAACCATTTTTCCACATAAAATCCAGCCACACCAACTACACGCCCCATGTTGCACAACTATCACCACTATTCATTGCCAAATCTTTTTCTCTCTCTGCTCTTTGTTCTCATTTTTTTTTTTTTTTTCATTCTTCTTTTGGGGGAAAGTTCCCAACTGTTTGTCCTAATGAGAAAATAAATATATACTGTTTGCCTTCAAGTACAAAAAGAAAAAGAAATGTTTCCATTTAGGTAGTGCTATTTCTTTATTTTTCCATTTTAGGCATAAACTGTTACAGACTTGGGATTTATTTTCTAGTGAGAGTAAAACACAGTATTTCAGGACTCATGCTCCATTTATCTAATAGAATATTCTAATGAACTATAATATAAATGAGTAAATATAGATGAATCTCAAAATCATTTTGAGAGACCAATGTAAGTAGCAGACTCATGTACAATACCATACTATTCGTGTAAATTTATTATGACTATAAAAATAATACTATATAGATAGTGTTTATATACATAGTATTGAGAGACAATAAATTGAGAGATACACACAAATAACATCAACTGGAAGAATACATGCCAAATTTGTGACCATGGCTGCCTCTGAGAAGGAAGAAGGAAGAAGTGAGAGGAGAGAAAAAAATAAAAGCATTCGCACTTCATCAAAGTGCTTTATTCATTTTACTTAAAAAATTAAGACAATAAATAAAATCAAAACAACAGAGTATAAATACTAATTATCTTACTTGAGCCGAAGATGACTTGACACTGAGCATCATAATATTGGCACATGCCATTGTAACAATAGGCTTTGTTATTCTGGCAAGGATATCCATTCTGAATAAAAACATCTGGCTGACAGAACTGAGAAGAGCCATTGCAATATTCTGTAACATCACACTCATTGTTTCTTCCTCGGCACACAGTACCACCTGGTAGGAACTAAGGTAGTAAATTGCAAATTAATAGAAACATCATAACATTTTAATAAACTAAACAAATTAAAAGAATTTACATCCATAAAGTGTTCTAAAAACAACAAAAGGTTAAGAACCCAACAGAAAAGTGAACAAAGACCAATGTTTCTGCTATTGTTGTTAAGTGCCCTCGAGTCAGTTCCGGCTCATAGTGGCCCAGTACATGGTTTCCGAGGACTCACTAATAAGTTTGAACTGTCAACCTTGTAGCTCAAACCGACCTTGCGGTCCAGTGCATTGTCCTACAGTGCCACACCAGGACTCCAGTTAAGTGCAGTCAAGTTGGTTCCAACTCCTAACAACCCTGTATAGGGTTTCCGAGGCTTTAAATCTTGAAGAAGCAGTAAGTCTAATCTTTCTCCGTGGAGCAGCTGGTGGGCTTGAACTGTAGACACCAAGCACTAACAGGCAATTTATAAACGTTATGAAATATTTAAAAAAAAAAAAAACATATTGGTAGCCAAAAGAAATGCTAATTAATTTTTTTTTAAATACTGAAAAACACTTATTAAAATAACCAGGACTATAAAGCTTGCTAGACACTAAAGTTGGCATGAAGAAATGATCATTTGATTATATTATTGGTAAAAGTATGATGTTGTTAAGTGCCATCGAATTGGTTTCGACTCATAGCAACCCTGTATAGGGTTTCTGAGGAGTGGCTAATGAGCTCAGACCGCTAATCTGGCAATTCAGATCAACCTTGCTCTGGCACATTAACGTGCAGCACCACACCAGGACTCTGGAAGAAGTATAAACTGATATATTTGTGGAAGGTACACAGAGTGTAAATAAAAAATTTAATATACATATTGTGCCTCAAAACCAAAAACTGGAAGGAGTCTAAACATCCATCATTAGTTGACTAGCTAAAGCAATTATGGTATAGTCATGCAAAAGAATCCTGACTATATAAAACTCACTGTCATCAAACTGATTCCAACTCATAACAATCAAAACAGAGTTTCTGAGACGCTAAATCTTAAAGAACATAGCCTTATCTTTCTCCTTTGGAGCAGTTGGTGAGTTTGAACTGCTGACCTTGCAGTTAGCAGCCCAATGCCTAGACCACAGCATCACCAGAGTTCTTTACTAATTATATAATCATATAAAACTGCATGAATGGGGAAAAAAATCTGTAACAGTCAACCGACAAAAGCAGATAATAAAAACATTTGTGTGTGTGTGTGTTGACCCACTCATGCATATACACACACACACACACACACACAAACTCTTACATACGGGGGTCTTTCATTTTCTGCATTTTATACTTGCTTTTACATGAATTATTTATACTAAGCATATATTACTCTTAAAATTAAACTAACATGCTTCCACATAGAAAAAAATCTTAATTGTCATCAAAGAATGTTGCAAATTTGCTAACATATAGCACACAATTTCTCATAATCATATAAAAAACCTGCTCTCAGAGATCTCAGAAAATAAATTCTGATAAAAAGCCTTTTTATTCTTTTTTCCATTTTTTATTCCTAACATGGAAAAATTCCTTACCAAACAGTTTTTACAACAGTCACCATATGCACATTCAGCACCTGAACGAAGCTTACAAGTAGTTGCTTCACAACAGGGGTCCAACTCACATTCCTATGAACAGAAAATAAACTATCAATAATGCTACTGATATCAAATTAATTACTAACATTCTTATTTTAACCCTAAAGTCCACTTCTTTTTTACCTGGTTATAGCAGATATTCTGGATTTATCAATGACTCCTTTAGCTACAACAATTTACATCTCAACATAATTTTAAAGACTCACTTCCCTCAAATCAGTTGCATCTCATAGTAACCTTAGAGAACATAGTAGAACTTCCCCATAGGGATTCCAGGCCTCTAAATCTAAATGGAAACCAACTGTCATATCTTTCTCCTGCCTAGTATCTGGTGAGTTTGAGCAGTCTATCTTTTGGTTAGCGATAGAAAGCTGTAATGCTGTCCCAATTTTTTAAAATACAAAATATACTAGTTTGCTAATTTATCAAAGCTAGAAATCAATCTTAAATCCTCAAAATAAATTTTGAAAATTAACTAATGTGCTTAGATAAAACAAATGGAGCCAAAGAAGTCATAATGAACAATATAAAATATTCCAACTGAGTGATAAAAAAATGCTACAAACTGTGGGGGAATATGTGCTAATTACAAGGTAATTTATAGCCTCAATGCATATATCAACAAATAAGAAAGGTTGAATAGTAGTAAGCCAAAAATGCATCTCAAAAAGCTGGAAAAATCAAAAGCAAATTAAACTAAGCAATTTAAATCAAAAGTAACAAAATTAAAATTAAAAAGCACAAACACAATTCAAAATAAGTTCTTTTTTTTTTTTAAAGGAAAAATAGGAGCAGAAACAAGACATAGAAACCATACAACAGTAAGAGAAAAAAAAATGGATTTTTTTCAAAACTACTATCAATAAAACTGGCAAATCTCTAGTGAAATTAGTAAACATTAAAACTATTAAGACAGGCCTCAAACTGAATCAACTCCAAGGGATGAACTTTCAGCCAAACAAGAGATGATTTATCAAGTGATTAATAACACTAGGGAGTAATGTACACCTCAGTATAGTCAACCACAGGAGACCAAAAAAGCAGCATTTGCACCAAAACGAAGCTCAGGTGGTAAAAGGAGCACTGAAAATGGATAAATGGGAACTGGGAACCAAAGGAGGAAGTAAAAAACAAACTGCATATAAATTGTTGAATAGAAAAATAATTTACTCTGTAAACCGTCATCTAACTACAATAAAAAGTAAAATTAAATTAAAGGTATAGATAACCAATAACCGGAATAATTTTTAAAAAAAGGATATCAGTACAGATACTATAGTTATTATAAAGATAATAAGTTATTTGAAAATTTAACAAAACAGGCAAATTCCTAGGAAATGACATTAAGACTATCTCAATTAAAAACAGAAATACGAAGGAGTCAATAAAGAATTTATATCTGTTTTCAACAATACTACCATAAAGAAAACTCTGAGATCACACAATTTACTTAGAATACAAAAAAAAAAAAAAATGGATTCAATCTTATGCAAACTCTTTTAAAGTATAAAAATACAAAGCATTACCTACTTCCTTTATCTTTACCTGAATAACATAAACAAGACAAGAGAGTACACGAAATGAAACATGGAGAAATACAGGGCAACTTATTCCTAAACAAGTCACATCTGTCAATACCAAGAATGAATATATAGTTATGTTTTTACCATGCAAATTTTAGTAAGTTTAATTCATCATGCTATCTCCATAAGAAGAAAACTTATGATGATTTCAATAGATTCAGAAAAGAATAAAACTGAACTTACATACTTTTAAAAAATTGAAGCACAGTAAGAACAAAAAAAGGGTTTTGTTTTGTTTTGTTAAGCTGCTAGATAAATGGCATCTGCCAATATTGACATTGAGAAACTGAAAGCTTTCCCTTTGGCATAAGGATACCGCTGTCACCACTTATTATCAGCATTGTATCAAATATGCAATGCAAAAATGGAACTAAATAAATAATAAGAAAAGATTTAAAGATAAGAAGAGAAATATTTTTTTAAATCTGGCATTATTCTACATAAGATTATATAGAATGAAAATCCAAAACAATCTAGGTATAAGAATTAATAAAGTTGCTGTACAAAAAAATCAACTGGATCAAAGAGCTTTGTAAACAAAGTATACAGATAATCTACAGAAAGGAAGAAAATATTTAAGGACCATTTAATAGACAAGAGTTTGATACTCAATCTATATAAAGAACTCCAACAACTTAACAACAAAAAGATGAATATCCTAATTTTAAAAATGGGCAAAGGACTTGAATAAACATTTCACCAAAGATGTACAAATGTCCAATATGCACATGAAAAGATGCTAAATGTCAGGAGTCGTTGTTGCTCTTAGGTGTCCTCAAGTCAGTTCCAACTCATAGTGGCCCTATGTACAACAGACGGAAACACTGCCCAGTCCTGCACCATCCCCACAATTGTTGTCAAGTTTGAGCCCATTGTTGCTGCCACTGTGTGAATCCATTTTCTTGGGGTCTTCCTCTTTATGGCTGACCTTCCATTTTACCTAGCATGATGTCCTTCTCCCAGGACTGATCCCTCCTGATAACTCCTGAAAACATGTCTCAAGTACAAGACACAAAGTCTCAACATTCTAGCTTATAAAGAGAAAACTGGCTGTATTTTTCTTCCAAGATAGATTTGTTTGTTCTTATGGTACTTTCAAGATTCTTCACCAACACCATAATTTAAATGCATCAGTTCTTCTATGGTCTTCCTTATTCATTGTACAACATTCACAGGCACATGAGGCAACTGAAAATACCATCCTTGAGTCAGGCACCTTAGTCCTCAACTGACATCTTTGTTCTTTTAACACTTCAAAGAGGTCTTGTGTAGCAGATTTACCAAAAGTTAATACATCATTTGATTTCTTGACTATTTCCAAGAGTGTTGATTGTATATCCAACCAAAATGAAGTCTTTGGCAAATTTAATCATTTCTCCATTTATCATGATGTTACTTATTGGTCCAGGTTAATTGTCATTGTTGTTGTTAGGTGTTGTTGAGCTGGTTCCAACTCATAGTGACCCTGTATAGGATTTCTGAGGAGGGGTTGATGGGTTTGAACCACTGACCTCATTGTCAACAGTACAGTGTTTATCCTACAGTGCTACACTAGAACTCTTGGAATATTATTCATCCATAATAGGAAATGAAGTTCTGATACATGCTATAGCATGAATAATCCTCAAAAAGTGATGCTGATTGAAATAAGTAAATTTAAAAAAAAATCAATCTTGGGAGAAATATCTAGAACTGATAAGTATATAGAGATCAAGAGGAACCCTTGGTGGTATAATGGGTTAAGCACTGGGCTGCTATTCAAAAGATCACCAGTTTAAAGCCACCAGCCACTCCATA
>NW_006408553.1:12172154-12173717 GCF_000296735.1 Chrysochloris asiatica
GCTGACCTTAAGGTTCACAGCCCAATTCGTAACCACTACGCTACCAGAACCAGAGGCAAAAAGGAAGAAAACAGAAAACAAAGAGACACTGAGGAAATAAAAGAAACTGGACTGGAGTTTCAGCCAGTCAGATTAAAAAAAACTTCATTAAGACCCCATTAATACTTTAAACATCCAGCAGAAGTACTAGAATGGCTACGACTTAGGAAGAAGGACTTTCAGAAACAAAGACTAAAACTAAGATCTGAAGAGGTATTTTACAGTTTGGAGGCTGACAACAACAAAGTTAGAGAGGCTTGGGGAACAGTTCAAACTTTCCACAAGCTAGCCCAAGGAATACGTTAAAGGAATCTACAAGACAAAGGTGATCGGCCCATAATTTAATGGTCTATTGGAACAAAATCAATACTCTTCAGAGGAAGACAACAGAACAAGGAATCTTTCATTCACAAAGTCAAATACGTAATTTAAAAATAATTAACACTAGACTTCGAGCAAGATGGCAGACTAAGCAGATGCATTACATGGATCCTCTACAACAAAAATACAAGAGACCAAAGTTTAAAAAACATGAAATTTTGACTCCTTGACCTTCAGAAGAAAGGTTATAGAGGTGGATGTTGTGCCTGCTGGGAGAAGCGGCCAAGCAGGAGAGTAACAGAGGGCCAGATAAGGCTTGACCATCTTATGAGAAGCTCTGGGAGTGGAGGAAGACATGGCAGAGCAGATTCATACAGATTACGGGAAAAGTGCAATTTCTTTTTTTCCCTGATGCTTCCCTGGTGACCAGAAGTGTGGACAGCTACCACCCTCATCGACCCCCAGCCCAAACGCAGTATTCTGGGAGTTCAGAACCACAGGGTTGGTAGTCATGTTAGTGTGAGTTATGAGTTGGCTGCACCATTTGGGTGTACCTCTTGAGTACTGGGATTCAGGAGGAACCCACCAGCAATTTCTTTCCTCTGAGTCCAAAAATTGCACTGTTTGTTTTTACAAATACGACAACCCCACAAGGTCAGCAGACAATTTTAACTCACACAAAGAAACAAGAGACAATGGCACAATCGATTGACCAAGAAACACACAGAAAACATTTATGAGAAAAATAAGGGAGTAGAATTAACTTAAAAATAACTCAAAAGAGAGAGAACAAACAAGATGGCGGATCGGGTGGAAGTGCAGTAAAGGAGCTACAACAACAACAACACAGAATACCCAACCAAGCAGGCTCAGAGGACGGTCCCAGAACTTTGAACCACATATAAAAGAATATTTAGAAGGTTGGAAGGCTCATAGCTGGTGGAATTTGTGGCAGAAGCAAGAAATCTATTGCTTTCTAGTCCGGGACGCTCAGCTGCTCCAGGAGCTGCCATCTTGGGTGAGACCACGTGGGGGAAGGATGGGAGCGGCCACATTCACCTGACAGAACCACTGAGATAAAGGTGTGGACAATCGTATCTTTTGATAGCTGTTAATTGGTCCCTTGCTGTCTGTGCACCTCCAATCTGGTGACTATAGGGGTGCCTGAGCTAGTGGGCACCCCAGCCCCACCCTCGGAGGGTT
>NW_006408553.1:12175915-12191986 GCF_000296735.1 Chrysochloris asiatica
TCATTGTAATGAAACAAGTTATATGAATTGTTGAATGTGAAACTGATGATGTGCCCTATAAACTTTCACTCAATCCACAATAAAAACCTTTAAAAAAAAAAGAACTCAAAAGAATGATTTTTTGGTACCTTCAACAGATTGACAGATGATTGAGAAAAGCAAAGAGAACACAGAAAAAACTGTAGAAAATTTCAGGAAAACATTATAAGGACAAACAGATAAAATAAATGCAAAATTTGAGACAACATAAAACCTACACTTAGAAATTCAGAAGTTTAATACTAAGATCTCAGAAAGAAATAATACATTGAAAGGGCAAAAGAGAAAATTTGAATCAATAGAAGCCTGAATTTGTGAACTTGAAGATAAATCTCCCAATACTAATATGCTAGAAGGACAATCAGAAAAATGAATGAAAAAACCCAAAGACAGCCTCAGACTTATGTGGGACACCATGAAGAGGAAAAACTTATGGGTGACTGGAATTCCAAAACAGGAAGAATCAACTGAAAGTACACAGAAAATTGTCGAAGAGTTGCTGGAAGAAAGCTTCCCTAACATTGTGAAAGGTGAGAAGATAAGCAAGCATATAAAGAAGCTGAATGAACCCAAAACTGGATAGATCCCAAAAGAAAATCATCAAGACATATCAAAATCAAAGACTAGGAAAGAATACTAAGAGCATCTTGGGAAAAATGAAAAAGTATCTACAAGGAACAAATAAGAATAAGCTCTGATTTCTCAGCAAACCCATGCAGGCAAGAGGGCAATGGAATGACATATACAAACAACTGAAAGAAAAAAAAAAAAACTGTCAACAAAGAATCATGTACCCAACAAAGTTGTCCCTCAAATACTAGGGTGAAATTAAGATATTTCCTGATACAGAGAATTTTTTAAAATTGTAATGACCATACCAATTTTATAAAACATGCTAAAGCGTTTTATTTGGACAAAGAACCAACAATAGCAGACAACAAAATGAGATTACCATATATGATAAAACCATTTAGAACTCAATCCAGATATATAAGTATTTTAAGTAAAACAAACCTACAAGACTGAAAATAGGGAATCAGAGATATGAATGTATCATCAAGTCAAATACAAACCAAAATGAGAGAACAATGTAGATACAGAACTTCCAAATGGTAAGGAAGTTAAAACAGATTTCAAGATAAAATAGACTTTTTTTAATGGGGGAAAATTTAATAAATTACAGGGTAACCTAAAAGAAAAGGAATATACCTTCATACCAAAATAAAGAGGAAAACCAGAAAGATTGAGTAGACATTACCAACAAAAATGAAGAAATGAAAAGATAACCCATAGACAAAATTAACTTAGCACAGATAATCATGTGGAACAAAAAAACAAGCAGTATCACACACACACACACACACACACACACACACAAAACACCATACAAACTGGCAACAATCAATTCATACCTATCAATAATTCCACTGAATGTAAATGCATTAAATACACCAGTCAAGAGATAGCGAATGGCAGTATGGATAAGAAAACAGGATCCTTCAACATGCTGTTTACAAGAGACACATCTTACACACAAAGACAGAAATAAGCTCAAAATCAAATGATGGGAAAAAACATATAAAGCTAATGTTGATGAAAAACGAGCAGGAGTGGCCATTTTAATCCCTTATAAGATAGACTTTATGGCAAACATCAGCACAAGAGACAAAAAAGGACATCATATCATGATGAACTAATCAATCTAACAAGTGGACATAACCATAATAAATGCCTAAGTCCCCAATGAAAGAGCCTCAAAATACATCAATCAAATTCTAATAGAATTCAACAAAGAAATAACAATACTTATTTTACAATAACAGAAGATTTCAATATACCACTTTCGATAAAGAACAGAACAAACAAAAAGAAACTCAACAAACTCACAGAAAAAAAAAAAAACCAACACAATCAAACCAATGTGACCTCAGGAATTGATACAGAACACTCAACACAACAGCACAATAAACCTTCTTTTCCAGTGCTATGGTACATTCTCCAAAATAGACAATATTTTAGACCACAAAGCAACTTTGAATAAACTTTAAAACATCAAAATACCACACATTATCTTCTCATATCACAGGCTATAAAATTAGATATCAACAATAGGAAGATCAAGGAAACAAAATCAAATACATGGAAACTGAGTAACATCCTGCTTAAAACCTATTGGATAACAGAAAAAATAAAAAGCAAAATTTTTTAAATTTCTTGGAGAAAATGAGAATGAAAATACAACAAACCCAGACCTTTGTGACACAGCAAAGGCAGTGTCAAGAAGGCAATTAATAGCAATAAACACAGCTATTCAAAAAGAAGAAAGAACCAAAATCAACACATTAAAACAGTACCTCCAACAATTAGAATATGACCAGTAAAGTAAGTCTACATATGAAGAAAAGAAACAATAAAGACTGGAGCAAAATTAAATGAATTATTAAGGAAAAAACAATAGAAAGAATCAACAAGACAAGAAACTGGTTCTTTAAAAGGATTTTAAAAATTGACACACCACCTATACAAAGAAAACTACAAAACACTACTACTGGCAAACCTAACAAAACTATACAGGTGATGTCACAACAGAATAAATGGAAACAATTAAGTTAATGAAAGAATACTATCAATAGCTGTACTCCAACAAATTTGAAATCTAGAGGAAGTGGATGAATTTTTAAGAAAAATGTGATCTAGCGAATCTAACACAGAATGAAGTAGAAAATGTGAGAAGAACTATGTCCAAAAACTTCCAAAACATAGAAAAGGATGGAAAATCTCTGAATACATCTTATGAAACCAGTATAACCGTCATACCAAAACCAGACAAGGAAATCACAAATATAGATAATTATAGCCTAATACCGCTCATGAGCAAGACCCGACTCGATGGCACTTAACAACAACAACAACAACCGCTCATGAGCATAGATGCAAAAATTCTCAACAAAATCCTAGCCAACAGACTCCAACAACATCATGACTAAGTGGGATTGATACCAGGAATGCAAAGATGGTTCAATATTAGAAAAACAATCAATGTAACCTACCATAAATGTAGAAAAGTCATTTGAAAATTCAAACATCCATTCTTGATAAAAACACTGAACAAAGTAGGACTTGAAGGAAAATCCTTCAACATAATTAAGAGCATATATACAAAACCAACAGCCAACATTATTCTCAATGGAAAGAAGTGAATTTCATTTCATTTGCAAACATGAACCAGACAAGGATGACCTTTATCACCACTCTTTATTCAATATTGTGCTGGAAATCTTAGCCAGAGCTATAAGGCAAGAAAGGAAAATTAAAGGCATCCAAATTGTCAAAGAAGAAGTAAAATTCTATTTATAGATGATATGATCCCAAAGACTCAACAAGAAAATTATTGGAAACTCAATGAAAGATTCAGCAAAGTGGCAAGGTATAAGATCAATATACAAAAATCAGTTGGCTATGAAATGAAATATGATAGGATAAAAGTAAAGCTAATGTTCTCCCATGTAAATAATCACATAATTCACAATAAAAACATAAATAAATAAATCAGTTGGATTCTTTTGTAGTTATAAACACAGCACTGAAAAGGAAACAAGGAAAAGAAAAGAAAAACTACTGAAAGAAAAAAAGGAAAAGAAAATTACCATTTTTAATAGCCACCCAAAAGATGAAATACTTATGAATAAATCTAACCAGAGAAACAGAAGACCTATACAAAGAAAACTACAAAACACTACTTCAGGAAACCAAAAGAGATTTACAAAAATGGAAGAATACATGGCCTCATAAATAGAAAAACTTAACATTATAAAAATTTCAACACTACCCAAAACAATCTAAGATATAATGCAATCCCAATCCAGATTCCAACATCATTAACTAAACAGATGGAAAATGATCATGAATTTCATATGTAAAGGAAAGAGAGCTCATATAAGCAAAACACTGCTTAAGAAGAACAAAGTTGAAGGCCTCTCATTCATATTTACTACACAGCCACAGTGGTCTAAACAGCCTGGTCCCTTTTATAGTGAAAGATACATAGATCAATGAAACAAGAGTTGAGACCCGAGAAGTAAATTCAGACTCATACAATCAACTGATCTTTGACAAAGGGTCAAAACATGTTAAATGGGTAAGAGATGGTCTCTTCAACAAACAGTGCTTGTAAAACTGGAAAGCAATTTGCAGAACGAAACAATACCCATCTCTCACACCATACACAAAAACAAAGTCAATATGGATTAAAGGCCTAATGTAAAACCTAGACCTATAAAGATCATGAATGAAAGAATAGGGACAACTTGTTGTTGTCAGGTGCCATCGAGTCAGAACCGACTCATAGCAACCCCATGTACAGCAGAACGAAACAATGTCCAATCCTGGGCCAACCTCACTACCGCTGCCACACTTGACACCATCAATGATGCCACCTGGCCGATCCATCTCATTGGGGGTCTTCCTCTTTTTCTCTGATCCTCCACCTTACGGGCTCTAATACATGACATACATTATCAAATATTACCAAAAAACACACAAACAGAAAAAGACAAAATAGATGACTGGGACCTCCTAAAAGTCAGAAACATGTGCATCAAAATTTTCAGAAGAGTAAAATTTACCAGAAGAGTAAAATGGGAGCCAACAAACTGAAGAAAAAAAATTTTGAAATGACATATTAGACAAAGGACTAATGTTCAAAATCTATAGAAAACTACACCTCTACAAGAAAAAGACAAACAACCCAATTAAAAATTGGGCGCAGGACTTGAACAGATACTTCACCAAGGAAAACATTCAGGCAGCCAACAAACATATGATCATTAACCATTGTTGTTAAGTGCGGTTGAGTCGATTCTGACTCAGAGTAAGCCTGCATAGGGTTTCTGAGGATCAGCTGGTGGTTTGATCTGCTGACCTGTAACTCAACAGTCCAGTAATTATCCTACAGTGCCACACCAGGAATCCCATTAGCCATTAGAGAGATGTAAATCAAAACAACAATCAGATTATCATCTCACAACAGCAGTTCAAAAAACCGGAAAACTATAAATGCTGGCAAGGGAGTGGAGAGCTGGGACCTTTCTACATTGCTGATGGAACTGTAAAATGGTTCAATTACTCTGAAAAACATTATGGTGCTGCCTCAGAAAGTCAAAAATAGAAGTACCTTAAAACACAACAATCTTGGTATGTATTCAGAAGAAACACTGGACAGGACACGAGTAAATATATGCATATCAAAGTTCATCAAGAACTATTCACAACAACAAAAAATGAAGACAGCCTAAGTGCCCAAGAATGAAAGAACAGATAAACAAACTTTGGTACATATACACAATGGAATACTATGCAACACTGGAAAATATCAATGAATCTGTGCAACACCTCTTAAAATGGATGAACCTAGAGGTTAATGCTATGTGCAGTCAATCACAAAACGATAAATACTGTATGAGGCCATTACTACAAAAGCTTAAGACAAGGTTTCCACACTAAAAAGAGCATTCTTTGATGGTTATCAGGTATGGTAGGGAGGGGAGAGTAATTCACTGGCTAGAGGGTAGATATATGTTAGCTCAGGTGATGGGCAGGGCAATATACAAGAAGAGGAATTATGAAGGAAGGTGAAAGCACAGGGAGGTATATATGGGTTAAAGGGATACAGGTAGTGATATATAGACAACATAGGAGCAACAGTGTTATATGAATAGATACAGGGATTGAGATATAAACTAAATGGGTAAAGGAGGGGGTAAAAAAAAGTTTATGTACTTGATTGCCTTTTGGATTTTGGTTTCCCCTGCCTAATACTGTAAAGTAGACATACATGTGTGATGCAAATGAATATTAGTGATTATGATTACAGAGAGCTATAATTGACTGGATTTGCTAAAAAAAATAAGTTACTTCTTAAGTCTTTGTAGATTATAAGGCCTTAGGTGGAATTCTGAGTCCCACCCAGAACCTTCAGAGTTGGAATATTTGCACTTGAAAAGAAATGCAGACAGACCAACCCAGAACTGCTGGGAGAACAGCAGATTCTTATTGTGATAAAGACCTGCAGAAATAAAGTGGCTTTTTGAGTTTCAAGCAAGCTGTTGGCTTTGGAAACATCAAGGCAAGAAAAGTCTGCCCATCAGAGAAAACCTCTTTCTGGCACTGAAAGTTAAAGAGAACCTGTGAGCACTCTGTTATGCTGTTCAACTGGGTCTACTTATTGAATGGAATTGGGGGAAATGCAGCAATAAAGACACGGGCTGAGTTTGGACATGGTCCACTGGCACCCATGAGCCTTAAGTTGAGAGAAGAGGAAGAGTTGGCTGCTCTGAAGTTTAGGGAGTTGTACGAATTCCTGAGCCCATAGGCACTGACCAAGCCCCTGGAGGTTAGGGCTGAGAATGAAGGGGCCAGCTAAAGTACAGAAAGAAGTGGGTGAACTCCCAAACTTGCAGCTGGTACCCATTTGACCTAGCTTGGATAGCTAGGGCTGAGCTGACAAGAACCCTATCAAATGAAGATAAAGATGTTTGAAACTGTGAGCAGTGTAAATTGTTACCATTTGAAGGACTGGACTTTTGCTTATGTATGCAATTGCTCAAAATTCCACTAGAATGAAAAACTCTTCAGATAAAGGAACATGCTCATCTCCTCAATGTACTGGGTTAATTTTGTTGTTGTGAAGTGCTGTCGAGTCGGTTCCAACCCATAGCGACCCTGGATAGGGTTTCCGAGGAACAGCTGGTAAGCTTGAACAGCCGACCTTGTAGTTCAAACGGCTTTGTAGTCTGGTGTATTAACCCACAGTGCCACACCAGGACTAATAGGGTGAGCAATTTAGACACTGGTTATAAAAAATGGGGGGTTCCAAAGGCTAGTGACTACCTCACAAGCTTTCATGGATGTGCTTAGTTTCAGAACCAGGGTGGTAAGGCAGAATCCCCACTGAATAGTTTTCCTCTTTGCCAGATGGTGAATGGGGGTGGGGTGGATGCTAATAGGAATTTATGATTCAATTGTGAGTAACTGTTAGCTGGATTAATTGTGATTGTCAAAAGTATAATTGTCAAAGATGTGTAACTAAAATGGGGAAGTAGTTAATCTTTCATTTCAGGAACAGAGGATCCCAGGATCATCAAAAAGGAAGAGCATGAATGGAACACTGAGATCCTACCTAGAAGAGTGGAAACAGCAGAGGCAGTGGCATGGAGACAGATAGCAGCTGTGGTTCTAGGCCCACGGACTGAGTAAGACTATGTGCCTACAGGTAGGAAACTGGCTTGCAGAATACGTCCTTTGGATATTTAAATGCATTTATGTTTTTCGTTTTGTTTTGTAGGTATGCATTAAATATTTTTGCTATATTCATTTGTGAAATACAAGATGTAAATCGTGAACCACAGGGAGGAAGTAGTATAATTGTTGCTGCGTGAATAAAATTGTAATCACTGAGAAGAAACAAAGTGTATGGCTTGTTGACTGTAAAGCTGATGATCTCGTCTGTAAACCTTCACTCATTCACAATAAAAGGTGGGAAAAAAAAATACGAAGTGTCTTTTCAGATCACAATGCTATAAAACTAGAAATCAACAGTAGGAAGATCAAGGAAAAAAATTAAATACATAGAAAAAAACAACACCCTGCTTAAACGCTACTGGCTAGTAGTTTTTATACTAAAATTAAAAAATTCCTTGAGTCTAATGAGAACAGAAACACAACCTACCAAAACCTTTGGGACACAGCAAAAGAGGTGCTCCAAGGGCAATTTATAGCAACAATTGCATACAACTCAAAAGAAAAAAGAACCAAAATCAATACCTTAACTAAACATCTTCAACAATTATAAAGTAAGCCTACAGTCACCAGAAGAAAAGAAATGATAACAAAGCAGAAATAAATGAAATGAAAAATAGAAAAATAAAAGAATCAATAAGACAAGAAGTTGGTTCTTTGAATGGATTAATAAAATGACAAACCACTGGCAAATCTAAGAAAAAGAAGTACAAGATAAAAATAGTACAAATAAGAAATTATATGGGTGATGTCACAATGAAGCAAGGGAAATAACAGAATAATATGAAGAACTGTACTCCAACAAATTTGAAAACATAGAAGAAATGGGACAAATTTCTAGAAACACAGAACTTACCTACACTAACACAGGCTGAAGTAGAAAACTTGAACAGGCCTATCAAAAGAGAAGAAATTTTAATCAAGTCATTAAAAAACTCCTGACTGAAAAAATTCTAGGCCCAAATGACTTTGCTGGTGAATTCTACCAAACATTCAGAAAAGAACTGATACCATTCCTACTCACACTATTACATAATATAGAAAGGGATGGAAAACTCCCAAATTCATTTTATGAAGCGAGCATAACTGTGAAACAAAACCAGGCAAAAATATCACTATGAAAGAAAATTATAGAGCAATATCCCTCATGAACATAGATGCAAAAATTCTCAACAAAATCCTAGCAAATAGTATCCAATAATATATCAAAAAAATATTGTGAGCACGTGAGAGTCATACCAGGTATGCAATGATGGTTCAAACAATCAACATAATCCACCACATAAATATAAAACAAAGGGAAAAAATATCAAATGATCATATCAATTGATACAGAAAAGACATTTGACAAAATCCAACACTCATTCCTGATTTACAAAAAAAAAAAAAAAAAAAAAAAACCCACTCAACAAAATTGGAATAGAAGGGAAATTCCTAACATAATTAAGGATATAAAAACAAAACCAACAGGCAACATCACACTCAATGCTGAGAAATTGAAATAATTCCCCTTGTGAACAAGAACCAGACAAGTATGCCCTTTATCACCATTCCTATTCAGTACTGTGCTAGAAGTCCTAGCCAGAACTACTGAGTTAAGAAAGGTAAATTAAAGTTATCCAAATTGGCAAAGAGGAAGTAAAACTCTATTTGCAAACAATATGATCATATGCTTAGAAAATCCCAAAGACTCACGAAGGATGACATTCAGGCAGCCAACAAACATATGAAGAAATGTTCATGATCACTAGCCATTAGAAAGATTTAAAAGAATGAGTTATCACACCAGCATGGACAGGAAAATTCAAAAAACAAATGCTGGCAAGGGTGTGAAGAGCAATGGAGAGACCCAACTACATTGCTGCTCTGGAAAACACTATGGTGTTTCCTCAAAATGTTGGAAATAAAAATATCTTATGACCCAGCAATCCCTCTCCTGGGTATATAGCCACAAGAAATACAAGTAAGGACACAAGTATATATTGGTATATATGCATACCAATGTTCATAGCAACACTATTCACAATAGAAAAATGATGGAGACAGCCTAAGTGCCCATCATTGGAAGAATGGATAAACAAACTTTGGCACATAAAAACGATGGACTACAATGCAATGTTCAAGAATAAAGATGAATCCGTGAAACACCTCATAACATGGGTGAACCCAGGGGACATTATGCTGAATGAAATTAGTTAAAAGGAAAAATATTGTACAAATACTGTAAAAGCTTAAGAAAAGGTTTCTATACCACAAGAAATATTCTTTGATAGTTACCAGGAAAGGAGAGAAATTCACTGGCTAGAAAATAGACACATATTAGCTCAGGTGAAGGGAAGGATAATACACAAGAAGCGGGAAGGACAATGTACAAGAGGGAAGGTGGCAGAAGAATAATGAAGACAGGTGAAAACACAAGGAGACAGGCATGGGCTAAAGGGGAAAGAGGTAAAAAGTGATATATATCTATATATACAACCTTGGTACAACAGTGTCCTGCATGTAAATACATGGATTGAGACATAAGCTGAATGGACACAGGAGTAAGAATGAGATATATATATAATCTCACAAAAATATAAGAATTTGAAAGAGGATATTTGTACATGAATATTTACCTTTCATGAAAGTATGACTAGGAATGCGATGAAGCATTGGAGCATACAGAAAGCAAAACGATGAAAACTGAACAATATTATCAAACATCTTAAAGCAATGAGTTGATGAGCCTGGGGGCTGAGGACCATAGCATCAGGAGACACCATGCTTAACTGCCATCATAACATAGTCCACAAAGACAATGTTTTACATCCTGCTTGAGTGACTCGCGCCTGGGGACTGGAAAGCTCATGACGGCTATCTAAGGTGCAGCTATTGGTCTCTCCATGTGCAGAAGAAAGAAGAATGATAGGAAATGAAGAGACTTGGAATCAATTAGCCCAATGGACTAATGGAATATGTCAAGATCCTTCTCCATGACTCTGAGACCAGAAAAACTAAACAGCACCTGGCTACCAATACCAACTGCTCTGAATGGTATGTAAAAGTCACAGATAGAGTGGGAGAAAATGTAGACTAAAACTTAAAATTGTTTTTTTAAAAAGACAAGTTTAGTGGTTAGAAAAAACTGAAGGCACCTGAGAACTATGACCCTCGACCACCATAGGTCTAGAAAGGAACTCGCCCTCGTGGCCTAATTTTCAGCCAAGTAGTAGATAGGATTATAGGGAGGGGACAACAACACTAGCAAGGTATACTCACCATGGAATGGTCAATCATTCAAAATCAAAAAGCAACGTTTTCCTAAAAACAAATTTGAGATGGGATAGAAAACTGGGTGGAATGCAAATATGGAGATGAAACAAAGTATGTGATTTGTTGAATATATCTTATCTGTAAACCTTCATTCAATTCACAATAAAAAGCAAAATAAAATAAAAGACAAAACAAAAACATCTCCTCTCAATGAAAGCACCAATCTTCATTCTGACACTAAATTTTACTCTAGCTCCAATACCAGAGTTGCCCAAATCAAGCTATGTATCTTTTACAAATTTCAATGGCAAATTCACAAAGCAAAAATTAAAAATTAAACTGACCTTTGGAGTACCACAGTCACACTCTTCCCCAGGGTCCACCAATTTATTACCACAGAAAGGGGCACTATAGGCTTCATCAGGCTTTGGAACATTAAGAAGACAGTTTCCTCCTTTATTTAAAGTTAACTTTTCAAAGTCATCCGCACTGCAACTGCTAAAGTTTCTGGAACCTCTATAATAGACATTAAGAAAAAGATCTTGTCGTGATTACTCATTTTGAAAATTTTAAGTACAAGCCCATAGGCGACAAAGCAAAGAGAAATGAACATTAATATCTATTTTAAATAAATTTAAAACATTATTTCGGCTACTATACTACAGTTTACTATTTTGGCTATAATTCATTGTATCTCGCTGAAAATACCTTCCAAACATATCAGTCACATTTTATATAAAACCACTGAATTTCAGAATCAGAATAGATCTTCAAAAATATCTAATTTTATACAGAATTAAGTGTTACTGGCTTTCCATAAGTAAAAGTTCTCCAAATATTTGACACTAGGTATATATTGTTTCTAATCTTTAACTGTACAGAAAAACATTTCTATGTCCCCCTACTATCACTTATTTGGAACAAATCGTATAAATGGGCAATTCTGCTGGGAATCACTATAGCCATCAAAAGGCAAAGTACATGGGGCAAAATTTGTTATTCCTACTAATATGATAGATTTTTAGCTCTTAAATACCTGTCTTACAAGAATTCTTGGGAATTCCAGTTACTACTCTGAAAGCTAAAACTTGAGTTGTCTGTGTGAGAGTTAAACAAATGCAGATTTTATGTATTCTCCCTATTGATTCTATTATTCTTTGACTATAAAATAATATCACATACACCTGTTATTTTACTTAAATCACATTAAAAATTTATCAAAGGAAATTGATTCCCTGAAAGAGTTCTTTTTGAGCTGTTTGACATATGATGCCAAAATTACAGGCATGAAAACTGTGTTGCATTATAGTTACTGAGAAACCATCTCTTATATCTGGCTGTGTTTTTTATAAGCACAAGGAACTCTAAGAAGCAGATCCCTTTGAGACACTTTGTATCCTGGGTATACACTGTTATACTCATCTTTACTGACTGGTTCTAAATCTCCAGAGAAACAGACAGTCCTGACTCTTGGGTTAGAGAGCAGTCTGTCCAGAATATTTTGGTACTGTTAAAAAATGACAAAAGGGTTTCCAAATTATAATGTTGAAGGATTTTAACAGACTGACAACAGAAAAATACAGGGGGAAAATAAACAATCAATTCTCAATGACAATGAACAAAGACAGTATTCATCCCATCTGGAAAGGGAAGATCTAACAGAAGACTTTCAATAACAAGGGCAAGGCTTGTTTGCCTTATTCTTGTTTTTCTTGCTACTGTAAATTAAGCATATTAGAGCAAGAAGTCCTTTTGTGCATATCAGTCATCTACTCATTCAACAAATATTTATTAAGCATCGATTATGTGTAAGGCATTCTTCTTGGTACAAAGTATAAAACAATGGACAAAAGAGACAACAATCCCTGCCCCTGTGAAGGAAACATTCTAGTGACATACACTGACTAGAAACAGAGTAAGTAAGTAAATAGTACATTAGACAATAAGTGCTATGACCACAAAATAAATAAAAAGGCAGATAAGAAGAATGACCTATGTAGGGAGAGGAGCAACTTCAATTTTTAAACTGCAATCAGGGCAGGCACCTTAAATTTTCTGACATTTGAATCAAACTGATATGTAGGGGGAAACATAAGAAGTTATGTTGTTGCTGTTAAGTGCCATTGAGTTGGTTCCATCTCAAAGCAGCTGGTGTGTTTGAACTGCAGACCTTACAGTTAGCAGTCTAGCACTTACCCTGCAGCACCACACCAAGACTCCAGAGAGAAGGAATAGCAAATACAAAAATCCTAAAATAGAAGGTAGCCTGTTACTTTCAAGGAAGAAACAAGCCAAAGGTGTTGAAGTGAGTGAGTCATTAAGGCGAGAGAGTAATGAAAATCCAATCAGTGAAGACAAGGATAGGCCCTTATAAGAATTTGGCTTTTTACTAAAAGTATAATGGGAAGTGGAAGGTATGATACAGCAGAAGGAGTTAAGCATAAATGACAAGATTTTGGCTTATATTTTAACAGGATCACCAACTATAAATTAAGACATTATTTCTATGAGTAAGCAGGAAATGACCAGAATATGTTTACACTATTAATCCCAATTCCCACAGCCCCAGTGGAAGAAATGCTGCTGTTGTTCAGTGCCATCGAGTCAATTCCATCTCATAGCAACTCTGTATAAAGTTTCTGAGACAGTAAATCTTTGCGGAAGTAAAAAGCTGATGGACACGAACCATTGACCTAGTGGTTCACAATCCAGTGCTATCCTATAAAGCCATCACTCTTAAATATATAATATCCCTTGCATCTAAGAAAAAGGCCTAACTTAAAGTGAGCATTCAATTTGTTTTTATTAAAATATAAAAGCAATGGTGGTGATGTGTCCTCAAAAACAAAACAAAATAAAGATTATCTAATTCCACTCAGGATAACATCATTGTAGTTCTCAGATTATTGGCACATAAAAATGTTCAAACATAATGGCATAACACCATCAAAAATTGACATGAAGACTTAAGATTCTAAGAACAAGAATCAGTAAAAACAGCAAGTCAAATGGGTACGATCTGCTATAAAGGCACAAAGTGGCTGGCTGACAGGATTTCAAGAGGGAGCTTAGTTTCAGAGGGAAAGTAGAATCCCCACTGAATAGTTTTATTTTGTCTAGATGAATCTGATGAAAGGAGATGGGGATAGAATTCTTTTGATTCAATAGTAATTGTTATCATCACTAATAGCAAGTGTTACAACTATAAAGGTAGAAGTTGTATAAAATAAAGAGGGGGAGTAGTTAATCTTACATTTCAGGAACAGAGAACCCTAGGACCATCAAGAGAGAAGTACATGAGCGGAACTGGGACCCTAACCAGAGAAGCAGCAACACCAGAGATGGAGGCAGAGGTGGTGGCATGGAGACCTAGAGCAGCTGAGGACTCTACACTCATGCAAAGAGAAAGGCTGTATGCTGGAGGCCAGGAGGCTGGCTTTCAGAATGCCCTTTGGTTGTTAAAATGATTATATAATTCCTTAGTGTTTTTGTGTGCATTAAAAAAAAAAACAGAGGGAACAAAAGCAAATATTGTTAAATGATGATGCATGGAGGGGATTGTAATCAATGCAATGAAACGAAATACCAAAGGATGAGTGCAAAACCAATGTTCTGCCATGTAAATTAACACTCAATTCACAATAAAAGTTTTAAATAAATAAACATATAAAATTAATGAATAAGACTTAATACACACATATACAGAATACATACATCTTCTTTTAAGGACTCAGAATAATTTTAAGTACTGACCTAAAACCTTTCAACAAGTTACAAAAGACTAAAATCATACAGAGGATGTTCACAATGAAATTATGCTGGATATTAAGAATTAAAGAATAACAAAATATAACCAGGTATCTAAGCAACTCAGAGATTATAAATAAATTACTTATATTTTTGATAAAATAAAAATTATAAATAATTCAAACTGAATTGTAATGAAAATATTACATATCAAAAACTGTGGGTATCCAGAACACAGTGTTGGATGGGCGGCCTGACTCAAGCCACCCCTGGGTGGACAGAAACTCATTCCCAAACCAGTTGTCCTTCCCCTGTTGCCCTCTGGCTCCAAAGGAATTCCTTCAGAGAACAAGTACCTTCCTTCCTGATCTCAGCCTTCCTCTGAGCCAGCACAAAATAATTGTGAATTAGATGCCCTGACCCCAAACACCTTCTACGCCAGCAAGAACTCCATCTTAGGACCCATAATCACATCCATCTCCCCTTCCTCATGACCTGCCAACCCATATCAGAGGCCTGCCACACCACCACCACTCTCATTTCTGGGCCCTACCTATTCCTCACATTTCATCCTTTCATTTTCATTCCTTTCCTTTTTTCTCTGCTTCTGTTTTTCTTTCATTTCACTTCCCTTCTTTTTCTTTCTTAGTTTGTTCTTTACTATTATCTTTTCTCTTCTTTTCACTCCACCCCCAACATCACAATCATCAATTAAATACAAATACAACACCACAATGCCTCAGAAACAACAGACAATTTCAGTCCACACAAAGAAAATAAGGCAGAGTGGTTCAAACAACTGACCAAAATATAGATGAAGAAATCTTTCTGAGAAAGAAACAGCATTGGAATTAGCTGATAAGGAATTCAAAATAACGCTTAGGTACATTGAACAACTTGAGAGGAAAATCAAGAAAGTTGCAGACAAAATCATGGAAAACACAGACAAAATTCTACAAGAATTCAGGAAAACACTGAAAGAACAAACTGAGAAAATAAATGAAAAATCAGGAACCATACAAAAGCAGCAAATAGAAATCCAGAACATTAATACTAAGATTTCAAAAACAGATAATGCATTGAAAGTGCAAAGTAGAAAACTACTAGATTAAATTGAAGGTTGAATTAGTGAAATTGAAGACATACCTCTCAATACTAATCTGCTAAAGGGAACAATCAGAAAAAGAACAAAAAAGTCAGAAGAAAACCTAAGAATTATGTGACTCCCCACCAAGAATAACTTGCATGTGATCAGAATTCCAGAACACAAAGAGAGAGAAAAAAGAAAAAAAAAAGAAGCAGAGAACGTTAACAAAGAGTTGTCAGACAAAAACTTCCCTAATATCATAAAAGACAAGAAAATAAACAATTAAGAAACTGAACAAACCCCAAACAGGTTAGATCCCAAAGAAAATCACAAAACATACCATAATCCCACTTCCAAAACCAACGACAAAGAAAGAATCCTGAGAGCAGTTCAGGAAAAATAAAACGCTACCTTATAGCATTAACACTAAGCTCTAATTTCTCAGAAAATTTCTTGCAAGCAAGAAGGCAATGTTGTTGTTGTTGTTGTTATTGCATGTCATCAAGTCAGTGCTGAGTCACAGCAACCCTATAAAGAGCTTTCAATGAACCAGCAACCTTCTGGTTAAAAGTCTAGTGGTTATTCTATGACATATATAAAACTCTAGAAGAAAAAACTGCAAAACAAGAATTATAAACCCAGCAAAA
>NW_006408553.1:12192448-12203973 GCF_000296735.1 Chrysochloris asiatica
AAATAATAAATCTTTTAAATTACAAAAAAAAAATCATAACAAAATTAGGTCATTATCAGATAAACAGAACTTAAAGGAATTTGTAAGGCCACCTTAAATTATGCTCTAAAGAGAGAGTTCTGTAGACAGAGATCCAAGCAAGGCAGATTAACAATTGATATTAACATACCCACCAACACCACACAGACTGAAAATAGAAAGACAAAGATAACAATTTGTGAATGAATATAATTATAAAGTAAGAAGACGGAATAGTGCACTTAAAAACTATCAATTTTATAGATATGGTGGTGTGCCATGGAGTTAGTTCCAACTCATAGCGACCTAGTATAGGGTTTCTGAAGCTGTAAATTTTTATGGGAGCAAAAGCCTCATCTTTCTTCCTTGGAACATCTGGTAGTTTAGAACTGCTATCCTTGAGGTTAGCAATCCGACTCGTAACCACCACGCTACCAGAGCTCCTTAAACTTATAGATATATAACTACCAAATTTACAGTTATAGTACTAGCAGATGACGTTGTAATTGCTAAACCACTGAAAATCCAGGCCCAGGCAAATTGATGTAAAACCTTAACTATTACATACTATATCAGATGAAATAAATAAATATTCTATATATCCATTGTATTGATGTGGTGCTTTAGGATACCTTTTTTTGTAGGTAATTGAACTGCTAACTGCAAGGTAAGTGATTCAAACCCACCAGATGTTCCATGTAAATCCTATGGTGGTGGTGGTGTGCTGTGGAGTTGGTTCCAACTCATAGCGACCCTGTACAGGGTTTCCAAGGCTGTAAATCTTTATGGGAACCATACAGAAGGTTGTTGTGAGTAGGAACAGACTAAGAGAAGTTAGCAATAATTGTTGCTGTCAACGAGTGTTGTCGAGTCGGTACTAACTCATAGTGACCTTATACACATCAGAACGAAACACTGCCCATTCCTACGCCAACCTCACAGTTGTTGTTATGTTTGAGCCCACTGCTGTTGTCACTGTGCCAGCCCATCTCATTGGGTGGGGTCTTTCTCTTCTGCACTGACCCTCCAGTTTGCCAAGCACATGTCCTTCTCCAGGGACTGCTCTTAAAGATCTTGATATAACTGAGTCCTGTTCTTTTCTTGTTTTTCTTAAAGCAGAGGTTGTTGTTGTTAAGTGCCATCGAGTCGATTCCGACCCATAGTGACCCTGTATAGGGTTTCCAAGGAGCAGCTGGTGAGTTTGAACCACTGACCTTCTAGTTCGAATGGCTTGGCAGTCTGATGCATTAGCTCACAGCGCCATACCAGGGCTCAAAGCAGGGGTGAGGAACCTTTTTTCTGCCAACATTTATAACATCATTCACAGGCCATTCAAAATTATCAACTTAAAAATTATTCTGCTCTATTTGGTCATACAAGGAGCTCTGGTAGGGTAGTGGTTATGAATCAGGCTACTAACCTCAAGGTCGGCAGATCAAAACTACCAGTTGTTCCACGGGAGAAAGATGAGGCTTTCTGCTCCCATAAAGAGTTTGCAGCCTCAGAAACCCTGTGCAAGGTCACTATGAGTCGGAACTGACTCCACAGTAATTACCAACAACAACATTTGGTCAAACATTTAATTAACTCATCCCTACCACCAACACCACCAATGTGATGGTTGAAACTGCAATTGCCTTGGCAGGGCCAGACCAAATGATTTCATGGACCTTATAACAGCCTGCATGCTGAACATTATCCACCTCTACTTTAGAGCCTTTTCAGCTATTTCCTGTGAAACAAACTGCACTAAGGCCTCCAGTATACTCCTCTCCTGGAAATCCACCAAAAATGTTATCTCATTTGGCATGATTTCCAACCCTGAGAACTGAACTATTTCTTCCTTGCTACCTGCAAAGGGGAGTCCTTTAAGCCACGCAAAGCCATCATTGGTAGTGTTGGTATTATTTGGACCAGTATGCTTCAACACCCAATCCAGTTCAAAACTGTTTGGCTTGAATACTTCACCATATTTCTGTCCCATAGTTTCTCCATCTTTTTTCAGGGCCCATTTGACTTCATCTTCTGATTCAAGTTCAACAAAAGCCTCGTCACTCAGTATGCTTTCTTTGGTGCAGACGAAACAATTACCTTGAACCCCATTCTGAATTTTTCAGTCAGAGAAAACTGCTGCACTTCATTGACTGAGCATGACCAGGGCATGTCCTGGACCTTCACCATGAATCCCTCTCTGCCTTCAGTGCCCAACATCATCATTTCTTTGGGGCCCTGGCATCAAAATAAGACTGTGAGATGGTGATAAGAATCAGACTTGCATAGACTACCTTAGTGTGGCTGAGACAAAAAAAAATCCATTTAATTCTTATTAAAAATGCTGATAGGGTTATATGATTCAATTGTGAGTGATGTTAACTGGGTGTATTGTGATTGTTAAACCTTGGAAGTCTTGCTGGAACGGTGGGCTCAGGACCACAGTCTCAGAGCACACCTTGGTCAACTGGTATGAGATAGTCCACAAAGACAATGTTCTACATCCTGCTTTAGTGGGTAGTATCTGGGATCTTAAAGGTTCATCAGCAGCTGTCTAAGGTGCTGCTATTGGTCTCACCATGTGCAGAAGAAAAATGATAAGAACTGGAGAGGCTTAGAATCAATTAGTACAAAGGACTAATAGAACTTGAGCATCAGTCTCCATAATTTTGAGACCAGAAGAATTAGACGGTTCCTGGCTACCAATACCAACAGGTCTGAAAGGGACCACATTAGAAAGTCCTAGTTAGAACAGCGGAATATGTGGCACAAAACTCAAAACTATTTAAAAAAAAACAAAACAAAAGACTGGGCTTACTGGTCAGAAAGAGACTGGAAGATACTGAGGCTATAGTCCTCAACTATCCTTAAGGTCTGGAACAGAATTCTTCCTCATGGTCCAATTTTCTGACAAGCAGTAGGTAGGTTTATAGTGAGTGACAACATCCCTAGATAGGTATATTCACCATGGAATGGTCCATCATTCAAAATCAACGGGGCTACATTTTCCTAAGGACAAGTTGAGACCGGATGGGAAGGTGTTGTTACTATTGTATTACTAGGTGCCATCGAGTCAATATCAACAGATACAGAACGAAACACTCGACCAACCTCACAATCACTGCTATGTCTGAACCCATCACTGCTGTCACTGTTCTAATCCATCTCGTTGGAGGTCTTCATCTTTTGCTCTGACCCTCCACTTTATCAAGCATGATATCCTTCCCCAGTGATGAGAAGGTGAGTTGGTGGAATGGAAATAGGAAACACAAGGAGGAAATGGGATTACTGTTACTGCAGGGAGGAGACTGCACTCATTGGGATGAAACAAAATGTATGCTTTGTTGAATGTAAAACTGATGACTCTGTCTATAAACCTTTACTTAATTCACAATTAAAAGTTTAAAAAAAGAAAGAAGTAAAGGAAGAATTAGCACATGGAAAGGTAAGGAGGGACAGGGAAGTTAGTTTAATAGAAATGGAACAAACAATGTAAGTAATGAGGTTGTTAACACATTGTAGAAAATGTAACCCAGATCATGAAACAACCTTTTTGAAATTGATAAATAGGAACCTAGGCACATAAACAACCAACCAACCAAATGTGCTATGTACATTTTCACCTGAAACAAAATATTTTTATTTTTTTTTAACTTGAAACTCTAATGTGGGTATAAAATGAGCTATCTCAGAGTAGTAATAGAGATTTTATTACCATTAAGAAAGAAGATTCAGTAGTGGAATGTATTCTTTGGACCCTAAGCTCCCCAAGCACTGAACTGCCTGATCTAAGAATGAGGAGTGGTGACACCAGAAGAGTAGAAGCAGCAGAACTAGGATCCAGACCACAAGAATGAGCAGTGGGCTTCCTAGCCCACAGATGAAGTAAAAATGAATGGCAGGGACTCACTTGTGGAGTGGTGTATCTCCAGACATTTAATTGGGGGAGGTAGGTTTGTAATTTTTTCCAACAGAACAAGGGGATACTGAATGGATTAAAATTAGGAAAGGTATGTGTCCGGGTTGTATCCTTTCACCATACTTACTCAAGCCATATGCCAAGTACACAAAACAATCAGAGAAACAATATTATATGAAAAAGAACATGGTATCAGAACTGGAGGAAGACTCAATATGCACCTGACACAACCTTGCTTGCTGGAAGAGAAGAGCACTTGCTGATAAAAAAAAAAAAAAAACGACAGCTTCCAACATGGATTGCACTCAATAAAAAAGAAAAGCAAAAATCCTCACAACTGGGCTAGTAAACAACATCATGATAAACAGGAAAATTATTAACATTAAAAGTCACCACTCATGGAAGCAGCAGTAAAATCAAATCAGTGTTGCACTAGGCAAATACACAGCAAATGACCTCTTTTTTTTTTTTTAAGTGTTAAAAAGTAAAGATGTCACTGTGAGAACTAATGTGTGCCTGCCCCAAATCACAGTATTTTTAGTCACCTCTAAATTTCACATTTATATGTTTTTGAAAGCTGGACAAGAAATAAGAAAGACTGGACAGGTTATCCAGAGGGATTAGTCCCTGGAGAAGGGCATCACATTTGGTAAAGTAGAAGGTCAGTGAAAAAGAAGAAGACCTCTAACAAGATGATAGGACACAGTGCTTCACTGTAAGTTATAGCCGACTTAATAATATCTAACAGCAATAAAATCTGAAAAGAATGAAACAAAAAATAAATTTATGAGCAACTTCATTCACGATTATAGAAGTAAGTATCTGACTAAAATGTCAGCAAAACAAACTCAGAATGCTGTTGTTGTTAGTGCCATAGAGTTGGTTCTGACTCATGGTGGCCCTGTATAGGATTTCTGAGGAGTGGCTAGGTTTGAATCCAAAAACTTGAGGTTAACTTCCAATGCTTATCCTATAGCACCACACCAAGACTCAGACTGTTGGTGCTGTTAAATGCCAGCGAGTTGATTCCAACTCATAGTGACTGTATAGAGTTTTCCAAGGAGCAGTTGGTGGTTTGAACTGCCAACCTTGTGATTTGCAGTCCAGTCCTGTTCCTACAGTCCCACATAAGGAGTCCAGACTCAAAATAATGCAGTATTAATAATGCACTGGACTCCTGGAGTAGCACTGTAGGATCAGCACTGGATTGCAAACCACAAGGGTGACAGTGCAAACCCACCAGCTGCTCCTCAGAACCCCTATACAAAGTCACTATGAGTCGGAACTGACTCAACAGCACTTAGTAGCAGCAGGAGCAATAATGCACTATGCTAGCTTTACATTAAATACCAAGTAATGAGATTGTCCATATTAAAAGAATGAGAAAAACATAGATTATTTCACCAGAGAGAAAAAGAGCATTTGGTAAAATTCAGTATGCATTTCTAACCAAAGTTTAGATCACTAGGAAGAAAAGGAATCCTCACTAGAAGGTAGGTTATATATAGTAATATCGATATAGCTGAGTAACATAAATTAACCTGAAAAAGGTGTCTATAAAA
Organism: Chrysochloris asiatica; assembly: GCF_000296735.1. Classification (NCBI taxonomy): domain Eukaryota; kingdom Metazoa; phylum Chordata; class Mammalia; order Afrosoricida; family Chrysochloridae; genus Chrysochloris; species Chrysochloris asiatica. The sequence continues at coordinate 12,197,939 of NW_006408553.1, forward strand.
TTTCCATCGAACATACTTTATGGCAAAATGATAAAAGCTCTCCTTTTCATATCAAGAACAAGATAAAGATGTACTTAGCACTACTTTTATTTCAATATTTTGTAAGAGAAACCACATCAGTTACCACTGATACAAAGGCCTCCAACTGTGAAATGCTGCACAGGGCTTTCAAGGCTATGACCTTTCAGAAGCATATCTCCAACCTTCCTTTTAAGGAACCTCTGGGTAGGTCAAAACCTTAATCACTTGTGCCAACCAGGAACTCTGACTAAAGTAAGGGGCCTGTGGGGCCTCTTGGAAAGAGTTATTGGGAAAGCAAAGTCTTTGTCTCTAGGACAGGGGGTTTCTTTTGTGCTGTTCCTAATACATGGACAATTGTTGCTGTTATGTGCCGTGGAGTCAGTTCTGACTCATAGCAACCCTGTACAGGGTTTCCGAGGCTGTATATCTTCACGGGAACAGAAAACCTCATCTTTCTCTCGCAAAACAGCTGGTAGTTTCAAACTGCTGACCATGAGATTAGCAGCCCGATTAGCAACCACTACGTTACTAGAGCTCCTTACATGTACAATAGGCGCTCAGTAAATGTTCATTGAAGAAGCTCTGGTAGCGTAGTGGTTATGAGTGGGGCTGCTAACCCCAAGGTCAGCAATTCGAAATTACCAGGAGTCCCTTGGAAGAAAGAAGAGGCTTTCTACTTTCATAAAGATTTACAGCCTTAGAAACCCTATGCAGGGTCTCTGAGTCAGAACTGACTCCACAGCATATAACTACCACCACCACCAAATGTTCACTGAGTGGATTCTCAGCAATGAAAAATAACAAAGAACTTTAGACTCATGCTGTTGTTGTTAAGTGCCATTAAGTGAATTCTAACTCACAGTGCCCTGTAGAGTTTCCAAGGAACAGTTAAGGGGTTTGAACTGGAAATCTTGTGCTTAGCAGTCCAGTACTTATCCTGTAGCTCCACTCCAGAACTCCATTTGTTGTTGTTGTTAAGTGCCATTCAGTCAGTTCTGACTCCTAGCAACCCTGTATAGGGTTTCCAAGGAGCAACTTCAGAAAAGCCCCCTGAGCAGCTATCATGGGCCAAGCTGAAGTATTCATGTGGCCCAGCCTCCAACACGTACTATTTTTCTGTCCAGGTCTCCCTGAGACAAGGACCCTGGGGGTGGCTCTTGGAATGTGAAGGCATTAATCACAAGAGCTTGCCATTTTACGGTCACTTTACTGTCAACATAAGATTTCTGCATTTTATTACCTTGTAAGATATTTGCCACACCTTGAAACATGACCTTTCCCTGGGGACAAAGGAGAATACCAGCCCCTGGGAGAGGCTGCAACAAGAGTTCTGAAGAGCCATGCATACTTTTCAGAATATGTTGTCTGCCCTGTCAGGCTGCTAATCTCAAATTCAGCAGTCTGAAACTACCAGCAGTTCCCCAGGAGAAAGCTGAGGCTTTCTGGTCCCATAAAGATTGGCAATCCCAGAAACCCTACACAGGTTTGCTTTGAGTCTGAATGGACTCCACAGCACACAACCGCCACCACAGGAGGATTTTGTAGTGGAATTCATCTTGTAGAAATTACACCCACGCACCCAATTAGCACAACCCTCCTAAATGGGTCACTTCCTCCAAATTCCCTCCTATCCCCATGAATAAATATAATGCCTTTTCCCTACCCAAAAAATTTAAACCCCAGTAAAACCTTTGTTGGGGAAAGTAGCTAAGCATTTCATTAAATCCATCCCATCTCTACTTGCAAGCCTCTTTCCTATAATGCTGACCCTGTGTCTGATTTCTGAGGAGCAATTGGTGGGTTTGAACGGCTAACCTTGTTGTTCGCAGTCCAGTGCTTATCCAACAACACCACACTAGGAATCCTCTTTCCTATAATAAACTTTCCTATAGGAAACCTTCTCTTGCATGGAAACTCTGCCTCTCAACCTTAATTAGTAGAAGACAAGACTCCTTTCTTGTAGGGTAGAGGTCTGATTAGCCCTCTAGGTAAAATAGTCAGTACAGTATAGTAATATAAATAATAAATACAAGTTATAGTGAATTGAGACAAAGAACCAAAACTACCATTGCTGTCAGATGATAGAATAATGAAGTAAAGTAACAAACCAAAAACAAAGCCAAACTGCCTAGCATGGAGTTGGCAACAACTCATAGCAACCCTATAGGACAGAGGAGAACAGTTTCCAAGGGTGAAAACCTTTACAGATGAAGACTGCCTCATCTTTCTCCCACAGAGCAGCTAATGGGGCTGAACCACTGATGTTGTGGATAGCAGTTTACTGCTTAACCAACTGTACTACTACAGTGCCTTAAACTAACAAAAGGAAGTTTAAATTACTATACAGAAAGTAAAGATATATGTCACTGTTGTCGTTAATTATCATCCAGTCAGTTTTGACTCACAGTGATCCTGTGTAGGGTTCCTGAGGAGCACGTAGCGGGTCGGATCCACAAACCTTGTGGCTAACAACCCAGAGTTTATCCTATAGTGCCACACCAGGAGAAAATCATGGGCTTGAAAACTCCATATTGAAAAGATGTTAGATCTTTCCAAATTAATCTAAAAATTTCAAAACAATTCTAAACAAATCTCAATAGGACTCTCTTGGAAGATCTGAAACTAGATATGCTGATTATAAAATTTACATGAGAAAGTCACAGTCACAAATGTCTAAGACTGACAAATGTAAGAAAAGTGGGAAGAGTTCTTTATATGTACATATTCATATGTAAGGATATCAAAGATATTGTCCAATGATTTCCACATTTGGGTCAATCTCTTTGGAATGGGTACAAATACGGATCTGTTCCAAGCAGTCCGCCAGATAGTTGTCTTCCAAATTACTTGGCATAGATGAGTGAGTGCCTCCAATGCCACCTCACTTTCTTGAAAGATTTCAATTTGTATTCCATCAATTCCTGGCGCCTTTCTCTTTGTCAATTCCTTCAATGCACCTTGGACTTCTTCCTCAGTATCATTGGCTCTTGATCATTTGCTACCTCTTGAAATGGTTAAACATCAACCATTGCTTTTGGTACAGTGACTCCGTGTATTCCTTCCATCTTCTTTTGATGATTTCTGCATCATTCAATAATTTGCCCAGAGAATCCTTCAATAATGAAAGTTAAGGCTTGAATTTTTTCTTCAGTGTCCCCAGCTTGACAAATGCTGAGAGTATTCTTCCCTTTTAGTTTTCTGATTCAGATCTTTGCACATTTTGTTGTAATATCTGACTTTGTCTTCTCAATCTAATCTTTGAAATTTTCTGTTCAGCTCTTGGACCTCCCGCCTCACTTCTTCCATTTGCTTTAGCATCTCAACACTGGAGAGCAAGTTTCAGTGTCTCTCTGACATCTGTTTTGATCTTTTCCTTCTTTCTTGTCTTCTTAATGACTTTTTGCTTTCTTCATGTACGATGTTCTTGACGTCATCCCACAACTCTTCTGGTCGTTGGTTTTTAGTGTTTAATGTATCAAACCTGTTCTTCTGATGATCTCTAAATTCAGGTGGGATATATTCCAGGTCATATTTCGGCTCTCGTGGACTTGTTTTCATTTTCTTCAGCTTCAGTTTGAATTTGCATATGAGCAATTGATGGTCTGTTCCACAATCTGCCTCTGGCTTTGTTTTGACTGATGCTATAGAGTTTTTCAATCGTCTCTTTCCACAGATGTAGTCAATTTGTATTCCATGTGGTGAGGTCCATTATGCTGTCTCTTATGCTGTCTAAAGAAGGTATTTGAAATAAACAAATCATTGATTTTGCAGAATTCTATCATGTGATCTCCAGCATCATTTCTATCATCAAGGCCATATTTTCCAACTAATGATCCTTCCTCTTTGTTCCCAACCTTTGCATTCCAATCACCAGTAATGATCAATACATCTTGATTGTATGTTTGATCAATTTCAGATTGAAGAAGTTGATAGACTTCTTCTATTTCATCCTCACTGGCTTTAGTAGTTGGTGCATACATTTGAATAATAGCAGTATTAACTGGGCTTCCCTGTAGGCACATGTATATTATCTTATCACAGACAGCGTTGTTCCTCATGACTGATCTGGATATGTTCTTTTTGACAATGAATGCAACACCATTTCTCTTCAATTTGACATTCCTGGCATAGTAAACCATGTGGTTGTCAGATTCAAAATGGCTAATACCAGTCCATTTCAGCTCACTAATACCTAAGATATCGAAGTTTATGTGTTCCATCTCATTTCTGACAATTTCCAAATTTTCTAGATTCATACTTCGTACATTCCATGTTACAATTATTAATGGATGTTTACAGCTGTTTCTCTTCATTCTGAGTTGTGCCCCATCAGCAAATGAAGATCCCATGTGCTTTATTCCCATGGGCTTTACTCCATTCGCGTCATCAGAGTCAACTCTACTTTGAGGAAGCAACTCTTCCCCAGTCACATTTTCAGTGCCTTCCAACCTGAGGGGCTCATTTCCCAGCACTGTATCTGACAGTGTTTCTCTGGTATTCACAAAGACCATAGCCTTCGGTATAGATTGCATCTCAATGTAAAGAAAACAAAAATCCTTCCCACTGGACCAATAAACAACATTCTTATCAACGGAGAAAAGTTTGAAGTTGTCAAGGACTTCATTCTTCTTGGATCAACTATCAACACTCAAGGAAGCAGCAGTCAAGAAATCAAAAGAAGTATTGCATTAGGCAAATCTGCTGCACAAGACCTTTTTAAAGTGTTGAAGAACAAAGATATCAGTTTGAAGACTAAGGTGCGCCTGACCCAAGCCATGGTATTTTCAATAACCTCATATGCATGCAAAAGCTGGACAATGAATAAGGAAGACCGTAGAAGAACAGATGCTTTTGAGTTATGGTGTTAGATGAGAATATTGAATATGCTGCTAAAAGAACCAACAGATCTGTGTTGGAAGAAATGCAGCCAGAGTGCTCCTTGGAGACCAAGATGGCCAAACTTCATCTCTCATGTGTCAGACATATTGTCAGGAGGGACCAGTTGCTGGAGAAGGACATCATGTTTTAAGGTGGAGGGTCAAATAAAAAGAGGAAGACCCCCAGCGAGATTGATTAGCAAAGTGACAGCATCGATGGGCTCAAGCGTGGCAACAATAATGAGGTTAGCCCACGACTGGGCAGTGTTTTGTTCTATTGTACATAGGGTCGCTATGAGCTATGAGTCGATACTGACTCGATGGCATCTAACAACAACAATATGTAAGGAGAACTGGCAGTGCTGTGGATTAGGCATTAGATGGCTAACTACACGATCAGCAGTTCAAATCCACTAGCCACTCCATGACAGAAATATGAGACTTTCTGCTATCTTAAAGGTTTATAGCTGTGGAAACCCTATACAGGATCATTATGAGTCGGAACCAAATGATGGTACCTAACAATCTTAAGTGAAGCAGATCACTAGACCTTTTCTTCTATGGTGACTCTGGATGGATTTAAACTGTCAACCTTAAGATTAGCAATTGAGCAGAAACTGTTCATATCACCTATGGACCACTTTATAATATAAAGCATAAACACACACACAAAATAAATAAAGTGTATAAATCATCTATATATGTAGAGTAAAAGAAAGTGCTGTTGTTAGGTGCCGTCAAGTCAATTCTGATTCATAGCAATCATGTATAGAGTTTGTTGTTGTTGTTAAAATTCCGATCCATAGCAACCCTGGATAGGGTTTCCAAGGAGCAGCTGGTGAGCTTGAACCACCAACCTTGCAGTTCAAACAACTGTGCAGTCTGACATTAGCCCACAGCACCATACCAGGGTAAATCTTTATGGGAGAAGAAAAGTCTCATTTTTCTCCTGTAAATATGTTTATATATTGTGGTGTGCCATGGAGTCAGTTCTGACTCATAGCGACTCTGCATAGGGTTTCCAAGGCTGTAAGTCTTTACAATAGTAGAAAGCCTCATCTTTCTCCCATGGAATAGCTGGTAGTTTCGAACTGCTGACCTTGTAGTTAGCAGCCACAGGGTTGGTTCCAACCCATA
>NW_006408553.1:12204073-12206032 GCF_000296735.1 Chrysochloris asiatica
TGCAAGGTTGTGGTTCAGATTCACCAGTAGCTCCTCAGAAACCCTACATAGGATCACAACAAGTCAGAACCAACTTGACAGCACTTAACAGGAGTGGCTGTTGAGTGTGAACTGCTGACCTTGAGGTTCAAACCGACTTTGTGATCTAGTGCTGTATCTCACAGTGCCACATCAGGACTATCCCAATAAAGCCACTATCATCAAGTCGATTCCCACTCACAGTGCCCTAATAAAACAGTGTAGAACTGCACCTTAGCATTTCCAAGACTGTAAATCTTTACAGTCGCATACTACAGCACCAGCAGTGCTCCATTCTTAAGACTGCTGCTGTTGTTGCTAAGTGGTATCAAGTAAGTTCCAACTCATACAGAGGATGCATAGGGTGTCCAAGGAGTAACTGGTGGGTTTGAACCACCAACCTTGCGTTTAGCAGTCCAGTACTTATTCTACAGTGCTACACCAGAACCCTGTGGAAATCTACTCAAAACACATGAGTCGCTAAGAATCAGAACTGACTCAATGGCAACTAGCAGGAACATTATAAAGCTATAGTGATTAGAATAAAGCAAGATTGGCATAAATATAGAGAAATAGACACATGGAACAAAGTCAGAGTCCAGAAACAGACCACATATATTTATGGACACTTTGACTTATAACAAGATTGACACTGCAAATCAAATCACCAACGAAAGTCTTTTTAATAAATGATGCCAATTCAACCATTTATTCATATTAGGAAAAGGTTGACCTCTACCTTCCACAAGATACAAGCAATACTTCCAGTTCAGGGCTGCAGCCAGGGGAGCCAGGTAGGGAATGCTCCAGTGAGAAGGGAGGGGGATATCTCAAGAAGGAAGCATTCATATAGCAAACCCACAGCTCCAGAACGGAACTATCATAAGATCTAGGACGTCAGTTTTCCGAATTCACATTTTTGAAAAAAATCACGCTACTAAGGAAAATACGGGCATCCACAGGCCCAAATCTGAGGCCATGTATCTGAGCCAGGGCAGGGCACCTTACCTTACTCCCAGGTAGCAGCGTGGAACTTCCATATATTGTTCTAGCAAGCCGTGGCTGCTGCTACCAGATCGGTCTGGTGACAATACAATCAATAGAGAGCAAGCTGTAAACCCTCAGTATAATATGACTCAACCATCCCGAGATTTGCACTGTGCACACACAGATAACCGCGAACACCCTGACCAGGGTTCTGAGGCAGTGCATCTGAGCCTGGGCGGGACACCTAGCCTTTCTCCCAGGAAGCAGCTTAGAATCTCCAGTTATCAACCTTGCAACCCGTGGCTGGGCTGTTGCCTGAGTTTGCTGGGCAGGACAAACTCAATGCAATCTATAAAACCCAAACAGAACGGGTCTCAACCATCCCAAGCTTGGCTCTGAGCACATGCAGATAACTGACATTCAGAGACAAAAATAGTGGTTGATCTTTCTCCCATTAACTCCCCAATATATATCTGCCCACATATACGGCAGTGGCTAGAAGAGAGGCCTGAAAGTGGGGTCACCCCCACCCCTGCTGGAGGCTTCTATTTGCACACACACTGATGGTGTAGCACGGGAAAGCTGACCAAAGCTGCATCTCTGCTCCAAAGGGGTGATTTTTGTCTAAGCGTTTATATTACTTCTGCTTTTGGTCCTTTGATCACACATCTTTCCTGGAGGTAAGAGCTTTTCCTCCCTATGTCACCTAAGAAGAGGCAGCAATAGTGGCCATATAGCCAAGCTATAAGCATACACCATAAAACTCCACCACTAAGACAAGACCTAACAACACCTGCTACACATTACAGGCTATAAAGGAAGCCTATCTCCTGATCATATTAATAATAATAATAATGTTGTTGTTGTTGTTATGTGCCGTGGAGTCAGTTCCAACTCATAGCGACCCTGTACAGGGTTTCCGAGGCTGTAAATCTTTATGGGAGCAGAAAGCCT
>NW_006408553.1:12206811-12223679 GCF_000296735.1 Chrysochloris asiatica
GTACCCCAGGAAGGATAGACCCCAAAAGAAAGTCTCCAAGACATATAATAATCAAGCTCTCCAAAATCAAAGACAAGGAAAGAATACTAAAAGCAGCCAGAGAGAAAAGAAATATAATTTATAAAGGCAAGCAAATCAGATTAAGCTCTGACTATTCAGAACAAACCATGCAAGTGAGAAGGTAATGGGGAGACCTATACAAAGCCCTGCAAGAAAAAAACTGTCAACCAAGAATCGTCTATCCAGCAAAACTATCAATCAAATACAATGATAAGCCCTACAATGGTCAATAGACTCCTGTGAACCTAGGTGGACACCTGGTTGGCCAGCAGTGTGGCAAGACCTGAGGACTCTTGGGTCCAGAGTCAGTGACATAGCCATGGAGGACTGGAGTGGAGAGTGAAGTGTCCAATGGGTAAGAAGAGAGGGCATATCCACAAGAGCACCCACACTTGCAGATAATACCCAACTGACCTAGCTTCAATGACTGGATGATCAGAGCGCAACTAGAAAAAGAAAGAAGAGAGAAAAAAAGAGTAACCTGATACAGTTTGGTTAACTTGACCTACAACTACAGATGCAGTAGCTCAAAAGAGAGAACAAATCTTTGCAGCAGGGATCATTCCCTCCCCCTCCATACACAGAGTAGACAGGGATGGGCAACTTGGACATTGGCTATCCAAAATGGGGTGGGCTACAAAGGTAAGAAGTGACTGGCTTACAAGCTTTCAAGAAGGAACCTAGATCCAGAGGGCGTGGAGGATGGTAGAATCTCCACTGAGTAGCATCCAATCTGTCTAGGGGGGACTGATTAAAGGAAATGCAGATAGGTCTCTTGTGATGCAGGGGTGAATAATTGTTACCAGGACTGATTATGAACGTTGTAAATGTAAAAGTGGGCATTTTGTGGCAAGGAGGGGAGTGACTGACTTTGCAGGCTGGGAGCGAAGGTCCCTGGAACCATGAAAGGAGAAGAGTGGAGAGCAGAACCCTACCCAGAGAGGCAGTGATCCCCAAGATGGAGGCAGAGATGATGACATGATGACATGAAGAGATGGAGCAGCTGGGGAATCAGAACCCAGGGAGGAAGAGGAGCTGTGTGCTGACGAGTGGGGGGTGTGGGGGAAAGCGGGCTTATAGGATGTACCCTTTCATTGATTGGTGATGTGTGGAGGATGAATGTAAAACTAATGTTCTCCTGTGTAAACTGCCACATAAATCACAATAAAAAAAACAAAACAAAACAAAAACAAAAAAAGATACAAAAGCAATAATTCTATAAAGATTAAGGACCTAAGTAGGAAAAGCAAAACACATGAGTCTGAAATGTGATACAGGAGAATATCTCCATGACACCTATGGTAGGAAATAATTTCTTAAACAGGACACAAAAAAGGAATATTGACATTTATGGCTACATAATACAGCGCTGTGGGCTAATGTGTCAGACTGCAAAGTCTGCACTGCAAGGTCAGTGGTTCAAGCTCACCAGCTGCTCCTTGGAAACCCTATACAGGGTCATTATCGGTGGCAATCAATTCGACGGCGCTTAACAACAACAATATAAATTAAGAATTTTTCACCAAAAGCCTCCAAAGAGAGTCAAAGAAAAGCCTCAGAGGGAATATAAGTGGGCCTCAAAGAGTCTGTGGAAAAATGAAATTAAAAGGCTAAGGGACCTACCTCTCTTGAGTCACACTCAGCAAGCCATAACTCAGCAAATACTGGCAGTTGTTTGCTATTTGCAGCCCTTCCCTTCAAGATGCCTGAAGAAGTGCACTACAGAGAGGAGGATATGGAGGCCTTTGCCTTCCAGGCAGAGATTTCCCAACTCATGTCACCCATCATCAATACCTTCCATTCCAACAAGGAAATATTCCTCCAAGACTTGATCTCTAATGCTTTTGACACCTTTGACAAGATTCTCTATGAGAGCCTGACAGATCCTTCCAACTAAGACAGCAGTAACGAGCGCAAAATTGACATCATCCTCAACCCTCAGGAATGCGCTTTAACTGTGGTGGATACACTGGAATGACCAAAGCTGATCTCATAAATAATCTGGGATCCACTGCCAAATTTGGTACCAAGGCATTTATGGAGGGTATGCAGGCTGGTGCAGACATTTCCATGACTGGACAATTTGGTGTTTGCTTTTATTCTGCCTCTTTTGTGACAGAGAAAGTGGTTGTGATCACAAAGTGTAATGATGATGAGCGATATACCTGGGAATCTTTATTATTCATGCTGACCGCGGTGAACCCGTTAGTTGGGGTACCAAAATGATTATGCACCTTAAAGAAGACCAGACAAAGTACCTAGAGGAGAGGCGAGTCAATGAAGTAGTGAAGAAGAACTCACAGTTCATAGGCTATCCCATCACCTTTTAACTGGAGAAGCAATGAGAGAAATCAGTGATGATGAGGAAGAGGAAGAGAAAGGTAAGAAAGAAGAAGATAAGGATGAAGAAGAGAAGCCCAATATTGAAGATGTGGGATCAGATGAGAAAGATGATAGTGGTAAAGACAAGAAGAAGAAGGCCAGGAAGATTAAGCTGAAATACATTGACCAGGAAGAACTAAAATGGTCAAGCCCATTTGGACCACAAATCCTGATGACATCACCCAGGAAGAATATAGGAATTCTACAAGAGCCTTATAAATAACTGGAAAGACCACATGGCAGTGAAGCACTTCTATGTAGGTCAGTTGGAATCCAAAGCACTGTTATTTATTCCCTGCCAGTTCCCTTTGACCTCATCAAGAACAAGAAGAAAAAGACAACATTAAACTTTGTGTCTGCTGTACATTCATCATGGACAGCTGTGATGAGTTCATACCAGAGTATCTCAACTTCATCCGTGATGTGGTTGACTCATGACTTGCTCCTTAACATCTCCTGGGAAATGCTCCAGCAGAACAAAATCTTGATGGTCATACACAAAAACACTGTCAAGAAGTGCCTAGAGCTCTTCTCTGAGTTGGCAGAAGACAAGGAGAACTGTAAGAAATTCTATGAGGTATTCTCTAAGAGCCTGAAACCTGTAATCCATGAAGACTCTACTGATGAAGAGCAATGCCTTTCTGAGCTGCTGCACTATCACACTTCCCAGTTTAGAAATGAAATGACTACTTGCTTGGAGTATGTTTCTCACATGAAGGAAACCCAGAAGTCCATCTATTAAATCACTGGTGAGAGCAATGAGCAGGCAGTCAGTTCTGCATTTGTGGGGTGAGTACAGAAGTGAGGCTTTAAGGTTGTATATTTGACCAATCCTATTGACAAGAGGAGTCCTGGTGTGGCGCTGTGGGTTAATGCGCTGGATTACAAAAGTCAGTTTGAACCACAAGGTTGGAGGTTCAAGCTCACCTATACAAACTCCTCAGAAACCCTATACAGGGTCGCTAGGAGTAAGAACCGACTCCACAGCACATAATAACAATATCAAAATATAAAAAAACTCACTCTCCAATCTTTACTCAGTACTTCCAGCTCACTATTCAAATCCAACAATTTTCCAATACCACTGTTTAATAAACAATTTAACCTTGCCCCCAAAAAATGTCTGGCATTTTCTCTGAGCTTCTAGAAGTTATCTCTAAACTCTTGGAATGTCATGCCTGATAAGAGTGTCTTTGTTTACCTGGGAGCCTTGGGCAATCAGATAGTAACAATTTGAAACAGGGTGGGGCTCTGGGTCACACAGGATTAGCTAGATTTACTATCCCACCTGAATTTAGGGATCATCTGAAGAAAAAATTTGATACATTAAACACAAAATATAGAAGTCCAGAAGAGTTGTGGATGACATCAAGAACATCATACATGAAGAGAGCAACAAGTCATTGAAAAGACAAGAAAGAAGGAAAAGGTCAAAATGGATGTCAGAGGAGATTCTGAAACTTGCTCTCCAGCGTAGAGATGCTAAAGCTAACGGAAGAAATGAGGAGGTCCAAGAGCTGAACAGAAAATTTCAAAGATCAGCTCAAGAAGATAAAGCCAAATATTACAACAAAATGTGCAGAGATCTGGAATGAGAAAACCGAAAAGGAAGGACCCACTCAGCATTTCTCAAGCTGGGGTAACTGAAGAAAAAATCAAGCCTCGACTTTCGTTATTGAAAGATTTTCCGGGCAAATTACTGAATGATGCAGAAATCATCAAGAGAAGACGGAAGGAATACGCAGAGTCACTGTACTAAAAGGAAATGGTTCAAGTTCAACCACTTAAAGAGGGAGCATATGATCCAGAACCTATGATACTGAAAGAGGAAGTCCAAGGTGCACTGAAGGAATTGGCAAAGAACAAGGCAAGGCACCAGGAATTGATGGAATACAAATGGAAATCTTTCAAGAAAGTGAGGAGGCCCAGGAGGCACTCACTCATCTCTGCCAAGAAATTTGGAAGACAGCTATCTGGCCAACTAATTGGAAGAGATCCATATTTGTACCCATTCCAAAGAGAGGTGACCCAACGGAATGCAGAAATCATCGAAAAAACTCTTTGATATGCCATGCAAGTAAAGTTTTACTAAAGGTAATACAGAAATGGCTGCAAGCATACAGTGTCAGAGAACTTCCTGAAGTTCAAGCCAGATTCAGAAGAGGCCGTGGAATGAGGGATATCATTGCTGAAGTCTGATGGATCTTAACTGAAAGCAGAGAATATCAGAAAGATTTTTATCTGTGCTTTATTGACTATGCAAAAGCTTTTGATTGTGTGGATCATGACAAGGTACGGACAACATTGTGAAGTATGAGTATTCCGGAACACTTAATTGTGCTCATGATGAATCTGTACCTGGACCAACAGGCAGTTGTTCGAACAGAATATGGGAACATTGAATGGTTTAAAATTAAGAAAGGTGTGTGACAGGGTTGTATTCTTTCACCATACTTATTCAACCTGTATGCTGAGCAAATACTCCGAGAAGATGGCTTATATGAAGAAAAATGTGATATCAGGTTGGAGGAAGACACATTAACAACCTGCAATATGCAGATGACACAACCTTGCTTGCTGAAAGTGAAGAGGACTTAAAATATTTACTGATGAAGATCAAAGATCACAGCTATCTGGTATGGATTACATCTCAATGTAAAGAAAACAAAAATCCCCACCATTGATCCAATAAACAACATTCTTATTAACAGAGAAAAGATTAAAATTGTCAAGGACTTCATTCTTCTTGGATCAACTATCAACACTCATGGAAGCAGCAGTCAAGAGATTAAAGGATGTATTGCATTAGGCAAATCTGCTGCACAAAACCTTTTTAAAGTGTTGAAGAACAAAGATGTCAGCTTGAGGACTAAGGTACACCTAACCCAAGCCATGGTATTTTTAATAACCTCATATGCATGTGAAAGCTGGACAGTGAAGAAGGAAGACCGTAGAAGAACTGATGCTTTTGAGTTATGGTGTTAGACGAGACTATTGAATGTGCCATAGGCTGCCAAAAGAACCAGTAGATCTGTTTTGGAAGAAGTGCAGCCAGAGTGCTCCTTGGAGGCCAACATGGCCAAACTTCATCTCTCATACTTTGGACATATTGTCAGGAGGGACAAGTCACTGGAGAAGGTCAGAGAAAAAGAGAAACACTCCCAATGAGATGGACTGGCCAAATGGCAGCATCGATGGACTCAAGCGTGGCAACAGTAGTGAGACTGGCACTCTGGTTGCACTTCTTCCCAAACGGATCTACTGGTTCATTTAGCACCCCATGGCACTTTCAATATTCTCCTCCAACACCGTAACTAAAAATTAGAGCAATGCAAATCAAAACAACAATGTGATATCATCTCACACAAATATTAACAGTGAAGTTCATAAAAAACAGAAAACAACTAATGCTGGCGAGGGTCTAGAGGTACTGGGACTCACCTACATTGCTGGTGGGACTTTAAAATGTTCAATCAGCATGGAAACTGTTTTGTTAATAGAAATACCATATGACTCAGAAATTTCTCAACTTAGTATATATCCAAAACAATAACATGAATAAATATTTGCACACCAATGTTCATCACAACACTTTTCACAATAACAAAGAGATGGAGACAGCCTACATTTCCATCAGTAGAAGAATGCATAACAAACTTTGGTGCATACACACAATGGAATGTTATGCAATGCTGAATAATTATGATGAATCTGTGAAACACCTGATAACATGCATGAGCCTGGGGGACACTACACTGAGTGAAATGAGTGAATCACAAGAGGACATTTTTGTATGAGAACACTATTGCACAACCTCAAAAAAAAAAAAAAAAAAAAAAAAAAGGTTTTCATGCCAAAAGAAATAATCTTTGACAGTTACCAGGGGTGGCAGAGAAGGGAGAGTAATTCATTGGCTAGAGGGTAGACATATGGTAACTCAGGTGATGGGAAGGTAACATACAATAGAGGGCAGCTGGAAGAAGAATAATAAAGACAAGTGAAGACATAGGGAGGAATTCAAGTATTAAAGTATACAAAAGGTAAATAGAGTTATATACACAACCCAGCAACAACGGTGTTCTGCAGATAGATACCTGGATGGATACATAGGCTAAATGGGTATAGGAAGAAGAATGGAAGTGTATCTACAAATATATAGGTTTGAAAGAGGATATTTCAAATGGTTATATACCTTTGCTGCAAACATACCGATGAATACATGAGGGTGAGTCAAAATTTTTTCTCAGTCCAGTTATATTATACCACCCATCAATGTCCACAGCTGATGACAATATTGAGCATGCATGTGAAATGAATGATTCTGTCGAACAGACGAGTGACAGTGGATTATTTGGTAAATCATTTGCAAATTAGTCCTGGCTCTGTCTATGAAATATTCCATGACAAATTTGGGTTTCAAAAAGTTTATGGGAGATGGGTACCAAAGCAATTCATGAAAGAGCATAAACAGTAGTATTTGGACATCTGCAAAAGAAAATTTGGGAGCCTCTGCATTACATAAGACCAGAGGGGGAATCCTGAACCCCATCCAGAATCTTCAGAGGTGGGAAATTTCCACTTGAAAGGACAAGCAGCCCAGCCTGGAACAGCTAGAAGAACAGAAGATACTTCCTGAAAGAATGACCAACAGGAAAAATACAAAACAATATAGGCAGTCCAACTGATTACTACAAGAACAAGCAAGTTGCTCACCCAGGAGACATCAAGGCAAGTGGTCGGGTTCCCTCAGGGCAAATCCCCTTCCAAGACTAAGACTCAAGGAGGGTGGAATAGAAACAGGAACCACAGGGAGGAAGTGGGACAACTGTTGTTACAAGGAAGGGACTGCAACCATTGAATTGAAACAAAGTGTTATGAATTGTTGAATATAACACTGATGATCTTGTCTGTAAATCTTCACTCAATTCACAATAAAAAGTTTAAAACAAAAAAAGATGTAATCTGACAGTTATATAATTATGTAATTGTTCTCCATTGTTCAATCTGATTTCATCCTCCATTTTTGCATATCAACAATATACATGTAATGATCTGGCCTTTGGATTCTAACCATGCCAATAAGTGAGGAATGGGTGTATAGAGCCTTTAAAAATGTTTTAATATGTAGTAGAGCTGGCCTCTTCTTCCCAACATATTTTTTCCAGGATTTTCATGAATATTCCTATTTTCCCATTTGAATTCTATAATCAACATGTCTTGCTGCAGAAATAAACTTTTATTATTACTAGCATCACATTCAATTTATAAATTACTTTAGGGAGAACAGATGTTTTCATGACTGAATCTTTTTATGTATTAATATAACTTGTCTTTGCATTTATTTAAGTCTACTTCTGTGCCTTTCAAGAATGCCTTAGAATTTTACTCATATAAAATTTATACAGTTCTTGTTAAATCTATGCCAAGACATAACAAAGGAGTACATAATGTCTTGGAAGCCAAGTTAAAAAAAAAAAAAAAAACTTTTCAAATTTTCAAGGAGTAAATAATGTATTGTGTCAAACACTGCTGAAAATTCAAGTGAGAGGAGGCTTGAAAAATCATTATTGGATATAGCAATATAGTGGTCAATGTAGGCCTTTAAAATACAGTTTTAAGAACCAATGGGAATGAAATTCTGATTGAAGTGCATACATTAAAGAGGGAATAGAGTTAGAGATACTGAAAACATTAAGGCAAGTCAAAATAAAAAGTTGTAAAGAATTTTGCTCTAGCATAAAGGAGAAAATTTGAGGTTGGCAGCTGGAGGAAGAAATGGGGTAAAAAGAAAGGCTTTATGTGTGTGTGTAAGATGGAAAAATTATCGTATATTTGTTTGCTGGAAAGATTCAGTAGGGAAAACTAAACAACGATGGGGGAGGAGCAGAAGGGGAGAGAAAAGAGAGGAAACAGCAAGACAAATGGAGGGACAATAAAATTGCTGGTGAATTGACCTTTTGATGGAGCTGGGAAATTCATCCACAGTAGCAGGTAAGATGACAGTATTTGTTTCATAGTGCTACCATAACAAAAAGAGAACATGTGGGTGACTTTCAGGAACAGAAATTTATTTACTCACAGTTCTGGAGACTGAAAATCAAGAGTCTTGGCCCTGCTGATTACTTTTGTGGTCCTCTCCTAGTTTCTGGTGTCTGCTGACAGTCACTGTCTTTGTTGTTTTGCATAAAGAGGTACCTTTACATGGCATCTGTCTTCCCCAAATGTATATGTGTCTTCAGGTCTCTTTTCCCTTTTTTCCCAATAGGGTTATATGTACAGGTACAGAGATCAGAGCTTCATGTTAATTTGCAGGGGGTGGAGACATAGATCAGTCTATAAATATGTGCACAGGTTCAAGTAGGTGAAAGCTTGTAGAAATATACCTACTTGTGGCTACCTAAACATTTCTTTCTTAAAGCTCTCTGGGATTACCTAATTAAAAAATAGACTTCTCATTGCTGTATCATATAATTAATTATTGAAAGCCAGGAATAATTTTCCCTGTTTTGGGTTTGTTTTTTTCAATGTCAGCATGAGTGTTGGCAGAGTTCAGGGAACAATGGTCTATACAATATCATATTTTAAAAAATAAGAAGAATTCAGTTACTCACGATGCTCCTGAATTCATGATGCAGCTCTTTGCGCCACAAAAACAATGTCTTCCATCATCATGATTCATTCCAAGGTTATGGCCCAGCTCATGAGCAACAATGGATGCAAATGTCTCCACAGGGATATGCCCAAACTGTCCAAAGCAGGATGTCATTAATTAGGATTATTGTGGGAACAGAAAGTCTGATTATTCTCCCAGTTGGAAGAAGTATAGAGACAATCAATGCTTGACAATGTCCTAACACATATGTTCAAGGTTGGAAATAAAAAGCAAAAACATACCACATTAATCCCGCCTGCATGGCTCCTTGAGCACACTGTTCCCACAAATGCCATTCCTGCAGTCCCACCAAAACCCTTCTTCCTAAATGGAAAAAAAAAAAAAAGAAGAAGGAGGTAAACATGATAAAACTATACTGGGGGAAAAGGAACACATGAATTCTATTTTTATGGCTATCTTAAACGAGTACAGCCCACAACCACTGGGGCGGCGGGGAGAAATGGCAATAAAACATAACAATTGTAAAATGAGAATATATAAGGGGGCTTCAAAAAGTTCTTGGAAAAATGGATTAAAAGATAATAGAATTTTTCCACAAACTTTTGGAAGCCTCTTTATAGGTGATGGCTGCATAACAGGACATCATTGGTTTTGTTGAAATGTATACGTGAAAAAAAATGTCAAATTGGCAATTGTAGTGGCTTCTATAGTTTTATAAAAATAAAGAAATTTTAAAGCTAAAGAAAGATAAAAGACAGTTATGCCTTAAACTCTTTTTATTATCAGAGAATGAGAATAATATTAGAAACGCATTTTTCAGACAAACATAAAACAAAGAAGATTTGGTTTTGCTTTTTACCCTAAAATGCATTACAATTATTTATTTAACAAATTTTAGTGAGGAAAGACAAAAAACTAAATGACTATATTCACACATGAGGCTGTAGGTCAGTAAGCACAATAAAAAAGAACAAAGTTACAACTATCATTCCTTAGTATTGGCGGACATCTCAGGATTTAGTCTCAGCGCTGGAACTCTCTTCTCCAACTTATTCCCTCCCTCACCTCTTTCAGGTTTTTACTCAAAAGTCATCTTTGGAAGAACTTCACTGGCCATGATGCCTCCAATTTGAGACTCATTCTTCCAATACTTTTCATCTCACTTCCATGCTTAATTTGTCTTCTTGCTACTTACTATTTAACATACCATGTTGTTGTTAAGCACAGTCGAGTGGGTTTTGAGTAATAACGACCCTGTATAGGGTTTCCGATGAAGCGACTGATAGGTTTGAACTACCCACCTTCTGGATAGCAGCAGTACAGTGCTTATTCTGCAGCACCACACCAGGACTCCAAAATCTTTACAGCAGCAAACAGCCTCATCTTTCTTCCTTGGAGCAACTAGTGGGTATGAACTGCCAACCTTGTGGTTATCAGCCCAACATTTACCATACTATACCCCAGGGCTTCTTTATAAAACATACTATATATCATACTTAATTAGCTCATTTATGGACAATCTCCTTCACCAAAATATAGGCACATTAGAGTAGGAATTTTGATCTGTTTTGTTCACTACTCTACCCCAGTGCCTGGTACATAGAAACACTGAAACTCTTTTAAATAAGTGAATAAATCCTGCTCTGGGACTTTGACCAGCCCAAGAGATGAGAACTAGCAATACTAATGTAAGATAATTCCCACGGAATCATGCAAGTTAGATCACCCAACAGTGATTCCATAGTTCTCAGATGTCTGAAAATCCTTGTTTTTTTATTTATGGTTAAGAGGATCGATGAACAAGTCTCTTGAACACTTAAGAATATGAGTGAGAACACATCTTGGAAAAGCCTCTAAAATGAAAGATGAAGACCAAAGAAAAGAAAATGACAAGCTGGTGGGCATGGTTGATTGAAGACTTTTTTAGTGATTTATAAATAAAGGGCATTCTCACTAGTATGAAAATACATGCTTATATAACTTAACTAAATTTTTTTTAAATGTCAGGACGAAGTCTTTATATTTTTGGAGTCATAAAAGACCATCTAGGTATTTTCAGTACTCTGCTTTAAATGAACTAATATTAACAAAAGGAACGTAATAAAATTAAGGAAAATTACTCTGCGAAAAAGATGTGAATTTTAGGAGTGATATATATTGTTGTTTTATTGTTAAGTGTCATCAAGTCAGTATAGATTCAAAGCAACACTATGTTGTTGTTGTTGTTGTTGTTGTTAAGTGCCATCAAGTCGGTACCAACTCATAGCGACCTTATGCACAGCAGAACGAAACAACGCCCGATCTTGGGCCAACCTCATTACCGTTGCCACACTTGAGTCCATCAATGCTGCCACTTGGCCAATCCATCTCGTTGGGGGTTTTCCTCTTTTTCTCTGACCTTCCACCTTACAGGCTATCAAAGAAGCAACTGGTAGGTATGAACCACCAACCTTGTGGTTAGCAGTCCAATGCTTATCCTACAGCACCACACCAGGACTCCAATAAATACTGAGAGAAGGGATAAAAAACCCACTATACATATATTGGAGTCCTGGTGTGACGTTGTGGAATAATGCACTAGACTACAAGATCGGTTTGAACTGAAGTCCAGTGCTGATCCTACAGCACCACACCAGAAATTCTGGTGTAGTATCATAAAAATGCCATGTAGGGATAAGAATTTTTTCTTAAATATTATGAAGTACTAAGATTTCATGCCTTGAACTTTATATCCAGTCAAATCATCAAACAAGTGTGAGGGCAGAAAAAATACATTTTTGGACATACCAGAGATCAAAATATTTTATTTTCATGTATCCTTTCTCACAAAGCAACTAGAGATCACGTGCTACCAAAATGAGGGAGAAAACTTATGAAAGAGGAAGAAAGGCATGGGACAAAGGTAGCAGGGGTACCATGAGAGGTCTAGTTATCACACTGTCATATTTGATGGTAACAAACTGAGTTTTCCTCACTTACCTGGATACCAAAAAACTTAAAGACAATATAATTCTAAAGAAAAAATGTTTAAATTATTATGACCATTTTACTAATATTTTTTAAAATCACTCACAGAATTAGCTGTGCACTATCATGTCTCCTCCGTGTTATAAGAAACTTTTCCCGCCATTGTACAAAGTTCCCCAACACATCGCCAGCACCTCCAATTATGTTGATCTGGTTTCCATTTGTCCAAATCTCCAGTCCAACTAGTACAATTCTAATATTTAACATAATATACATCTAGAAAGAAAAGAAATAAAAGCACATAAGATATACTAAAGAATATGAGAAAAATCCTATAATCACAGTCTAGTAACATAAATACTAAAACGATAAACAGACATTACTATCTAAAAAATTCTTCCTATGGAATTCTAATCTCTCTGAGTCTCAAGTTCCTTCATCTGTAGAGTGATAGTAACAACAAAGGTCCAAAATGTTTTTTATATCCCAATCCAAAATCTGACAAATTCAATTTGGCTACAACACTTGCCCTAAACTGATTAAAGGCTTTAGAATCCACATTTATTCCAATTTACTGTAGATTTATTTGAAATTTATTGTAAATATTCATAAAATTCACTGCAGGAACTGTAATGGGTTGATTACAAAGTGCTGCTGAGAGGTTGTGCAATACATAGTATATGAACCATATTACCATTCTAAACTCTTACCTAAAATTCTAAACACATATGAACCAATGGTTTCAGGTAGAGTTTTATGGAACTATAGTATCTATTTCAGAGATACTGTGAGTAAATGAGTTAATTAAAGTAAAATATTTCATTCATTTTTTAGTACATTATAGGAGAAGGCTATCATGATCACCATCACTACATTACTATCTTGCTTGCAACTAATGTCTTATCTTTTAGATGAAATAATCTTACAAGACTACTGTTGTTAGCCATATGAAATCAGCCTATGTATCATGGATGATGACCCCATACACTGACCGGTCCTACCCCATCCCCATAAACAGGTGCTAAGCACTCTGATCATAAACAACATACATCTAATTTGTCAGTTATCTCCTACTAAATAAACTCCAAGATCTCAAAATAAATCAAACACAAACACACACACACACACAAAAAAAATTGTCATTTAGAAATTTATGAATAGGAGGCAGCCTTATTCAAAACAAACCTCTCTCAATAAAAACTTAGTATCTTTTTATAACCAAGTCATCTCTTAGTCTATCTACTCTAAGTTATAGACTAAGGTAGATGTTATAAAATTTCCCAATCTTCTTAGCCTTTCTGCACTTGTACTTTCCCAATATTAAAAAAAGTTATAAACAAACTAGAAAGTGGATCTCAGGCAGATTTAGGCTTTGAGATAATTAGAGCCCAAATTGAGATAGTTTTTTTAAAATCTGCTCTTAGACTGTTAAGGGATAAAATAGAACCATTCTGATTGACAGAAAATACAACTTACACTATCTAAGTAGTTTGCTAATCGAATCATCTCTTCTCTCACAGCAGTCTGATTTCTCCCCATTGTGTCATACTGAAAAACAAAGAAATCATAATCATGCAAGTAATTACAGAAAATTACAATAATCTGTGACAAAGAAGATAAGAACCTAAATAGTTGCTCTAAACCAAAAATGAAGGCATTCAGCATTTATCAGCATTTCTAGTTAAAAAAATCAAAAGGATACAATTAGGGATAAATAGAAATGCAAGAAAAACAAGACAAGTATGAAATGTATAATAATGAAAAAGCATGAAGTCTATCTAAATTAAAATAAATTTAAAACAAGTTTCATTCATTTTAATGCAAAATTATCTTCATGCATTTCACAAGATAAAGCTTTGTTGGTGTCAGGTGCCATTGAGCTGGTACTGACTCAGAGCAACCCTAAGCACAACAGAAGAAAACACTACCTGATCCTGTGCCAACCTCACAATCACTCCTACACCTGAGCCCTTGTAGATTATAACTGTGCCAATACATCTTGTTGGGGCTCTTCTTTTCTTTCTCCGACCCGCCACTTTACCAAGCATAATATCCTTCTCCAAGGACTGGTCCCTCCTAATAATATGTCCAAAGATGAGAGATGAAGTCTGACCATCCTAGCTTACAAGGAGGACTCTGTCTGTACTTCTTCCAACACTGATCTATTTGTTGTTTTGGCAGCCTATGGTACTTTCAATAATCTCCTCCAACATCATAACTCAAACACATCAATTCTGCTACACTCTTCTTTATTCATTGTCCAACTTTCACATGCACATGAGGTTACTGAATATACCATGGCTTGGGTTATTCCTCAAACTGACATCTTTTGCTCTTCAACACTTCAAAGAGGTCTTGTGCAGAAGATTTGCCTAATGCAATACATCATTTGATTTCTTGACTGCAGCTTCCATAAATGTTGATGGTTGATCCAAGCAAAATGAAAACTTTGACAACTTCAATCTTTACACCATTTACATTGACATTATTTATTGGTCCAGTGGTGAGGACTTTTGTTGTCTTTGTATTGAGATGCAACCCATATCAAAGTCTGTGATCTTTGATATTTATCACTAAGAATTGTAAATTCTCTTCACTTTCAGCAGGCAAGGATGTATCATCTGCATATTGCTGATTGTTAATGAGTCTTCTTCCAATCGTGATGCCATGTTTTTCATCATATCATCCAGCTTCTCAAAGTATTTGCTCAGCATATAGAGCAAATAAATATAGTGAAATCATACAACCCTGACACACACCGTTCCTAATTTTAAACCATTCAGTGTTCCCTTGTTCTGTTCAAACAACTGCTTCTTAATCTATGTACAGGTGCCTCATGAGCACAATTAAGTGCTCCAGAATACTCATCCTTCACAATATTGCCCATAGCTAGTCATGATCCACAACATCAAAAGCCTTTGTGTAAAGAATGACCATACTTGCAGATAGTACCCATTTGACCTAGTTTCAATGGTTGGATGACCAGAACTTGACTAGAGGAAGAAAGAAGGAAAAAAGTGTAATCAGCTACAATTTGATGGACTTGACCTATACTAATGGATGTAGTAGCTTAAAAGAGGGAATGAATCTTTATAGCAAGGATCATTCTCACCCCCTCTGCACATAGGGTTGGCAGGGATGAGCAACTTAGACATTGGATACTTGGATTGGTGGGGGTGGGGTGCCTACAAAGGCATGAAGTGACGGGCTTACAAGTTTTCAAGAAGGAGCTTAGTTTCAGAGGGTGAGGGGGAAGGTAGAATCTCCACTGAATGGTGTCCAACCTGTCTCTATGGGACTGGTGAAAGGATATGGGGATAAGACTCTTGTGGTTCAACAGCAAATAACTGCTATCAGGACTGATTATGAATGTTGCAAATGTAAAGGAAACTGTTTTGTAACAAAAGGAGGGGAGTGGTTGATCTTGCAGTCCAGGATCAGAGGACACTGGGACCATCAAGGGAAAACAGCAGAGTGTGGAACCCTATCCAGAGAAGCAGTAATGCCAGAGATGGAGGCAGAGACGATGACGTGGAGAGATAGAGCAGCTGGGGACTCTAGACTCAAGGAGGGAGAGGGGCTATGTGCTGGCAGCTGGTGGGCTGGCATGCAGGGTATACCCTTTGGTTGTTTGAATGGTTATATATTCATTTTTGGATGTACACAGAGTGCTTCTGTGTACATTAAAAAAAAAAAATAGGGGATTTGAAGCAAATGCTGTTGAATGATGTTGCATGGAGGGGATGGTAATCACTACAAGGAAACAAAATATGATAAGATGAATGTAAAGCTGATGCTCTCCCATGTACACTATCACTCAATTTACAATAAAAACTAAAAAAAAAAGCAATTTTAAAGCACAGGATTAAAAAAATTAAATAATTTATGAATACCTTTTTTGGTTGTTGTTAAAAAACAAACACCGAACATTGCAAATAGAGCTAACATTATTCTTAATGCTTCCTCACCAAGCCCTTCTCATCCTGCTCCAAGTAACTACTATTTTTAATCAGGTAAATATCCTTCCCAAGCTGTTTGTCTTTACATGTCTTAAAGGGCACATGATGATGCATTTTGGATGTGCAGTGTTTGTTTCCCTTTTATATAAACGTTTCATTCTGTACTCACTTCATTCTGCAACTTGCCCTTTGTTCTCAATGATTTGCCTGGATAGCCTTCTATTTTGATACTACCTCATCCTTTTTCTTTTAATTTACTATGGTGTATTTAGCCCTTTCCTCAATGGTAACTAAAGTTGTTGCCAACTTATTTTGCTAAGTCTTTTGTAAACAATGCTTTAGTAAACATCCTTGAACTTAAAAAAAAAAAAAAAAAAAAAGCCTTTGTGTAGTCAATAAAGCAATGAAGCACAGGTAAACATCTTTCTGGTATTCTCTAATTTCAGCTAAGATCCATCTGACGTCATGGATATCCTTTCATCCATGTGCTCTTCTGTGTCCGGTTTAAACCTCTAGAAATTCTCTGTCAGTGTATGGTTGCAGATGTTATTGTATTATCATTAGCAAAACCTTCATTGCATGGGATACCAATGATATTGTCCAATGTTTTTCACATTCCATGGGGTCACCTCTCTTTGGAATGGGCACAAATATGGATCGCTTCCAGTCAGTTGGCCAGGGAATTGTCTTTTAAATTTTCTTGGCATAGATGAGTGACCGCCTCAAGTACCACTTCACTTTGTTGAAAGAGTTCAAATTATTTTCAATTTCAAATAGAATTCCAGCTATTCCCGGTGCCTTGTTCTTTGCCAATGCTTTCAGTGCACCATGGACTTCTTCCATCAGGATCATGGCTCTTGATCATATGCTTGAAATGGTTTAACATC
>NW_006408553.1:12224349-12229707 GCF_000296735.1 Chrysochloris asiatica
ATGTAGTCAATTTGATTTCTCTGTATTCCACCTGGTTATCTCCATGTGTATAGTCATCTTTATGTTGTTTAAAAAAGATATTTGCAATGAACAAGTCTTTGGTATTGCAAAATTCTGTCATGGGATCTTCAGAATCATTTCTATCACAAATACCGTATTTTCCAACGACTGATCCTTCCTCTTTGTTTCCAATTTCCAGTAATTATCAATACATCTTGATTGCATATTTGATCAATTTCAGACTGAAGAAGTTGGTAGAATTCTTCAATTTCATCATCACTGACTTTAGTGGGTGGTGCATACTTTTGAATAATAGCAGTATTAACTGGTCTTCCTTGTAGGCATATGGATAGTATCTTATCAAAGACAACATTGTACTTCAAGGCAGATTTGATATGTTCTTTTTGATGATGATTGTGATACCATTCCTCTTCAATTTCTTATTCCTTGATAGTAAACCATATGATTGTCAGAATCAAAATGGCCAGTCCATTTCATTTCAGTCATGTCTAGGATATCAATGTTTATGCATTCCATTTCAATTTTGACAACTTCCAATTTTCCTAGATTCAGACATCCTATGCTCTGATTACTAATGGATGTTTACAGCTGTTTCTCTTCATTTTGAGTTGTGCACCATCAGCAAATTACAGTCTGGAGGGCTTTACTCCATTCACGTTATCATGGTCAACTATACTTTAAGGAGGCAGCTCTTCCCCAGTCGCATTTGGAATGCCTTCTAATCTGAGGAGCTCTTCTTTCGGCACTATACCTAACAATATTCTGGTGCTCTTCTTCATGTTTCAATATTCAATAGTCTGGTGCTGACAATGTTCCACTGCTATTCATACAGTTTTCAGTGACTAAATATTCAGAAGTAGTCCATCTCTTCTTTTTCCTAGTCTGTCTTTGTCCAGAAGCTCATCTGAAACCTATCCACCACAGAGACCCTGCTGGTATTTAAAATACCTGTGGCACAGCTTCTCACAAACACACAAACCACCACAGTATGACAAACTGTCAGACAAATGGTGGAGTTTAAGCTTAAAACTATCAAAATGTGTGGTCAAAGGAATAAAAGACAATTATTGATTATTTCTTTAGGCATTATCTCTCTTGCATTAAAGGTATTACCAATAAATCCTTTCTAAATTGTGTGGTTCTTTTACTTACAGACCATCTAGTCAACTCTGACTCATAATGACACGATGTAAAACAGAACATAACACTGTCCAGTTCTATAGTATCCTCACAATTGTCATGTTTGACCCCATTGTTGCAGCCAGTTTTAATCTATCTCACTGAGTCATCATCATCTTTTCTCCAGACCTTCTACTTTAGGAATTATAATGTCCCTTTCCAAGAATTGGTTTTTCCTGCTAACACATCTAAAGAATGTGAGAAAACTCTCACCATCCTTATACTTATTCAAAGAAAGATTTGTTCATTATCAGGCAATCCATGATAAGTTTAATATTCTTAGCCAACAACATAATTCAAAGACAAATTTCTTAATCATTTTTCAGCTTTCACATACATATGAGACTAACAAAAATCCTATGTCTTGAGTCAGGTAAATGTTAGTATTCAAAGTAACAACTTTACTTTTTAATACTCTACAAAGATCTTGTGAAGTAAATTTGCCCCACACAACACTTCATTTGATTTCTTGACTTCCCCTTCCATGTGTGCTGATTGTGGATCCAAATCAAGTGAAATCCTTGACAGCTTCAACCTGCTGCTGCCACTGTGCCAATTCATCTTGTTGAGGGTCTTCATCTCTTTCACTGATCCTCCACTTTACCAAAAATTATGTCCTTCTCTAGGAACTGGTCCCTCCTAATGACATGAATGAAGTATGAGATGCAAAGTCGGGCAATCCTGGCTTCCAAGGAGCATTCTGTCTGTATTTCTTTCAACACAGATTCAGTCTTCTGGCAGTCCATGATGATTTTAA
The DNA here is from genome assembly GCF_000296735.1 of Chrysochloris asiatica. Classification (NCBI taxonomy): domain Eukaryota; kingdom Metazoa; phylum Chordata; class Mammalia; order Afrosoricida; family Chrysochloridae; genus Chrysochloris; species Chrysochloris asiatica. The sequence continues at coordinate 12,226,307 of NW_006408553.1, forward strand.
TACTCTTCTCCAACACAATAACTCAAATACATCAATTCTTCTATGGTCTTCTTTATTCACTGTATAACTTTCACATGTATATGAGGCTACTGAAAATACCATAGTTTGGGTCAGGCCCACCTTAGTCCTCAAACTAACATCCTTGCTCTTGAAAACTTTAAAGAGGTCTTTTGCAGCAGATTTGCCTAATGCAACATATTGCTGATTTCTTGACTGCTGCTTCCAAGAGTGTTTATGGTTGATCCAAGCAAAATGTACTCTTTGACAACTTCAATCTTTCATCCATTTATAAGGATGTTATTTATTGGTCCAGTTGTGAAGATTTTTCTTTTCTTTACATTGAAGTGGAATACATACCAAAGGCTGTGGTCTTTGATCTTCATCAGTAAGTATTTCAGTCTGATTAGTATTTTCAGTCTGCAAGCAAGGTTGTATCATCTGCATATCGAAAGCTGTTAATGATGTCATATTCTTGTTCTTATAACCCAGCTTCTCAGATTATTTGTTCAGTATTTACAGCGAATAAGTATGGTGAAAGGACACAACCCTGGTGAACACCTTTTCAGATTCTAAACCATTCGGTGTCCCCTTGTTCTGTTCCAAAGACTGCTTCTTGGTCTACGTACAGGTTCTAGAGGAGCACAATTAAATTTTCTGGAATACTTATTTTCTGCAATGTTCTTTAGCTTGTCATGATTCACACAAACAAAAGCCTTTGCATAGCCAACAAAGAACAAGTCAATTTTCTGGTATTCTCTGCTTTCAGCCAACATCCATCTCATGTCAGCAATGATATCCTTCATTTTTTTAATCTGGCTTGAACCTGTGCCAACTCCGTCAATGTACTGCTGCAGTCATTTTAAAATTTACCAAAATTTAACTTGCATGCAATATTAGTGATACTGTCTAACGATTTCCGTATTCCATTGGGTTGTCTCACTTTGAAATGGGCATATATAAGGATCTCTTACAATCCATTAGTGAGTAGCTGTCTTCAAAATTTCATAGCATAGATGAGTATCTCCAGTGCTACTTCAGTTTGTTTAAATATTTCAATTTGTATTCCATCAATTTCTGGAGCTTTCTTCTTTGAAAATGCCTTAGTGCACCTTAGATCATATGCTACCTCTTAAAATGGTTGACCATTGACTATTTCCTTTTGGTACGGTCACTCTGTATATTCCTTCCATCTTTTTTGAAGCTTTCTACATCATTCAAAATTTTGCCCCTAGAACCTTTCAATGTTGCAAGTTGAAGTCTGAATTTTCACTTTAGTTCTGTAATTGTGAGAAATGTTAGGAGTTTCCTTCCCTTTGGGTTTTCTAATTCCAGTTCTTTGCACATTTCATGATATTTGACTTAGTCTTCTCAAGCTGCCCTTTGAAATTTACTGTTTAAATCTTTTACTTTGTTATTTCTTACATTTGCTTTAGCATCCCTATGCTGGTGAGCAAGGTGTACAGGCTATAATGATATCCATTTAGGTATTTTCTTTCTTCTTTGTCTTCTGAATGATCTTTTGCTTTCTTTCAGTATGATGTTCTTGATGTTATCTCACAATTCTTCTGGTCTTCAGTCATAAATGTCTCATGCATCAAATCTGTTCTTGAGATGACCTCAAAATTCAGGTGGGTTATGTTCAAAGTCATAGTTTAGCTCTTGTGGACTTTAATTTTCTTCAGATCCAGCCTGAATTTGCATATGAGCAACTGATGTTCTGTCTGACAGTCTGTCCCTGGCCTTGTTTTGACTGAAGCTTTGGAGCTTTTCCAAGATCTTTTTCCACAATATATAGTCAATTTCATTTCTGTGTATTCCATCTTGTGAGGCCATATGTCTAGTCATCTTTTATGTTGATTTTAAAAAGGTATTTACATTGAAGAGGTCACTGATCTTGTAAAATTCTACCATGAGATTTTCAGCATTATTTCTAACACCAAAGCTATAGATCCTTCCTGCCTGTTGTTTTCCAACTTTTGCACTGCAATCACCACTAATTATCAATACATCTTGATTGCATGTTTGATCAATTTCAGACAGAATAAGTTGGTAGAATTCTTCAGTTCCACCATTATTGGCTTTAGTTATTGATGTGCAAATTTGACTAATAGTTGTATTAACTGGTCTGCCTTAAAGGCATATGCTGAGAAATCAGAATTGGCCTATTTGAATCTGAAAATCACATTGTTTACTCTGCTGGGAATGACAAAATGAAGAGGAATGTCATTGTATGAACATCAAAAAGCACATTTCAAGAATTATCTTTAACTTAAATGCTGTCTATGATAGGATAAGACTAGCCTGAAGTATAATGCTGTAATAGGACAATATCCATCCACCCACAATATTCAAATTTGCACACCAACCACTAAAGCCAATGATGATGTAAATGAAGAATTCTATGAACTTCTTTAGTCTGAAATTAATCAAACATGCAATGAAGATTTATTAATTACTAGCGACTGCAATGCAAAGGCTGTAAACAAAGAAGAGGGATCAGTAGTTAGAAAATATGGCCTTGGTGACAGAACGATGCTAGAGATCACTTGTACAAAAGTAGTGGCTTATTTACTACAGTCCCTGGAGGACATCATGCTTGGTAAAGTAAAGGGTCTATGAAAAAAAGGAAGACTCTCAAGAAAGTGGACTGACACAATGGTAGCAGCTATGAGCTCAAATATAGCAACACCACCAGACAGTGTTTCACTGTATTACATGTAGGATTGCTGTGAGTCAGAATAGAATAGTATCCCCTTGCTCTGTTTGAACAACTGCCTCTTGGTCTATGTACAGGTTTCAATTCTTTTTGATCTAGTGACTTTGTGTTTTCCTTTCATCTCCTTTTGATGCTTCCTATATTGCTCAATATTTTGTACATAAATCCAATGCCTTTAGATCGATTCCAACTCACAGAGACCCTATTGGGACACAGTAAAATTGTTCCTTTGGGTTTCTAAGATTGTAAATATTTACATGGCCAGACTGAGCAGCTGCTGGATTTGAAACACTGACCTGCAGTTAGTAGCCCAGCAATTAATTCATTGTGCTACCAGTTCTCCAGTTCTTTCAGCTTCAGAAACGCTGGGTGTGTTCTTCTTTCAGTTTTCTAACTCCAGGTCTTCACATATTTCACTATAATACTTTACTTTTCTTCTGAAGCTACCCTTTGAAATATTCTTTTCAGCTCTTTCAATACATCATTTCTTCCCTTCACTTTAGCTATTCTACATTCAAGAGCGAGTTTCATAGTCTCCTCTGATTTTCACTTTGGTTCTTTCTATCTTTCCTGTTTTTTTAATGACCTTTTGCTTTCTTCATGTATGATGCTTTTGATATCAACCTACAGCTCAACTGTCACCTGGTCTTCAGTCATTAGTGTACAATTCATCAAATCTGTTCTT
>NW_006408553.1:12230982-12237250 GCF_000296735.1 Chrysochloris asiatica
GTTGGTTCTGATTCATAGCAACCCTGTATATCGTTTCCAAAGCTGTAAATCTTTGTGGGCACAGAAAAGTCTCATCTTTCTTCATTGATCGGCTGGTGGGCTCAAACCACTAACTTTGTGGTTTGCAGCCCAGTGATTACCCTCTAGAGCCACTGCACTCTCATGTAGCTACATTGCTGTTTTATGTTCCGTCAAGTCAGTTTCAACTCAGCAACTCTCTATAGGGTTTTCATGGAACAACTGTTAAGTTTGAACTGCCAAATTTGCAGTTCAAGCCAACCTTGTGGTCTACTGCTTATCCTCCAGCGCCACACCAGGACTCCATATAGACATACACAAAAGTTTAACCATACTAAGGCAAATCTTTGCAATCTAGTTAAATACAAATATCTGTTTTAATATTATTTCCATACAACAAATTTACTAACTAAATGAAAAATTTTAGAAAGATTTTATGGTTGTGCTCTGATTCAGGTACTAATATACGAGTATATCACTAAGGCAATCTTACCAAGATTTTCAGATAAAAATATTTTAAATATTTTTTTATCAATGGATAAGGAAATTTCTCTGGTGTTATCCTTGTCCTCGAAATTACCTGAAAATGCTAAAGTGAACCAGTCTCCTTTTAAATTTCCAAGACCTATTCCTATCTATGCTAAGGTGTGGCGCTGTGGGTTAATGTGTGCTGGACTGAAAGTTGGTTTGAACCACAAAGTCAGTGGTTCAAGCTTACCAGTTGCTCCTCCAAAACCCAACAAGGCTAGGGTATAGATATTTGCTCTTCCTTAAGAGGAAGTATGTTGTTGTTAAGTGCCATCGGGTCGGTTCCAATTCATAGTGACCCTGTGTAGGGTTTCCAAGAAACGGCTGGTGGGTTGGAACCACCAATCTTGGGTTAACAGTCCGGTGTTTATCCTACAGTGCCATACCAATTCTACTGCCGTCACTCTATTATTGTTAATTATTGAAATTCTAGAAAATAAAGCTATACCTGGTTGATTTTATTCATTGCTATAGTCCTTTACAGTCATCTGAAAAGTTTTCCAAACCCTAACCAACATACACTACAATGTAAAGCACAAACAATTCAGCAGACAGTACAAGAAAAAAATCACCAGAAAAGAATAAAGTCAAAAGTTGTTTCATTTGCTACATTCAACTTCCTGTGGAATTATAAATATTGAGTAGTTTAAAGAAAAGTAACCATTTTAGCTTTAACATTACCATCTAAGAAAAAATTAGCATAAATATATTACATTTCAGATTTCTCTCATGGGATGCTCACTTCTCATCCACTTTTCATGAAATAGAAAATGTTTCAGCAGTCCTACCTTTTCCTTGTCTACTACAATGAACAGCTCCACATATCGGGTCTGTGGCAGGATGGCTCTTTTTCTCTGTCAAACGCACACACAAAAATGTTCTAAGATTGTAAGTTTTACATAGGCAATCATCATATCCTAATCTATGGTTACTTATTTCATGTCAGCTAAGACTATCATAAAATTATCTTGGTTTACATACCCTAGGTCAATAAAGCCAAACCACAATTTAAAAAAACAAATGAACAGCAATACCTGATATACTAATCTGAAAAAAAAATAGTTAAAGGTAAAATGATTTACTCAGGTTTCCAAAAAGTAGAATTATTAATTTTTCTAAAATAAAAACTATATAAAAATACACACAAATGTACACATACACACACACCATAATGGGAAACTCTACTGTTACATTTTAGAGAAAAAGAAAGACTACCAATTACCCATAGCAGAAGTGTGACAAAGCTGCCAGTTAATAAAATGAATAGTTTTGTGATTTTTATAGAAATTACCATAAAGTGTGGCACTGTGGGTCAATGCGCCAGACTGCAAAGCCATTTGAACTGCAAGGTCAGCAGTTCAAGCTCATCAGCTGCTCCTCGGAAACTCTATACAGGGCCGCTATGGGTCGGAACCGACTCGATGGCATAACAACAACAAAGATAATTGTAAATGTTTCTAATGTTTTAATTTTAAAAGAATAGTGAAGGTAGATGCTAGGAAAGACAATGAAAATAATGTCATAAACTTAGCTGTTGTTGCTGTTAACATCAAGTCGGATCCGACTCAGAACAACCCTGCATAGGGTTTCTGAGGAGCAGTTGTTGGGTTTGAACTGTGAACCTGTGGTTAGCAGTCCAGTGCTTATTCTAAAGCACCACACCAATATGAGTTAATTAAAAATACAAGGGGGGAGCTTCAAAAAGCTCATGGGAAAATGAAGTTAAGAGGAGGCAAGATGGCGGATTAGATAGTAAAGCTATACAGATTCTCTATTACAAAGATGCAGAAAATCAAATGAAACAGATGCAGATGATAGTCTTGAAACCCTGAGCTTCAGGTGAAGGGATAATGAAGTGGATTGAATGCTTACTAGGAGAGAAAGCTGAACAGACTCAGCAAAAAAAAAAAAAAAAGAGAGAGAGAGAGAGAGAGAGGTTGGTGACCTGTGAAGGCCGTCCAGACACAGTGCAGCCATCTTAAGGTTTTGTGAGTGGCTTCAGAGACAAGACACTACATTGTCATTGCAAAAACATACTGGTGACTCTTAGAAATAGAGTCTCAAATTTTTTTCTTGTTCTCCACACTCACCTGGTGACCAGAGGTGGAGCAGCTCTTACCCACAAACGCCCCTAGCAGGGCTCCTGCTCTTGTGGTGGCTGGAGCCTCACAAAGGTGAGTACCACAGTTTATGCCCCGTCAAAGTGAGCGGGGAGCTATCCACATTAATCCTGGTATCTTGATTCAGGTGAAACCTGCTCCAATGCTACAGAATCTGCCCTGGCCAGCTCTAGTCTAGTCCTAAGTAGGAGTAGCAGCTGAACAGACATGTAAGAAGGGGGGCGGGGGGAGAGACAGGTAATTTGTGCAAGTTCAGTGTGGCCATCTTGAACTTAAGCAGGCAGATGTGAAACTAAGAGCAGTTAGTGGTCCAGAGGCATACTGCTTATTGTCAGAGAGAAAGGTGCTTTTTTTTTTCCGTTTTACCCACATTACCCTGGTGACAAAAGGCATGGCCAGCCCCCACCTGCATACACTTCCAGAGAAGCTCGACTCTCTAGGTGGTTGAAGGTGCATCAAAGGGAGTAGGAAGCTAGCAACACCACAACCCCTGGCAGCTGGAATCAGATGTAGCCTGCAAAACTAGTTCTGGCAAGCCCTGAACTAGCTGGTCCTCTTACCCTGGGTTGCCCTCTGGGATGGAAATACACTAATCCCCCAGCTACTTTTGGGTCTGCATGGACTACTTCTAGATTATGTGCCCAAACAGACAATACCTAGCCTTACAGGAATTCTACCTAGGGCTGGAGTACCACTGTCTCATTCTTTACCCACACACCATGTGAGATCCTTAAGTAGCAAGAGACTCCAGAATTTTCTCCTCTCTGGGTCTGGCACCTGCCCTGATTTTTTTTCTTTTCATTGTTTTGATTGTTTTTTGTTTCCTTCTCTTCTTCCTTTCTTTCCCTACCCTTGAATTTTATACTTTCTATCTCAACTTTCTTTTTTTTCTTTTTTTCTACCTTTCTTTTCCAGCTGCTGCTGCTTCTTTCTATTTTTCTCTTAGCTTCTCTTTATTACTCTCTGATCTCTTCCCTTGTGTGCATCTCTTTCCCCAATTATGTTTAGTTATTTTCCTTTCTTTTTATTCTCTTATCTTTTTTATCCATGTTTAAACTTTTTTTAAAATCCTCTCCTTGTCTCTTTTTGGTTTATATATTCTTTTTCTAGCTGTTGCATGTTTTTGCTTCTTGTTTCTTAGTTTTTTACTTCACTATTTTCTTTTTTTTCTGTTGTTTACTTGTTTTGTTTTTCTTCTCTCTTGTGTATGTGTTTTCTCTTACTACCTCCTTGACAAAGAACAGCAACCATACCCATACAGCCCAGTCACAATTGCATCCGCTACAACCCCACCCACTGGGTAAAGGCCAAAAAGAGCTGCTATACACGCGACCAACAACAATAACCAACATCAGTCACATCTGTCCTAAACTGAGTTGAATGAATGGTACACAGAAAATGTATAAACCCATGGATTTTAAAACCAGTAAATTGAACCATAAAGAATTACATTATTTCCTTACTCGAAGTAGCTGAGTCATGCTCTGAGACTCTTCATCTTCATCCTTTGTGGGCTTTTTCTCTATATCCTTGTTGGAAACCCCACATTTCAGAGGCTCTTTGTGGACATCATCCATTCGATAAAAGATATGCTCAAAATGAGAACTGTTTTGCAGAGGTTCAATCCCATAACTTGTATCATCTAAATGCAGCAATCCTCTAAATGTTGTGTTATTATATACACAATTTTAAAGAAAGAAAGAAAATAAACAAACACAGAAAAAGGGATCAGAAACTCCAATTCAAGTCCTAATTCTTAACATGCATAAGAAAGGGTAGCAAAAAAAGAGGTTTTAGAGTCAATCAAACTTAAATTTAAACTTAAGACTGCTACTTACTAACATTACTGCCCAAAAGTTACTTAATCTCTCTGAGTGGTTATTGTATAATGGAAGGCAGTAAGTGCAATGGGGAAAGGATGGCGTCTAGAGCCAGAGGACCAAAATTGTAATTCCAATTTTGTTTCCTACTAGCTGTGGGATTTTTAGAAAGTTATTTAACCTATGCCCTGGTTTACATTTTGTACATGGGTGTTCTGAAAATAAAATTATTTGTGTTGTAATTGTTGGTTACTTGCTGATTTGGCACCAACTCACAGCAACCTTATGCGTAACAGAACAAAATGCTTCCTGGTCCTACATCACTATTGTTGTACTGTTGTATTATATTTTGACTACCTTTCAACCTGAGCAGCTGCCTTCTAAAACTACATCAGACAATGTTCTGTTACTATTTACTTGGTTACAATGCTAATTTTCCAAAGAAGATCACCAGACTTTTCCTCATAGTCTACCTTGGTCTGGAAGCTCTGATAAACAAGTCCATCATGAATGAACCTACTGGTATTTGAAATCTAGTCATATAACTTCCAGCAGCATAGCAACCCATAAGTTACCATAGTATAACCAATAGACAGGCAAGCTGTGGCTAAATTATCTAATAAGCACAGAACAGAACATTGTTGGGCACACAAAAATTATTCAGTAAACTTTACTGTTTAAAAGGAAATAGTCCTAACCATCTTAAAGAGCTGGTTTGAGAATTATCTATGTAATATCTATTAGTTCAATTAATTATGTAGCCAACTAACCAGCATAGCACCACACTTCCAGACACTTAGTAAATGTAACTTTAACATTATTATCATTTCGCTTGCAGTGTGCTACAATTTCTCTAAACTTTAGTTTTTCCCGCCTAAATATAGACAGACATAAGAAGCTCTTTTTGTAGCCATTATAAGGCTTAAATGAAAATGTATAGGTAAAATATTTATAAACATAAAATATTACAGAAATTAAGTTCATATTTTAAATAGCAAAAATCATTTAATCATCTCAAAAAGATAAAGTATGCCCTTTAGATATTAAAATCCATCAACTATAACACTTTCCTAGATAGGCATGCTGAGAATATAAGCATAACTACAATATAGCTGTAAAGATCTTCAGCAAATTCAAATTAAAATCTAAGTTTGCTCAAGTTTTCTAAAATTACTTGATTTGGTAACAGAAATAGGGTATAGGGGAAAAATAAATAAATAAATCCTTACCTGAGTCCAAAACAGTTGCTAAGAGCAACGGATGAATTATAAACTCCCTCCACATAGCCCCGATAGTGACAATGATTCTAAATAAGAAATACTGCATTATATTCAAATAATGTTACAGTGTTTAAAATCATAGAAATTGCAAAGCTAACCAAATTACTTAAGGCTAATAGACTTTAAAAAAGTTTTTTTTTATTGTTGGCATTTCATAGCACATCCACTGTCATCCTGTAAGTACATAACTGTTCTAGGCAGAATTCCAGAGAATACTAAGTACAAACAGCTCGGCCCCAATGACCTTTCAGTCTAGAGACAGAACAAGACAGCATTATGTCATGTATAACATTTCAAATAAATCACAGTCAATCCAAGAAGCAACAACTGCTAATGATATCTAATAGAGAAGACATTGTGAGAGGCTAATAATGCCCCCCAACAGCAAAAAAAAAAAAAAAACTTTTAACATGAATGGGAAAGAGCAATTTTGATCTGTTATATTTTCTATTTATTATACTGTTATTATTTATAAATTTAGCTATTTTCAGAAACGTAAGAA
>NW_006408553.1:12246040-12251442 GCF_000296735.1 Chrysochloris asiatica
ACTCAGTGTCACTTAACAATAACAAGAACAGTCATGCCACAGAGTTTTGGTATGGCACTGTAGAATAAACACCAGAGTGCTAATTCAAACCTACCAGCCACTCCTTGGAAATAGGGTCACTATGAGTCAGAACCAACTCAACAGCACACAATACATACAACAACATGTCGCAGTAACATAACAAAGACAACATCTTCCCATATGTGATTATAACCACAAGCATGGAGATTAAGATTTACAACACATATTTTAAGGGAAACAATTTAATCTGTTACAGTAAGTTAATAAATTTTACAGGAGAAACAAACAAATCAGAAAAATTAGTTAAGAGAATTTCTAATGTATCTGTTAGGTACCCAAAATTGTAAGATATATAGTATTTAGAATTTGTATTTCACACAGCAACTCATATTAAGTGATATTTTTCAAATTTTCTTTGTATAAAAGGACCTTGTGAAAAAGATTCTATAAAAAAGTCCTACTCAAAAGAGAAGCATGAAGAACAGAATATCAGTGTCACACATGAAGTCATGGTGAGGTGCTGTGGGTTAATTCGCTGGACTGAAAAGTCAGTTTGAACCGCAAGATTGATGGTTCAAGCTCACCAGCCACTCCTTGAACTGACTTGAGGGCACTTAACAACAACAACAACAAATTACACATGTAAAAAATGGTTGAATTAGCATATATTTTGCTGTGTGTATGCTCAACAACAGTTGCAGTAAAAAAATGTTTTCTATCTTGTTAAAATTTTATGTATAATGCAATTTTTATTCACTTTTTTATTACTAAAAGTTTCAAGCCTGTGCCCTTTGCCATGAGACCAGAAGAACCGAATGGTACCAAGCTATCATTACTGAACATTTACTCAAAGATTCCATAGAGGAATCTGATCAAAAGGGGAGAAATATAGAACAAAATTTTAAATTCTCATTAACTCCAGACTTTCCAAACACTTGGAAAGGTGGGTGAATCCCTAAAACTATTTCCCTGAAATAATCTTAAAACCTCAAACCAAAAATAGGCACTGAGCTCTTCTTAAAACCAAGTAAGGGTCCAATTTAACAAGCAAAAAAGGTCTGCCTTGAGCATTATACTGTTTTAAGAACTGTCTGTATGGGATCAAAGGAACCTCGGCCATGTTGTGGATTAGGTGTTGGGCTTGCTAACCACAAGGTCAGTGGTCTAAACCCAACAGCCACACCTCAGGAGAAAGATAAGTTTATCTGTTCCCAGAAAGATCTATAATCTCAAAAACCCTATATGCTGATGTGGCACTGTAGGATAAAGCACTGGCCCACAAGGTTGGTTTGAACCGCAAGATCAGCAGCTCAAATTCACCAGCTACTCCTTGGAAACCCTATACAGGGGTGCTATGAGTCAGAATCACCTCAATGGCACTTAATAATATGAGTTAAAATTGACATAATTACAGTGAATTTCATTTGGTTTTGGTTAATTCATTTTCTAGGGGTCCTAGTGTCACAAAGGCCTAAGCAATGGACTGCTAACACTAAAAGGTCAGTGGTTTGAACCCACCAGCTGTTCTGCAGGAGAAATGAGGAGGCAATCCACGTCCATAAAGATTTTTAGCCTCAGAAAAACTACAAAACAGTTCTGCCCTGCCTTATAGGATTGCTATGAGTCAGAATCAAAACAGACAACAGTGGCTCTTTGTTTTGTTTTTTCCTTCTATTAAATGGTGGACAAAATAAAAGATTCAAAATGTGGGCCAGAAACAGATAGGAATAAGTCAACATTTCCTCACTTTTTAAAGTACTAAGAATTAATCTTCAATAAAGTTTTGTCTTCCATTGATTTTAAGAGTGCTGCAAGTGCATAACTAACAATTCAATCTAGTAAAACATTACAAAGTTCTGGGGGGAAGAACATGTTCAAGAGAAACAAAAACTTCTTTTAAAAACTATTTGAATACAAAAAAAATATGGTACTGAACTTCCAAAACAGACTATACAACACTCTTCCAGAACAAAACTAGAAATGCTTATTCTCCAAACTACACAAAAAGCCAAATTAGACATCTGCCAATTACTTCAAGAAGCACTGTCCCGTTCTGTCCCCAGGAGTACTCTGTTCTCTGACAGAGAGGACCCCACCTCTTTAGGAAAAAATTGTTTTCAGCTAAAAATTAGAACACTGGAACAGAGCAAACAAGTGTTTCCTCTTTGTTAAATACTAATGGCAAGTCAAAGAGTTTAAATAAGTAATAAGACATGCTTTCACAGTCTGTATTAACTTTTGGCAGAAAAAACTGAAAACTGCTATTTTCAAAATATTTCACACTTTCCTCCTTCAAAACCAGTAAGGATTACCATGAAATATACATTCTCCCCAGTCTTTAAAAAGACAAATATACAACAACAACAAAAACATGAAACTACTGAGCATCTAGAGAGCTATAAGGTGCAATTTAGTTCACCTAAAGGTACATACCAACTCCCTAGGACAACTCCACATATTCTAATGTGAATAGTGCTCTTTGTAGTGGTGCAGGGTAACAATGCTGAGGACCTAAACAGAACCCATTATAAACTTACAGTTAGTTCTAAATCTAGCTACAGGATCAAAAGGAAAATACATTACCTGTATATTAGGATGGTCAGAGATCAGAGCCCCTTCCTTGTTGTAGGTATAAACTACAAAATCTTTGGGCAAAAGGTCTCTAAAGAGGAATAAAACACACAATTTAGAATTATTTTATCTATATGCAAAAGGGGTTCAATAGCTCATGGAAAAACTGGAATTAAAAAATAATGGAATTTTTCCACAAACTTTATGAAGCTCCCTCATACAATTAAGGACACAACCCATAAGACATTATTCTTAGAAGAAATGAGTAAACAAGTTTCATCTCATAAATTACTAAAGAATGGGCTACTGGCCTACAGCACCCCAGCATTCATCTTACTCTGGCCAAAGTTCACTAGTTTGAATCATTGTGTGCATTAGGTCAGGGCTGGGGCTAGACCAGACCTATGTTGCCTCTTCCACAATCAAGGATTTCCCTCCTTAAGATTCTGGATCCCAGGAATGAATGCCAGTAAGTACAGAGTCTGGGAAAGTCACTTCTATTCGCAAGAAAGAGGTTATAGATGCCTCTCTGTCTAATGGCCTAGAAGGTTCTGGTTCTTACCCTTGTAACTTTGAGGTTCAGGAAGCAGCCTACTTCCTAGTCATTCTGGGCTGACACTGATACTGGCCTGGGAACCAAACAAGCCAAGGAGGTAGTGACAGCATGTGGATTTAGCTGCTGTATAGGGGAACAGAGCAAGCTGGTCATGGTTAGAAGAGTGGATCTCAGGAATTTCATGAACCCTTTCCACTGATGTGTGAGAATAGTGTATCTCAGATAGTATTTATTATTTATTCATAAAGAACATTAAACTAAACATTTGTCCTAATGGTCATTAAACACATTAGCAAATGACACAACATAAGCAGTGTCTTTAAATTGGTCTGATACATCTTACTTGAAAAATATAAATTAGGTTATTCATAGTACATTATACTTCTGAAAAAAGAGAACAATGTATTCAATACCTAACCTCCTAAGTACGCAGGCAAAATTCTGTGCCAGTTGTTGGGAGAAACAATGATTCCCAATTCTTGAAGTTTTATTCCAGGTGAGAAGAACTCAGAAGTGCAACCCATATGTAAGGTAGGGTTATCATGCAGCAGGTCTGGAGCAGTACTGGGCTTTCTTAAGGACTTACTGGACAAGTCAGTGTAGTTAGGGATTTATAACACCCTGTTTAAAGTTCAAAACTCCCCTGGAGGCAGCTAAGACCAGCTTGTCTATATAGTTCAGAGAGCACTAGACTGGTGATTTGCATGCTGTTTAATCAGTTACACAGCTTGACTTTAGCTACACGACCAGCTAGAGTATAAAAGCCTCCTTCGGTAAATTGTACCTGGACTCACTTGAAAGTAAAATACTTCTCATATTTCCAGTGGTTTGTGATCTGAAGAAAAATCACACTTTTGCAAAATGCTAGGGGATTTTGCCTGGAATTTTTTGAACACTTTTTAGAGATTGTAATTTTCATTAAACCCTTTCAATTAAATGATGTTGTATAGTCAATGCATAGTCTCTTTCTCCCATACTCCCCCATATATAAACATTCTTTGCTCCCTCCATTGGTAAATTTTAAAGTAAAACCTGGAAATGCTTGGCTTTTTACCAGCAGCCTTTTACCACAGAATGGTACTACCACCTGGCAGTTGCTGACAAAGTAAAAAAATCAAGTTAGTAAATGTGTTTATGCTTAAGTGATGCCTTATTTAATAGGCTTTCCATTGTTTCTATGCATTAGGGGCACATTCATGGACAACAGTTTTTACTAATAAAGAATAATTTGTGACAATCATATTACTGCTTATATCTTCTTCTTTCAGGGATTGATATTTTGTCCTGTATGAATTTTTGAGCTGGAGTAGCTGAAATAGTAGGTGATGGTTGTGTTGTTAAGTGCTGTCAAGTCGGTTAACAACGATGCTTCCTCTTTAAAATTCGCTACCTGTACAACAGGAGCACTAATTTTGCTATGCTTCTCTACAGCTATTGTGCAACACTGACATGAATGGCTAATTCTGTCTAACATTGGGGTTTAGTATTAGTAGGCCCATCAGGCTCTGATTCTAAAAGAAATCCTCCAACCTAGTCCTTATCAGTAATAAAAGGGATATTATAATCTCCTTAATGTAGCTGAATCATCTATTTGGTTTTTAAATGTGCTCTAAGGTCAATAAAAACTCAAAATAACATGTTTTCCATGCTTCTGTTCTCATTATTCTCACTTATTATCAATCTACTAAACTACTGCATCTAACTAAAAAACAAACTGATATAGTACTAAACAAACAATACTGAAAAACCAAAGTAAATTAAATTTCTTACTTGTTCCTTTCCAAGTGAATAATGTGTTCTTTTCCTTCCGTCTGAATGACATAAGATACCTAAGTACACAGAGAAGGGGGGACAAAAAATAAACCCACAATGTAACACCCTTTTGTAAATTACTTTTAGATTGCAGGTCTGTTTGGTACAAATTATAATTCTTTTGCAGGTGAGTCTTATATCTGCTCTTGTTGTTGTTGTTGTTAAGTGCCGTCGAGTCGGTTCCGACCCATAGCGACCCTGTACAGGGTTTCCTGCTCTTAGATAATATAAATATAAGAATATACGATAATCAATCTCACCTTCCTTTACTAATCTATTGTGGAAAATCAAATTTAACCAACAACAAAATTAACTTAGACAATGAAAGTTATAGATCACCACTTGAAGAGATTAGGGAAGACTTAAATAAATGTAAAAATGTTCCATGTTCATGGACTTGAAGACAACATTGCTAAGATTGTTGTTGTTGTTAAGTGCCGTC
>NW_006408553.1:12251542-12256655 GCF_000296735.1 Chrysochloris asiatica
ATGAAGGTTCTGTGAGCTTTTCTTCCCCGAGCTTAACTCTATTCAGGTCATCATGGTCAACTCTACTTTGAGGAGGCATTTTTTTCCCCAGTTGCATTCTGAGTGCCTTCCCACCTTCCAGTCCTGTATCTAACAGCGTTTCTCTGCTATTCTTAGGTATAATAGCACTTACTAATACCAAATTCTTTAGTAACTAATGTGATTTTCTCACTTTTGTGTTGTTAGGTGCCATTAAGTAAGGTTCGACTCATAGCATCCTATGCACAACAGAAAACAATTAGAAGACATTAATAAAAGAAAGACTAAGTGAGGGACTAGCCCTACGAGATATTAAGACATAACACAAGGTCTTCATAATCACAATGGTATAGTATTGGTGTATGACTAGAGAGACCCACCAGAAGAACAACATGAAAAGTTGAGAAATAAACCAAGAACATATGGAAATTTCTATGATACTGACATCTCAAATCACTAGACAAAGATGGCCTTTTTAATAAATGGTACTTAGTCTACTGGCTAGACATTTAGAAAAGATAAAATTAGGTCCATGGCTCACACCATACATAAGAATAAATTTTAAATGGACCAAGAATCTAAATGTAAAATCTGAAGCCAAACAAAAACTAGAAAAAAAACATAGCTAAATTCCTTTCACTTGGGTGTAGAGAAATTCTTAACCACTCTAGCAGAAAATATTTTCAAGATTTTCATAAATAAAGGATAAGATTCCCTAAATATAAAGAATTCTCAAAAATGAGGGGAAAAGACCAAAACCCTAATAGAAAATTGGGTAAAAGAGAATTCACAAAAGAAAATATATAAAGATATTTTTAATCTCTCTTGGTAAAGTAAGACTCCATACATTCACACATATATAATTCAGAAAGGAAAACTCTTCCTCATATTAGAAATCACTGGTGAATGTAGAGGAAAAAAATTAATAAACTAACTCATTGTCATTGAGTCCATTCCGATTCATGGTGACCCCATGAGTTACAGAGTACAATTGTTCCATATGGATTTTCTTGGCTGTAATCTTTACAGAAGTAAATTGTCAGGCCTTTCTTCTGCAGATTGCTGGGTAGATTTGCACTGCTGGGTGGTTAGAAGTTGAGCACAAACCATTTGCAGCCCCCAGAGACTATGAATGGAGAAGCAACAATGAAATTAGAAAATCACCATTTTGACAGCCATTATAATAACTGGTTCAGGCATGAATAATTCAGGCAAGTCTCTAAGTATCTAATTGTAAGATACCTATTAATAAATTCTAACTTTACCGAGAGAAACCTGGCAGAAAACTCCTTAACCACATGATCACCATCACATTGGGGCTGATCATCAACAGCATATTGCTGACATGTGCTGTCAAGTTAGTTCTAATTCATAGCAACTCTATGACTCATAAGGAGCTTGGTGAGTTTGAACCACCAACTTTGTGGTTACCAGTCCAATGCTTATCCTACAGCACCACAGCAGTGTTCAATCTATAGGATAGGCTTACTGATATGATACACTAAGGAAAAACTCAGTATCATAAGGGTGGTGCTCCTGCCAAAAGTTCCTAACTTGGATTTAATCATGAGTAAACATCAGACAAGTACAAAATGCAGGACATTCTACAAAATAACTACCATGCACTCCAAAACTATCAATGTCATGAAATGCAAGGAAAGAATAAGGACTTCTTAGAATAAAGTAGTCTAAAAGGATAAGACTACTGAATACAACATCTAAGCTTAGATTTTCTTTCACTATAAAGGACATTACTGGCATACTTTACAAAATAAATTTTAAAAATCTCAATAAGGTCATTACAATTAGGAAATTAACATTGTGACAATACTATTATCTAATTTTTATAAACACTGGGCCACTAACTGCATGGTTAGTGGTTTAACTGCTCCTCAAAACACTATACAGGGTCACTATGAATTGGGACTGACACAATGGCATTTAACAACAACAACATTGTGGTTATATAAAATAATTTCTTACCTGGGAAGCATACACTTAAGTATTTAAGAATAAAAAGTCATTATGCTTTTAACATACTCTTGAAACATCAGGAAAAAATGTTGTTATTAAGTACCATTGAACTGATTCCAGCTCAAAGCAACCCTGCGTAGGGTTTCCAAGAAGCAGCTGGTGGGTTTGAACTACTGACCTTTCAGTTAGAAGTTAGTTCAGTGTTTATCCTACAGTACCACACTAGGACTCCCAGAAAAAAAAGATAAAACAAATGTAGTAAAATGTCAACATTTAGAGACTATATGTTAAGGATATTTAAACATTTTTTGCAATATGCATGCAACTTTTACTGCAAATATGAAATTGTGAATAAAAAAAAACTTAAAAATAATTATATACTAAACAACACAGGCTAGATCTCAACTTTCTCTACTATGGAGAAATTCATACCAACTAATTTTCTTTATACTGTTTTTTGTTCAAGTCTGATTTTTATATTGCCTTCTTCTCACTGGGGGGGGGGGGCGCGCTTTTTACTATTACTATTACATAGTACTCAAAAATAAAAGGGTTCTGGTTTAACTATAAGGAGTAGCATAGTGGATTACAAGCTGGGCTGCTAAGTACAAGGTCAGCAGCTTAAATGTACCAGTCGCTCTGCAAGAGAAAGATGAGGTTTTCTGTTCCTGTAAAGATTTGCAGCCTCAGAAACCCTACACAGGGTCAGAACCAACTCAGTGGCACACACCACACTACCAACCAGTTTCAACGATAATAGAAGTCCCTTATGACAGGACTGGAACTCAGTTGGTCACTGAATCTACACCAACTTCACCAACTTGATGGTTCTTTTCAATAACTTCTTTTTACTATACATCCTCAAAGCATTCAAGTTAGTTCTCTAACAAATAAATCATATTTCCTGAACTTACAAAGCATCTCTTCAAATTACATGAGTATAGTAAGAAGTGCATCTGACATAGTTTTAGAAACAAACTGACTCTTTGTAAACAGAAAGTGCTACTAGTGAAACAGAAATCCATAGAACAATCAGAGAACCGACTACAAGGTGCCAGTGTGCTTTGGTCAATGCCTTAGTTATCCAGTGCTCCTATAACAGAACTAGCACAGGTGGTGACTTTAAAAAATAGAAATTTATTTTCTCACATTTTAGGAGGTAGAAGTTCAAATTCAAGGTGCTAGCTCTAGGGTAAATCTTCCTTTCTCTGTTAGCTCCAGGGAAAGATCCTAGTCTCTTCAGCTTGTTTCCCCGTTCCTTGGATATCTTCATGAGGCTTGGTATCAATATTCCCTTATGTATCTGCTCCTATGGCTTACTCTCTTTTATATCTTACAAGAGATTGACTCAGATACACCCTACATGAATTCTGCCCTCATTAATTTTTTCTTGCCCTTTCCAAATAGAATTATAACCACAGGGATGTTGTTACTGTTGTTAGGTGCTGTTGAGTCAGTTCTGATTCATAGTGATCCTATATACAATGGAATGCAACACTTCCTAGTCCTGAGCCACCCTCACAATTGTTGTCATGTGTAAGCCCATTGTTGCAGCCACTGTGTCAAACAATACATACTGTTGAGCATCTTCTTCTGTTTCACAGATCCTCTACTTTACCATGCACGTTTCACAGATCTTCTGCTTTACCATGTCCTTTGCAAGGGACTGGTCCCTCCTGACAATATATCCAAGTATGAGACATGAAATCTTGCCATCCTCATTTCTAAGAGGCATTCTAACTATACTTTTTCCAAGATAGATACTTTTAATATTCTTTGCCAACACCATAATCCATATGTATCTATTCCTCAGTCTTCCTTATTCATTGTCCTGCTTTCACATACATATGAGGCAATTGAAAATATCATGGTTGGGGCAGGCACACCTTAGTCCTCAAACTGGCACTTGTGCTAACACTTTAAAGAGGTCTTTTGCACCAGACTTGCCCAATACTATACACTGCTTGATTTTTTTGACTGTTGTGTCCATGATCATTGATTGTGGCTCCAAGTTAACATGAAACTTCAATCATTTCTCCGTTTATTATGATGATTATTGGTCCAGTTCTGAAAACTTTTGTATTTTTTTTTAAACTGAGGTGCAATCCATTCTAAAGACTTTAGTCATTGATCTTCATCAGTAAATGCTTTAAGTCCTCTTAGTTTTCAGCAAGAAAGGTTGTATCATCTGCATTTCGAAGGACACTAATGAATCTTCCTCCAATCCTGATGCCATGTTCTTCTTCATATAATCCAGATTTTTCAATTATTTGTCAGCATACAGACTGAATAAGTATAGTGAAAGTATTCAACACTGATGCACACCTTTCTGGTTTTTAAACCATTCAGGATACCCTTGTTCTGTTGGAACAACTGCCTCTTAGTCTATGTACAGGTTCTTCATGACCACAATGCTCTGGAATACCCATTCTTCACAATATTATCCACAGTTTCCTAACATCCATACAGTTGAATGCCTTTGCATAGACATAAAACACAAGTAAACAATTGTTCAGGTATTCTCTACTTTCAGCCAAGATTCATCTGACATCCACAATGAAATCTCCCATTCTACAAGCTGTTCTGAATCTAGCTTGATTTTCTAGAAGCTCTCTACAACTATTTTTTAATTATCTTCAGCAAAATTTTACTTGCCTGTAATATTAATGATAATTTCCACATTTTATATAGTCACCTTTCTTTGGAATGGAAACAAATGCAAATCTCACCCAGTCGATTTCCCAGGTTAACTGTCTTCCAAGTTTCTTGACATAGATGAGGGGGGACCTCCAGTGCTGCATCAGTTTGTTAAAATATTTCAATTGGTATTTGGCCAATTCTTGGAGACTTGTTTTTCACTGATGCCTTTATTGCATATTCTCTTAATACCATCAATTCTTGATCATATGCTACCTCTTGAATTCTATTTGGTATAGTGACTCTGTATATTCCTTCCATATGCTTTTGATGCTTCCTGCGCCATTCAATATTTTCAACATTGTTGTTGTTAAGTGTTGTCAAGTTGGATCTGACTCATAGCAACCCTTAATAGGGTTTCCAAAGAGTAGCTGGTGAGTTTGAACTGCTGACCTTGTGGTTCAAAATGACCTAGTGGTCCAGT
>NW_006408553.1:12263308-12267584 GCF_000296735.1 Chrysochloris asiatica
GAGCAGCTGGTAGTTTCGAACCGCTGACCTTAAGGTTCGCAGCCCGATTCGTAACCACTACGCTACCAGAAATTATTTATTGTCAAAGTGATCTATAGACAATGCAATCTCAATAAAAATTCAAATGGCCTTCTATATTGAAATGGAAAAACAAATCCTCAACTTTTTATTGAATAGCAAGTGCCCCCAAATAGCTAAAACAATGTTGAAAGACAAGAACAAAGTAGGAGGATTCACAATTCCTGACTTTAAAACACAATGTACAACCTATCATTTTGTTGTATTATGGGGATTTGTATATTGCTGTGATGTTGAAAGGTCTTGCAATTAGTATTTTAAATACAGCAGGATCACCCACAATGAACAGATTTCAGAGGAGCTTCCAGACTAAGATAGACTAGGAAGAAGGAGAAGCAGAACACTTCTGAAAGGAAAGCCACTGAAAACCTTATGGATAGCAGTGGAACATTGTCTGAAATAGTGCAGGAAGATGAATCCCTCAAGCCAGAAGGCACTCATAATACTGACTGGAAAAGAGCTGCCTCCACAAAGTAGGAATGACCATAGTGATATGGATGAAGCAAAGCTTTCAGGACCTTCATTTGTTTATGGGGAACAGTCAAACTGAGAAGAAACAGAAGCAAACATTTATTAATATTCGAAAGGCAGAATGTATGAAGAATAAATCAAGGAAAATTAGAAGTTGTCAAAGACTAAATGGAACGCATAAAGACTGGTATCTTAGGCATTGGTAGACTGCAATAGAGGGTACTGACCACTTTGAATCAGGCAGTCTTAAGTCAGAAATGACAATTCAAGAGGAATAGCATTGTATTCCATCATTAAACAACATTTCCAGATTTATCTTGACCTATAATACTGTCTGAGACAGGATAAAATCCACACACCTATAAGGAAGGCCAGTTAATACAACTATTACTTAAATTTATCCACCAACCACTAAAGTCAATGGTGAAGAAACTGGAGAATTCTACCAACTTCTTCAGTCTGAAATTGATCAAATATGCAATCAAGATACACAGAAAAAAACAGTTATTTGAATGCAAAGTTAAAAACAAAGAGGAAGGATCATTAGTTGGAAAATATGGTCTTGGTTATTGATGAAATATTGGAGAACACATGATAGAATTTTGCAACACTAATAACTTATTTATTGCAGATACCTTTTCCCAACAATGTAAGTAGTGACTATAACCATGGACCTCACCAGATGGAATTCACAGGAATCAAACTGACTATATCTGTGGAAAGACACTATAGAAAAGCTCAATAATTAGCCATAACATTGCCAGGAGTCAACTGTGGAACAGACCATCAATTATTCATAAGCAAGTTCAAGATGAAACTGAAGAAAATGAAAACTAGTCCACAAAAGATACAAAATATGACCTTGTATAAATCCTACCTGCATTTAGAGACCATCTCAGGAACAAGATTTGAGGCATTTGAAATTAATGACCGAAGACAACAGGAGTTGTGGGATGACATCAAGAACATCATACATGAAGTAAGCAAAAGAGCATTAAAAGACAAGACCAAAATGGATTTCAGAAGAGACTCTGAGACTTGCTCTTGAAAGTAGAAAACGTAAAGCAATGAAAGAACTGAACAGAAAATTTCAAAGGGCATCTCATGAAGAGAAAGTAATTATAATAAAATATACAAAGACCTGAAAGGAGAAAACCAAAATAGAAGGACATACTCAGCATTTCTCAAGCTGAAAGAATTGAAAAAAATTGAATCCTTCACTACTGAAGGATTATATGGGCAAAATATTGAAAGGCACAGGAAGCATCAAAAGAAAATAGAAAGAATGCAATCAACTGTACCAAAAAGAACTGGTCAGTGTTCAACCATTTTAAGAGGTGCCACATGACCAAGAACCAACTGTATTGAAGGAAAAAGCCTAAACAGCACTGAAGACACTGGCAAAAAACAAGTCTCCAGGAAATGACTGAATGCAAATTAAAATGTTTCAACAAAATGATGCAACACTGGAAGCCCTCACTTGTCTATACCAAGAAATTTAGAAAACAGCTACCTGGTCAACAAATATTTGTGCCCATTACAAAGAAATGTGACCCAACAGAATGCAAATACCATTGAATAATATTATTAATATTACATGCAAGTACAATTTTGCTGAAGGATAACTCTAAAATGGTTGCAGCTGTACATCAAAAGGGAGCTGCCTGAAATTAATGCCAGATTCAGACAATGATGTGGAACTAGAGCTATCACTGCTGGTGTCAGATAAAACTTGACTGACAACAGAGAAACTGGAAAGATGCTTACTTGTGTTTTGTTAACTATTCAAAAGCATTTGACTGTGTTGATTATGAAAAACTATGAATAATATTTTGAAGAATAGAATTACAGAACAGTTACTTGTGCTCATAAGGAACCTACACATAGATGAAGAGGTAGTAGTTAAAAACAGACTAAGGGGTTACTTAATGGTTTAAAATCAGAAAATCGTGTCAGGGTTATATTCTTTCACCATACTTAATCTGCATGCTCAGCAAATAAGCCAAAAAACTGGATTATACGAAGAATGCAGCATCAGGCTTGGAGAAATATTATCAGCAACCTGCAATATGCAAGTGACATAATCTTGCTGGCTGGAGGCAAAAAGGACTTGAAGTACTTGATGAAAATCAAAGTTTACAGCGTCAGTATGGACTTACTTCAATGTAAAGAAAATGAAAAGCCTCACAAATGGACCAATAAATAGCATCAGAATAAATGGAGAAAAGATTGAAGATGTCAAAGACTTGCGTGGATCTACAACAATGCTCATGGAAGCACCAGTCAAGAAATCAAAGGACCATTGGGCAAATCTGCTATAAAAAAAACCTCTTTAAAGTATTAAAATGCAAAGATGTCACTTGGAGGACTAAGGTGCACCTGACCCAAGCCATGGAATTTTCAAGTGCAAGTGAAAACTGGACAATGAATAAGGAAGACCTTATAAAAACTGATATATGTGAATTGAATAATAGTACTAGTGAGGAATACTGAAAGTACCATACACAGCCAGAAGAAGAAACAAATCTATCCTAAAAGAAATACTGTCAAAATTCTCCTTAGAAGCAAAGATGGCAAGACTTCCATCTCCTGTGCTTTGGACATCTTATCAGGAAGGACCACACCCTGGAGAAGGACATCATACTTGGTAAAGTGGAGGGTCAGTGAAAAAGAGGAAGACTCTAAATGAAATGGACTATCTCAGTGGCAGCAACAATGGGCTCAAACCTAACACTTGTGAGGATGACACAGCACTGGGCAGTGTTTTAGTGTACATTGTTCACTATGAGTGAGAACTGACTCAATGGTACCTAACAATAATAATAAAATACACCCTGGTATTGTTATAACAATAGACACATAGACCAATGGAATAGAATTGAGACTCCAGAAGAAAATCCACTATCTATGGTTAACTTTTGTTGTTGTTGTTTTACAAAGGTGCTAAGTCCATCAAACAGGGAAAGAAAAGTCTCTTCAATAAATGGTGGTGGTGGTGGTGTGCCATGGAGTCGCTTCCAACTCACAACAACCCTGTGTAGGATTTCTGAGGCTGTAAATCTTTACGGGAACAGAAAGCCTCATCTTTCTCCCACAGAACCACTGGTAGTTTTGAACTGCTGACCTTGAGATTTGCAGCCTGACCCTTAACCTCTGTCCACAGACAGAAAAGTTAAACAAAACACCCTGCACACACAACACACAAAAATAAATTCAAAATGGTTTAAGGACCTAAATGTGCACATTAAAACTATAAAGTAAATAGAAGGGGCAATGCTGTCAGTCCTACTTTTTAACAATGGATTATCAAATAACAAAAACAAAACAGGACAAAATAAATGGGACCTCATAAAATATTAAAACTTCTGGCTGGGACCATCAAGCCATCTACCATATTGTGCCCACAGAACCTGTCCCAGCCTCTGGATCTAACAGTGTTGCCAAGTTAAGTTGGATTTAAGACAAAAAAGCACATTCCATGAGTATCCACTCTCTTTGCACCTGATCCCTCAGCTTATGAGATATCACAGAGCCTCAGACAGCATATTGATCACTAGATCTGTGCAGTTAACAGACACTGTCTCTCAGCTGTGGGGGCTGGATTCTGGAATCCTGTAGCCATAGGGAGGAAAAACGTTATGGAAAATGGATATGGATGTGTATCTGAGTATGTGTGCAGATATATAATTTCTGTCAGGAGGGGGGAAAAAACAAACCCATCACATAT
>NW_006408553.1:12268294-12268934 GCF_000296735.1 Chrysochloris asiatica
GTTTTCTGTATAGGCTATAAATCTTTGTGGGAGCAGAAAGCCTCATCTGTGGCTGGTAGGTTCAAACCACCATACCTTTACCTTATAGCTCACAGTTCAATGTTTATTCTACTGAGCTACTGTGCCCCCCATTAGCACAACTAATATTAAAAAATAAAAATAACAAATGTTAGTAAATATATGGCGAACATGGAACCTGTATCCTATGCTAATGGGAATTTAAAATGGCACAGTTATGGAAAACAGTGTGGCAGTTCCACAAAAAAACAAAACTCATAGCTACCATATGACCTAGAAATTCCAGTCCTAGGTATATAACTAAAAAACTTGAAAACAGGGACAAAACAGAGACCTGTACAACAATGTTCAATACAGCACTATTCACAGTAGCCAAAAGGTAGAAACAATCTAAATACCTATCAAAGGACGAATAAACAATAGGTACTACATACAGACAATGGAATACTACTAAACCATTTAGAGGTACGCATTTGGAGGTATGCAGTCATAGTTTCATGGGACACTCCATTTAACTGCCCAAATAACATGTTGCGTACTTGTTTTAACTTCTAGTTTGTTATGTAGTGCTTGGGTCTTAAGAGTTCACAAGAAATTCTCCATTGCTGGGCACAGGAGAGAC
>NW_006408553.1:12270834-12279922 GCF_000296735.1 Chrysochloris asiatica
ATAAAGCAAGTACAAATATCAAAAAAAAAAAAAAAAAAAAATTCTCCATTCAACAGCACATATACTAAAATTGGAATAACACAGAGAAGATTATCAAGGTTCAAGCACAAGGATGACACACACAAACTCATTAAATTTTCCTTGCTTTTTCAAGTTTTCAAGCAGCCACTTAAAGTACAACAATTGGCCTCTATTCACCTAGAGCAACAGAGGAGGAAGAAGAGCCAGGACTAGGAAGAAGAAATGGAATGTGTAGCTAATTGCCTCCATGAACAACTCATTCCTTTGCCATGAGACCAGAAGAATTGGATAGTGCCCTGCTATCATTACTGAACATTCTGATCAAAGACTGCATAGAAGAATCATGATCAAAAGGGGGAAAACACATTTAGGTGAAATCTAGATTGAAGATTAATTATATTTTTTGATTCTCATCAGTAAGAACTTCAAGTCCTCCGGCTTCCAGCAAGCAAGTGTGTAATCTGCATATCACAGGTTGTTGATGAGTCTTCCTCCAATCATGATGCCAAATTCTTCTTCGTATAATCCAGCTTCTCAGATTATTTGCTCATCATACAGATTGAATAAGTATGGTAAAAGGACACAACTTTAGCACACATCTTTTATTTTAAACTATTCAGTTTCCCCTTGCTCTGTTCTAACAAATGCCTCTTCATCTATGTACAGGTTCCTACTGAGCACAATTAAGTGTTCTGGAATATCCATCCTTTGTAATTTTGATCCACAATTTACAGTCATCTGTACAGTCAAATACATTTGCATACTCGAACACATATCTAAACATCTTTCTGGTATTCCCTGCTTTCAGTCAAGATCCATCTGACATCAGCAATGATACCCCTAGTTCCATGTCCCCTTCTAAATATAGATTGAGTTTCTGGCAGCTCCCTGTCAGTGCACTGTTACAATTGTTTTTTAATGATCTTCACAAAACTTTTACTTGTGTGTGATAACAATGATATTGTTTAATGACTTCCATATTCTATGTGGTCACCTCTCTTTCTAATTGCTACAAATAAAGATCTCTTCCAATCAGTTGGACAGATAGCCATCCTCCAAATTTCTTGGCATCGATAAGTGGATACTGAGACCTTCTTGAGAGCAAATTTGGCACACTGAACACTAAACACCAGATGAGTGGAGAGATGACATCAAGCACATCATCCATGCAGAAAGCAAAAAGTCTTTTAAAGGACAGGAAAGAAGTAACAGATAAAAGAGATGTCAGAAAAGGCTATGACATTTGCTCTTGAAAATGGTGTAGCTAAAGTGAAGGGAAGAAAAAAAAAATGAAGTAAAAGAGCTGAAATGAAGATTTCAAAAGGCAGCTCAAAAAGACAAAATAAAGTCTTAGAATGAAATGTGTGAAGACCTGAAGTTAGAAAGCCAAAAGGGAAGAATAAGCTCAGTATTTCTCAAAAAATTTGTTTCAAATTGCAATACTGAAGGTTTCTATGGACAAAAAATTGAAATATGAAGGAAACATCAAAAGAAGATGGAATAAATACACAGTTGCTATTACTGTTGTTAGGTGCCGATGTGTCAGCTCTGACTCACAGTGACCCTATGCAAAACAGAATGAAACACTGCCCAGTCCCACGTCATCCTCACAATTTTTGCTACACTTAAGTCCATTGCACCTGAAACTGTGTAAATCCATTTCATTAGGGGGTCTTCCTCTTTTTCACTGACACTGCACCTTACCAAGCATAATATCTTTCTCCAGGGACTGGTACCTCCTGATAACATGTTTGAAGTATGAGAGACGAAGTCTCATCATCCTGGCATCTAAGGAGAATTCTAGTTACACTTCTTTCAACACAGATTTGTTTATTCTTCTGAGAGACCATGGTACATTCAATATTCTTCTCAAGCACAATAACTCAAATGCATCAATTCTTCTACAGTCTTCCTTATTCATTGTCCAGTTGTCACAAGCATATGAGGCTATTGAAAATACCATGGCTTCAGTACAGTTACTGTACCAAAAAGAACTGGTTGGGGAGGCAGATCAAGATGGTGGCAAAAAAAGCTGTGTGTACCCTCTGCAAAAGGATATGGAAAACCAGACAAGACAGATTCAGAGGATGGTCCTAGAACTCTGAGCTTCAGATAAAGGGATAAGTAAGTGGATTGAGCATTTACTGGGAGAGAGAGTTGAAGAGATGCAGCAAGAAAGGAGGGGACTTCAAATTTGGGGCAGACAACAGGACCTGCTGCACCAATCTTGAACATGTGTAAGCGTACTAAGAAACCAGAAAAATTCATGTTGCAGAAGCCTGCCTGTGACTCACAAAGACATAAATAAGATTTTTTTTTTTTTGCTCTCTCTTTTCTGGTTCCTTGAACTCCCCTGATGACCAGAGGCAAGACCCCCACCAGTGTACAACCCCAGGGTAGGTCCCACTTTCCAGGTACATGGAATCTCGTAGACCCCATGGTTATGCACACAACTGAAGGGGTAGGACACAACAGCAACAGCCCTGCTCCAGCAGGACCTGTTCCAAACCAGCAAAGTCAGCCCTTGCCAGCACTGGACTAGCTCTCACAAGAAGTGGTGGAATTGACGTGTGGGGTAGAGAAAAGAGAAAAGGAAAAGACAGGTTATAGGTCGGAGAGACATAGCAGGACCATCTTGAATGTTTTAGGCAGCTGTGAAGGCAAGAAACAGGTATGTGACACCGAAGCATTCTGCTTATGTTTCTGCTGTTGTTTACTGGCTTGTTTGGTTTTTTCTTCTGTTTCTTTGTTTTCCATTTCTCTTGTGGAATTGTTTACTCTTCTTTCCTTACCTGACAGGAGATGGCAACAGAAGCCATACAGCCCAACCACACCTGTTCCCTCTTCATCCTCACCAATTGGGTTAGAGACAATTAACAGGTGCTATACACCAGAATGCTCCTTGGATGCCAAGATGGCCAAACATCATCTCTCATACTTCGGACATATTGTCAGGAGGGACCAGTCGCTGGAGAAGGTTATCATGTTTGGTAAGGTGGAGGGTCAGAGAAAAAGAGGAAGACCCCCAATGAGATGGATTGGCCAAGTGGAAGCATGAATGGACTCAAGTGTGGCAACAGTAGTGAGGTTGGCCCAGGATCAGGCAGTGTTTCATTCTGCTGTGCATAAGGTTGCTATGGGTCAGTACTGACTCGATGGCACCTAACAACAACATACACCAGAGAGACAAAGTCCACTCTGAATTGAACTGTACAAACAAAAACATAGAATGGTACACAAGCACATTCTTGACTACACCCACCGGAAGACAGTTGGTGAGTGTCTAGAAATACACCAACATACATTCATCAACTAAATACAAATACAACACCACCAGAATATCTCAAAAGGAACAGATAATCTCTGTTCATAATAAACAAGACAGAGTAGCCCAAACAAACTACCAAGAGTCAGAGCAAGAAAATGGTTTTCAGGAAAAAGAGGTACTGGAACTGCCTGAAAAAGGGTTCAGAACAATGTTCAGAAGTATCTTCAAACTATTGACACAAAGGTCAAGGAAACAAGGAAGAATTCGGAAAAGTGATATGGAAACAATCAAACAAAATAGATAAAGGATTGGGCACAATACAAAACCTGCATACAGAAATCCAGTCATAGAATTCAACAATATATCAAATATATATATATAATTATCAAGTAAGATTCATTTTAGGAATGCAAGGATCATTCAATATTGAAAAAAATAAACATAATTCAGCATATAAGTAAAAAAAAGGAAAAGAACCACATATCAATTAATTCAGAAAAGGCATTTGACAAAATCCAAAATCCATTCTTAATAATAACAATCAACAGGATAGGTATTGGAGGGAAATTCCTCAACATAATTAAGAGCATATATACAACAGTCAGAATTACTCTCATTGGAGAGAGAAACTGAAAACATTCCCTTTGTGAACAGAACTAGACAAGGATGTCCTTTATCACCACTTCTATTCAAAACTGTGTTAGAAGTCTTAGACAAAGCTATAAGGAAAGACAAGGAAATTAAAAGCCACCAAATTGGAAAGAAGTACAACTCTCTCTACTGCATTAGATATAATCCTATGCATAGAAAATTTCAATGAGTCAGCAAGAAAATTATTAGAACACATTGAAAGATTCAGAAAAGTGGCAGGGTACAAGAGCAATATGCAAAACTCAGTTGGCTTCCTCTATACTAAGGGTGGGGAACATTGGGCCATGGCGCAATAAGCCTGAAAAATCATGTGCTCTGGCCTTGCCAAGGAAACCAAAGGCGGAACTTGAAATTCAAAAAATGTGGGAACTTTTTAAATAGCAACATAAATATGCATTAAGGAGCTCTGGTTATGAGACGGGCTGCTAATATCAAGGTCAGCAGCTCGAAACGACCAGCAGTTCCATCAGAAAAAGATGAGACTTTCTGCTCCCATAAAGATTTATAGCCTAGGAAACTCTACACAGGGTTGCTATGAGTCGGAACTGACTCCACAGCACACCACCACAACAAATATACATTAAGTGATGTTATAAATATCCAAATGGCCCTTGGCAGAAAAAGGTTCCCTAGCCCTGCTCTATACTAGTACAGACAGCTCTATAAAGGAAATTAGGAAAACAGTACGATTTATAATATCCATCCAAAAGACAAAATATATAGGAATAAATCTAACTAAAGAAGCAACAATCTTATAAAAGAAACAAAACATTACTACAAGAAACCAAAAGAGATTTACAAAACTGGAAGAATATACTATGTTCATAGATAGGAAGACTTAACATTATAAAAATGTAAATTCTACCCAAGGCAATCTATATTCAGATTCCAACATCATTTCTTTAAAGAGATGAAAAAATGATCATGAACTTTATATGTAGAGGAAAGAAACCTCAGATAAGAAAAGCACTGCTTCATAAGAATAACAAAGTTGGAGGCCTCTCACACCCTGATCTCATATTTGCTGCACAGCCACAGTGGTCAAAACAGCCTGGTACTGGTATAATGAAAGATACATAGATCAATGGAACAGAATTGAGAACACAGAAGTAAATCCATCTATATACAGTCAAGTGTTCTTTGACAAAGGGCCAAAACACATTAAATGGGGAAGAGATTGTCTCTTTAACAACAGTGCTGGCAAAACTAGACATTGATTTGCAGAAGAATAAAATAAAACTCACATCTCACATCTTATACAAAAATAAACTCAACATGGATTAAAGACATACATATAAAACCTAGAACTATAAAGACCATCAATGAAAAAATAGGGGGATATCTAGGGGCTCTATTACATGGTGTAAATACATTATCAAACATTATAAAAAACACACAAACAGTAAAAGGCAAAAGAGATGATTGAGACCTCCTAAAAACTCAAAACTGATGTACATCAAAAGATTTCTCCAAATGAGTGAAAGGGGAGTCACAGTCTGGGGAAAATTTTTTTGCAATGACATTTCAGACAAGGGACTAATATAACTAAAATTTATAGAAAACGAATACATCTCTATCAAAAAAAAAAAAAAAAAGACAAACAACCCAATTAAAAATTGGATACAGCTGGACACAGGACATAAACATACATTTCACCAGAAAGACATCTAGGTGGCCAACAAATATATTAAGAAATACACCCGATCATTATCCATTAAAGAGATGCAAATCCTCTCACACCAACATTAACAGCAAATTTTAAAAACAACAACAAAAAATGCTGGCGAGGCTGCAGAGAAACCAGGACCCTTCTACATTATTAGTGGAACTGTAAATTGGTTCAACCACTCTGGAAAATGGTATGGCAATTCCTCAGAAAGTTGGAAACAAATACCTTATGACCCAGCAACCCCTGTAGTTGGTATATATTTGCTAAAGTACAAAGTACAAGCCAGGACACATCAATATTCATCACAGCTCTGTTCACAATAGCAAAAAGATGGAGACATTCTAAGTGCCCAATAATAGAAGAATGGATAAACAAACATTAATACATATACACAATGGAATACTATGCAATGCTGAATAGCAGTTAATCTGCAAGGCAGATTATTCAGCACCTCATCACTTGGATGAACCTGGAAGGCATTATGCTGAGTAAAACTAGTCAATCACTAAAGGACAAATACTGTATGAGATGATTATTGTAAAAGATTAAGAAAAGGTTTCCAGAACTAAAAAAAAAAAAAAATTATTTGATTGTTACCAAAGGTAGAAGGGAGGAGAGAGTAATTCACTGGCTAGAGGGTAGAAACATGCTAGTTTCGGTGGCAGGGAGGGCAATTACAAGAAGGGAGAGGGCTACATACAAGAGGGAAGGTAGCAGAACAATAATGAAGACAGGTGAAGACATAGGGAGGTATGCATAGATGAAATAGGGATATATATTTTTAGAAAAACACAAACTACCTAAACTAACACACAGTGAAGTAGAAAACCTGAGCAAATGTTTGCCAAAAGAACCAACTGATCAGGTCATCAAAAAACTCCCAACAAAAACAGTCCAGGACCAAATGGCTTTATTGGTGAACTTACAAAACATTCAGAGAAAATCTGACATCAATTTTACTCAAACTATTCCAGAATATACAGAAGGATGGAAAACTTCCCAATTACATTTTAGGAAAAAAGCATAAGCCTTATACCAAAACCAGGCGAGGACATCACTGAAAAAGAAAACTGTTGATCACTCTCTCAGGAGGAGTCCTGGTGTGGTGCCATAGGATAAGCACTTAACTTCAAGGTAGGTTTGAACTGCAAGGTCGGTGGTTCAAACTCACCAGTCACTCCTCAGGACCCTGTACAGGGTAACTAGGAGTCAGAACCAACTCGAGAGCGCCTAACAACAAAATACCTCATGGACACAGATGTAAAAATTCTCAACAAAATCCTAGCCAATAGAATTCAACAGCATGTAAAAATAAAAATACATCTTGACCAAGTTGGATGCAAGGATGGTTCAATATTAGAAACACAATAAATGTAATTCACTATATAAATAAAAAATGGAAAAGAACCATATGATCATATTGATTGATACAGAAAAAGCATCTGACCAAATCCAACACCAATTCTTGCTAAGAACACTCAACAAAGTAGGCATTAAAAGGAAATTCTTCAACACACAAAACCAACAGCCAACACTACTATCAATGGATAGAAACTGAAAGCATTCCCTTCATGAACAGGAACCAGACAAGGATGCCTATTATCACCACTCCTATTCAATATTGTGGAGTCCTGGTGTGGCGCTGTGGGTTAATACGCCAAAGTGAAAAGCTGTTTGAAGTGCAAGGTTGGGAGTTCAAGCTCACCAGCTGCTCCTCGGAAATCCTATATAGGGTCACTATGGGTCAGAACCGACTCAACGGCACTTAACAACAACAATTCAATATTGTGTCAGTAGTGTTAGCCAGAGCTATTAGGTAAGGCAGGGAAATTAAAGGCATCCAAATTGGCAAAGAAGAAGTAAAACTCTATTTGTAGGTGATATGACTCTATACATAGAAAATCCCAAAGACTCAGAAGAAAATTATTGGAACTCATTGGATGATTCAGAAAAGTGGCAGGGTATAAGAACAATATACAAAAATCAGTAGGATTCCTCTATACTAATAAAGACAGCTCTGAAAAGGTAATTAGGAAAATAATACCATTTATGAAGCCACCCAAAGGATGAAATACTTAGGAATAAGAAACAAAAGACATATATAAAGAAAGCTACAAAACATTACTACAAGAAACCAAGAGATTTAACAACAACAAAAAATACAAAAAAACAGAAGAATACACCATGCTCATGATAGAAAGACTATAAACATTGTGAAAATGTCCATACTACCCAAAGCAATCTATGTCTATAATGCAATATCAATCCAGATTATCTTTAAATAGATGGGAAAAAACTATCCTGAACTTTATATGGACAGGAAAGACACCTTGGGTAAACAAAGCACTTCGTAAGAAAAAGAATAAAGTTGGAACACTCTTACTCCCTGATCTCATATTTACTACACAGCCACAGTGGTCAAAACAGCCTGATACTGGTACAATGAAAGATACACAGATTAATGGAACAAAATTGAGAACCCATAAGTAAATCCATCTACATACAATCAACTGATCTTTTTGACAAAGAGCCAAAACACACTACATGGGAAAGAGACTGTTTCTTCAACAAATGGTGCTGGCAAAACTGGAAATAGATTTGTAAAAGAATGAAACAAGACCCGTATCTCACACCATATACAAATGTAAACTCAATAAATTCAGATAAAGACTGAAATGTAAAAACTAGAACTCTAAATATCATCAATGAAAAAAACAGGACAAACTTATGGACTCTAAGACATGGCATACATACACTATCAAACACTACAAAAAACACACAAACAATATGAGACAAAGGGATGACAGGGACTTACTAAAAATTAGAAAATCATGTGCATCAAATGAAACAATTTCACCAAAAGAGTAAAAAGGGAACCCACAGACTATGAAAACAATTTTTACGACATTGTCAGACAAAAGATGAATCTCTAGCATTTGACAAACAACCTATTTAAAAAATGGGCACAGGACATGAACAGACACATCTCTAAGGAAGACATTCATGTTGCCAACAAACATATGAAGAAATGTTTACGATCATTTAGTCACTGTTGTTGTTAAGTACCATGGAGTCGGTTCCGACTCATAGTGACCTTGCACAGGGTTTCCAAGGCTGTAAATCTTTACGGGAGCAGAAAGCCTCATCTTTCTCCCGCGGAACAGCTGGTACTTTCAGACTGCCAACCTTGGGGTTAGCAGAAATAGAAATCAAAATAACAATGAGAGAACTTGACCTATACTTATGGATGTAGTAGCTCAAAAGAAGAAACAAATCTTTAAAGCAAGGATCATTCCCATCCCTTTTGTACACAGGGTTGACAGGGAGGGGCAACTTAGACATTGGCTACCCAAAATGGGGATGCTACAAAGGCACGAAGTGATTGGCTTATAAGCTTTCAAGAGGGAGCCTAGTTTCACAAGGTGCAGGGGAAGGTAGAATCTCCACTGAGTGGTTTCCAACCTGTCTAGACAGGACTG
>NW_006408553.1:12280554-12281563 GCF_000296735.1 Chrysochloris asiatica
TGGTTCAACCACTCTGGAAAACAGAGTGGCACTTCCTCAGAAAGTTGGAAATAGAACTACTTTACAACCCAGCAAGAAATATGAGCCAGGGCATGAGTAGATTTATGCACACCTAGGTTCTTTGCAGCACTATTCACCATAGCAAAAAGATGAAGACAGTCTAAGTGCCCAAAAATGGAAGAATTAATAAACAAACTTTGGTACATACACACAATGGAATACTATGCAATCTTGAAGAATAACAAAGAATCTGCAAAACATCGCATAATATGGATGAATAATGAATAAATGAAACTGTTCAGTCACAAAAGGACAAATATTACATGAGACTGTTATTGTAAAAGCTTAAGAAAATATTTCCAAATTAAAAGAAATATTCTTTGATGGTTACTAGAGGTGGGAAGGAGTGAAGAGTAATTCACAGGTTAGAGAGCAGACACATGTTAGCTCGAGTAATGGGAAGGGCAATACACAAGAACAGGGAGGGTGACAGGTAAACAATGAAGACAGGGGAAGACTTAAGGAGGTATGCATAGCCTAAATGGCATAAAGGTAAACAGTGATTTATATACCTTGGAACAACAGTGTTCTGTGATACAGGGATTGAGACATAGTCTGAATGGCTAAGGAGGGAAAAAACATATAGGTATTTGACTGTCTTGAGGATATTGGTTTTCCCTGTCTACTACAGTAAAATAGACATTTATGTGTGATAGAAATGAATACTGGGAATTACAATTACAGAAAGCATGAAAGCCCCTCTTCAGCCTAAAACTGATTGAATTTGCTAAAAGGAGAATTATAATTTGCCCAGGGAAAAAACTTCTTGTTAAGCCTCTGTACAGTAGGAAGCCTTAGTTGGAATGCTAAGCCCCATCCAGAACCTTCTGTGTTGGAACATTCTCCCTTAAAAAGACATGCAACAGAGGACTTCCGGCGGCGGCACTTCCCTGACCAGTGGGACAGGTACGTGAGCTTGGGAGAAATACGGGACAGGGTCACAATAGGG
>NW_006408553.1:12293072-12295625 GCF_000296735.1 Chrysochloris asiatica
TAACTGATGGTATGTAAAGGGGATTATAATCAATGTAATGAAACAAGGTATATGAATGTTTGAATGTGAAACCGATGATGTGCCCTGAAAACTTTCACTCAATCCACAATAAAAACCTTAAAAAAATAGACATGCAACAGACCAACTCAGAACTGCTGGGAGAACAGAGATTCTTACTGAAAGAAAGACCAGCAGAAAAAAAAAAAAGCACACTGTTTGGCTGTTAAATGCAAGCTGTCTGCTCTGGAGGCATCAAGGCAAGAAAAGTCAGCCCATCAGGGAAAACCCCCTTCTAAGACTGAAACTCAAAGGGAACCCACAAGCAGTCTAGTATGCTTTCTGGTGACCACAGGGATCACTTGTGAGTAGAAGTGGGGGAAATGCAGTAGTGAAGACAGAGGTTGAGTTTGGCCATGTTCCTAGAAACCATATGACCTTGAGATGAGAGGGAAAAGAGGAAGGGCTGGATGGTCTAAAGGTTAGGTAGATGTGTGAAATCCTGAGCCCATGGGCACTGACCTAGCCACTGGGGCTAAAACTGAGAGTGAAGTGACCAGCTGGTCTGAAGTGCAGGGAGGTATACATGAACTTCCAAACTCGCAGACAGTACTCTTGTGACCTAGCTTGGATGGCTACCTGACCAAAACTCGGCCAGATGAATATAAAATTGTTTGATACTTTGAGCAACTACAAATTGCTACAATTTGATGAACTGAACCTTTGCTTATGAATGCTTGTTGTTGTTGTTTGGTGCCATCGAGTCAGTATTGACTCATAGCGACCCTATGTAAAACAGAATGAAACACTGCCTGATCCTGGGCCAACCTCACAACTGTTGCCACACTTGAGCCCATTGATGCTGCCACTTTGTCAATTTCAATCAGAATGGAAGGAATCTTCATTATCAAGGAACAAGCTTGTTTCTTCAGTGCATTGGGTTGATTGGGACAGGCAATCGAGATATTGGCTATCAAAAATTTGTTGTTTGTTGTTATTGTTAAGTACCATAGAGTCATTTCTGACCTATAAACCATGTATAAGGTTTCTAAAGAGCAGCTGGTGAGCTTGAACCACCAACCTTGTAGTTCAAACGGCTTTGCAGTCTGGTGCATTAACCCACAGTGCCACACCTGGACTCTGGGGGATCTAAAGACATGAAGTGGCTGGCTTACAAGCTTTCGTGAGTGTGCTTAGTTTCAGAACAAGAGGGATAAGGCAGAATCTTCACTGAATAGTTTTCCTCTTCTCCAGATAGATCTGGTGAAAGGGGAATGATGCTGATAGGATTTTATGATTCAATTGTGTTTAATGATTCACTTTTATGAACAATTGTTATCAGGATTGTGATTGTCACAACTGTAACTGTAGAAGATGTGTAACTAAAAGGGGGTACAGTTAATCTTTCATTTCAAGAACAGACGATACCAGGACCATCAAAAAGGAAAAACAAGAATGAGTGTGAGATCCTACCTAGAAGAGCATTGACAGCAGAGATGGTGGCAGAGCAATGGCATGGAGAGAAAGAGCAGCTGTGGGCTCTAGGCCCAGGGACTGAGTAAGGCTATGTACTTGTGGGCAGGAGGCTGGCTTGCAGAATATGTCCTTAGGACATTTAAATGAATATATTTTTTTGTTCTGTATAGGAATATTTTTGCTTTGCTCATTTTTGAAATATAAGATGTAGGAGGGAAAGCACACAGTGGAAATAGGAAACTGGTGTTGAATGGAGGCGACTGTAATCCAGAGATGAAACAAAGTGTTTAATTTGCTGAATAAAGCAGATCTTGTCAATTCACAATAAAAAGTTACTGAATTAAGAGCTTCTGACCTATTCTCACATATATAATAGGTGAGAAGTTCTTAATTCAATAATCCAAAGACTTTTGTACAAACATCTTTATTCAAATTTCTTTTTTAAATCAGCAAAACTGGAAATATTCTAAATGTCTGTTGTTGTGTGGTGTCATTGAGTTGGTTTTGATTCAAAGCAACCTTGCATAAACTTTCCGATGACTGGTTGGTGGGTTTGAACCGTCAACCATGTGGTTACACATCCAGTGCTTATCTTATAGGGTTCCATTCTACATGTCTAGAAATAGATAAATTATTAAATAATAGCATAGTTGCTCTGGTAGCATAGTGGCTTACAGTTGAACCACAAGGTCTGCAGGTCAAACCCATCAGTTGCTCCTTGGAAAGCTTATATAGGGTCACTATGAGCTAGAACTGAGTTAACAGCACTCAACTGACAAGTGCAAGATGAGAAGAGAGCAGGGT
The DNA here is from genome assembly GCF_000296735.1 of Chrysochloris asiatica. Lineage (NCBI taxonomy): Eukaryota > Metazoa > Chordata > Mammalia > Afrosoricida > Chrysochloridae > Chrysochloris > Chrysochloris asiatica. Next base: position 12,295,350 of record NW_006408553.1, read on the forward strand.
AGGAATTGAGCAGTTAGCCCATCAACAACTAATCCGTAAGCAAGAGTAAGAGGAAATGGCAAAGCCACAGATGTGCATTTTGGTTTATGCAGTGAAGGGCAGAATCAGCTCTGCTCCTGGGGGAGGGAATCTGCAACCAGGAAGAAAAAAACTAAATGCTCAAACCCCTGACTCTAGGGGGTCTATACTCACTCCCGAGGCAGACCCATTCCTGGTTTTCTGGGAACGTTTTATGCTATAATCAATTTAGTGCTTTGCTGGTGGAAAAAAAAAAAA
>NW_006408553.1:12296290-12297452 GCF_000296735.1 Chrysochloris asiatica
GTACTTTGGACACGTTACTAGAAGGACTTCATGTATGGCAAAGTAGAGGAGTCTGTTGTATACAGGGTCACTGTGAATTGGAGTCAATTTGATGGCACTATAGGATAAACACTAAACTGCTAATACTAACCACTAGTTCGGTAGTTCAAACCCACCAGCTGATACAGGGGAAAAAGATGAAGATTTTTGCTACTGTAAAGATTTACAGAAAGCCTATAAAGGTTGATGTGAGTTAGAATCAACTAGATGACTGGGTTTAGACAAAACATAATCAAATAATAGACTTTCCAATTCAAACCAAAAATGAAAAGAAAAAAAAACACCAAAACTTACAAATTGTTCCACTGGAAGGAAATCTCAGTCATTTACTTTTCAAATAGGCTTGGATAATCTACCCGGTTAGTGGCAAAGGAGTTCTCAAACTAAAAGGAAATGATTCTACACACCAGTGGTCTGCTTTATTTATACAACCTAATCCCTATCCAGGTGTAAAAGAAATTACATAGAAAAGTAAAGCACTTTAGAAGAACATGAACATAAAAGAACTTACATAAGGCTTTGAAAAAATATATAATAAAAAATATTCCAGGCTAATGCCTGTGCCCCAGTTTAGCAACTTGTAAGCCATCTTACATTTATGAATATATTAGCAATTCAGAGGTAATAAGCTAAGCTCTAGGAAGTCCAGGTGTGCCAATGAGGGATAAACACTGGACCACAGGTTGGTTTGAACTACAAGGTCAGAGGTTCAAATTCACCACATGTTCCTCGGAAACTCTATTCAGGAGTGCTACGAATCAGAACCACCTCGACAGCACTTAACAACACAAAGCTAGACTCTATCCTTCAATGTCTGCCACAGAAATTATTAAAAAGCATTGAATTTAAACTACACTTCTGTAAAGTAGAAGGCTATGCAAAACCAGTTGACGTACAAATACATTATTTCTGAAAATTTTTTACAATAAGCAAAAATAGCATAAATATCAAAACAACAATGAGATATCATCTCACACCAACAATAACAGCAAAGATCAAAAAAGTTGAGGACAATAAATGCTGGCAGGGATATGGAGAGATTGGGACACTCCTTCATTGCTGATGGGACTGCAAAATGGTCCAACCTCTCTGGAAAGCAATATGGCGCTTCCTCAGAAGGTTG
>NW_006408553.1:12299064-12300787 GCF_000296735.1 Chrysochloris asiatica
TGAAATGCAGATGGGTCTCTTGTGATGCAATAGTGAATAATTGTTATCAGGACTGATTGTGAGGGTTGGAAATGTAAAGGTGGACATTTTATAGCAAGGAGGGGAGTGATTAACTTTTCAGTCTAGGAGCGGAGGGCCCTGGGACCATCAATGGAGAAGAGCGGAGAGCGAGACCCTACTCAGAGAAGCAGTGAGGCCCAAGATGGAGGCAGAGAAGATGACGTGAAGAGATGGAGAGGCTGGAGACTTGAGATCCAGAAATGGAAAGGGACTGTGTGCTGAGGACCGTGGGGGGTAGGGGGACAGGCTTGCAGGGTATACCCTTTGGTTGGGTGATGATGCATGGACGGGATGGTAACTATGGCAATGAAACGATGTATGATAGAATGAATTAAAATTAATGTTCTCCCATGTAAACTATCACACAATTCACAATAAAACATTTATTTTAAAAAATAGTATAAATACTTTTCTGCACTATCTACCTCATTAAGATAATAGTAAATTTGTTCCAGTGTAAAGATAAACGACACTTTTGATTAAACATTCCCAGATATGAAATAAATGCACATAATACACTACTATGCTGCAAGTATATAGAGATAAAGTATTCTATCACGAATTGAATCAGGCTAATTTAGACTATTACAACTGTTAAGGGTTAGAAATCTATGAAATCGGAATCCTACCCTGTTTAAAATTTTACTAAACAACTATTTCAAGACAACCATTTGGTCTTAAGAAAAAAGACACTAAGGATAAAGACGTTGCTTTTACTAATATCCAGTGAACAGTCAATGCCATATGTATTGTACTAACTATTGGCTAACATTAACATAATAACTGAACCAAATCACTACTGAAAATAACAATCTTGTGTTAACAAAAAAAGTAAACTTCAAACACATACAGATTTTTTCAAGATAAAATTTACCTGTTTTGAATAAGGCCTGGGAGCTTCTCTCCGTTCTCGGGTCAGCCTCCAAGGAGTTATAATTTCATAAGAAGAGAGATGTGAGGTCTGTTGAAAGCCTATAGAAAAGGAAATTACAAATATGACATATAAATAAGTGAAAACTTAAAAAATACATATTATCAAAATACAGTTAAAATCAAAAGGTGAATCTCCAAATCACCAATCACCTGACATTCCCAAACTGAAACATATACATATACACACATATACATAATATATATATGTACGTGTGTGTATATACAAAGGAGCTCTGGCAGTGTATCGGGTTGGGCTGCTAACCTCAAGATCAGCAATTTGAAACTACCAACTGTTCCGTGGGAGAAAGATGAGGCTTTCTGCTTCCATAAAGATTTACAAACTCAGAAACCTGTACAGGGTTGCTATGAGTCGGAACCAATTTCATGGCACATAACCAACCAATACATAAATAAAACATGTGTCTTAGGCTGGGTTCTCTAGAGGGAAAAAAACAGCGAAACTTACATACAAAATTGAGTTAAAAATTATCCACACTGTGGTTATATTTAAACTCCCATCAACATCCCATGGCTGATAACAACATTGAACATGCATGTGAAATGATTCTAATACCCAAATCACAGTGGATTATGTGGCAAATCATCTACAGATCAGCCATAGTTCTGCCTATGAAAAAATCCATGATAGACTTGGGTTTTGAAAAGTTTGTGTGAGACAAGAAACAACTCATAGAGGAGCATAAACAGAAGCATTTGGACATCTGCAAAC
>NW_006408553.1:12302283-12303555 GCF_000296735.1 Chrysochloris asiatica
GGCGAAATGGAAGACGTCCAGAAGCTAGCACCATTCACTCATCTATCATTCCCTAAACAGTATGAATGACAGCCCTGACACAATACTGGAAAACTTACTAAATGAACAAATTCAGGAAAAGGGAAATGTTTACTTTTAATAATGATTAAGGTGTTAACTCTAAAAAATACACACACAATAATATAGAAACTACCACAAACGAAATTGCTGCCACGAATCCATCACAAAAACAAAACTTTATGTAAATTTATTAACAGTGAAGAATGCAACCAATCTTGCAGACTTATCCCCAGCTCCATCCTGCTCAATTTACATATTGAGAAACCCATATCTTAGGTGGAGTTTGAATTCTAGAATCATCACTTGGGCAAAAATTGAGTATAATCATAATTTGACATACAAATCTGTTAAGAAGACACACAATGCTCAAGTCAGATATACTTTATCATGGAACATTTAAGTCTGTATCTCAATAAGCCCAACACAACTTATTTTTGTTCCAGAATTACTACTACCAAAGACATGGAAGTTTTCTCAGTAGAGAACCTGATGAAGTAGATGGCTGTAGATAAGGGTCATGGGTGAAATTTTCATATTTCTTTATTAAAAAAAGCTGGCAGTAAAGTGGGTAAAGTGCTCGGCTGCACACCAAAAGGTCAGCCATTTGAACTCACCAGCCTCTCCAAGACAGAATAATGTGGCAGTCTGCTTCTGTAAATATTTACAGCCTCAGAAATACTAAGGGGGCAGTTCTACTCTGTCCTCTAGGGTTGCTATAAGTCAGAATTGACCAGACAGCAGTGGGTTGGTGGATATATATCTTCATAAGGTGCCCTGGTAGACCAATGGTTAAGCACTTGACTGATAATCAAAAGGTTAACAGTTTTAATCCACCTAGTGGCTTGCAAAACAATGAGCTATATGATTCCATTGAGATCACAGCCTAGAAAACCCTATAAGGTAGTTATAGTCTATCACATGGGGTCACTATGAGTTGAAAATAGAACCAACAGCACCAAAGAACAACAACAATATATATTTTTATATACTAAAACCACAATTAGAATGAGGAAGCATAAGAATGGGCTGAAACAAACCAAAAGACTAAGGAAAGAACAGAGTTATATCTTCCACAAAGTGGACCAGTGTAGAAAGTAAGCTAATGAAGTGAAATTTCTTCAACTAATTGCCATAGAAATGAAGAAGGGAGCAATATTATAAATCAAAAGAACCTGGTAGAGATAAAGCAAGGTATATACACAACCTTGGAAC
>NW_006408553.1:12305039-12306362 GCF_000296735.1 Chrysochloris asiatica
AAAAAAGCTAAAGAGGATAGAGAGAAACACTGTTAACTGATGATGTATGGAGGGGATTATACTCAATGTAATGAAACAAGTCATATGAATGGTTGAATGTGAAACTGATGATGTATCCTGTAAACTTTCACTCAATCCACAATAAAAACCTTAAAAAAAAAAAAAGAAAAGAAAATACACTCAAAAATAAATAAATAAACAAACAAACAAACAAAAAAAAAGAACCTGGTAACCAAATGTAATGTATGGATCTGCTTGGATGCTAAATACAAAAAATTAACTGAAAAACAAATTATGACACAATCAGGGAAATTTAAACACGGAGTAGATATTTGATGAACTTAAGGAACTAGTGTGAATTTTTTTAGTATAATGAGATTATTGTTAAGGTTTTCTTTTCCTTCTTTTTTTGTCTTTTTGCTATTATCCACAGTAGGATAAGTACAGGACTGCCAACCACAAGGTTGGTGGTTTAAACCTACCAGGTGTTCTTCTGAAGTCCTATACAGGGTCACTATAACTCAAAATTGACTCGACGAGCGCTTAACAACAGTAATATTGTAACAATTCACTGCATACATTTAAGTATGAGTATTGTTTCACTATACTTATTCAATCTGTATGTTGAGCAAATAATCCAAGAAGCTTGATTATATAAAGAGCACAGCATCAATATTGGAGGAAGACTCATTAATAACCTGCAATGTGCAGATGATACAACCTTGCTTGCTAAAAGCAAAAAGGACTCAAAATGCTTACTGATAAAGATCAAAGACCACAGTCTTCGGTAGGGGTTGCACCTCAATGTAAAGAAAACAAAAATCCGTACCACTGAACCACTAAATAGCATCATGATAAATGGAAGAAAAACCTGAAGTTGTCAAAGACTTACATTTTGCTTGGATCCACCATCAACACTCATGGAAACAGTAGTCAAGATAATCAAACAATGGATTGTATTAGGCAAATCTGCTGCCCAGGACCTCTTTAAAGTGTTCAACAGTAAAGATATCAGTTTGAGGACATATCATTTTAACAACATTCTCTGCAATGTTGGCCATAGTTTGTCATGATCCACAGAGTCAAAGGCACTTTTGCATATAGTCAGTAAAACACAGATAAACATCTTTCTAGTATTCTCTACTTTCAACCAAGATTCATCTGACATCAGCAATGATATCCCTCTTTCCAAGTCCTTATGTGAATCCAGCTTGACCCTTTGGCAGTTCCCTATATCTGACAATATTCTGGTGCTATTCATCATGTTTCAATATTCAATATTCTGGTGCTATTAGAGAGTTCCACTATTATTCATAATGTTTT